>NC_133754.1:62647500-62970000 GCF_036562045.2 Rhinolophus sinicus | reverse complement strand
TGTTGGGCACCCTGTACAGGATCGTGGGAGAAATGTAAGCCATGGAGTGACAGATAGTAATAGCAGATGTGGTATATAGACCAGAGTTATTCTTATTCGGTGCATCTTTATTTAGTACCTAATTGCTTTCCTTATAATATAGACATCAGTTTGGTGTATTTGAGGGTTTGCATGGATGTTACAAAGTGTGGATGAAAGCAAGAAGGCAGAAGAATGGGTTGGATAAACAGAATATCTCTGCATGGTCAGTGCGGTGATATGGGGTCTTCCATTTGCAACTTACAGAGAATTTCTCTCTCCTTTGTCTCTGGTACTCAGGTCCAGAATTCATGGCATCTTTCTTCACAATGTGTTTGGTGATTTGGGATATATAATTGGGAGAAAAAACTGAATATGGCCTATACTAGTGTGCAGAATATGGATAACTAATAGGACTCAGATTTGGTGACACTAGAGTTGAGATTTGTGTAATAGCCACACAAGGAGGCATAAAGATTTGCTGATTTATTACCAGCCTTGAGCTCAGGGGCCAAAAGTTCCCAGTTAGATGTTAGGTGAGTGCAAAGTATTTTGGTCAAAAATTTATTCTTTCGACACTACCTTACTAAAACTAAAAGATGTATTCAGGAGAATAGAATCGTTTTCTGAATCTAATATTGTATAGATTAAAAATGGTTGATTTCAGAACCTAAGACCATACCCACAATTATAATATTATCTGTGATTATTCACCCATATTATATTTGATATTTACACAACTAAATCACAAAGCTATCAATTTTCAGGAGCTGTAACACTCAGAGCAAAATCCCAGAAATTTTCTATCATATAAAATATATTGGAATAATTCATATTTTTCCAATATATCTAGAAATGATTTTTATGAGGACTCAAAACTATATCAAATATAAGACATTTGCCATCCATTTTTCATGTGTACCTAAGGAAAAAAAAAAGGCAGGGCTTACTTAAACAATAATTCTTTTTGAGTATAATTGCATGATACATGGAATTCAATTCTTACTTGATCTATTACTTGAATAGCCTTCCGTGTAGAAAAATTATAAGCAGACCAGCCAAAATCAAAGTGGGGGTGTAGATGAGGGAAGAACTTTTGTTTTTAGAGGGGACAGATGGACAGATTTAAAGTTGATTGGATATGCTAACAGCCATTGGATTTACTTCTTTCTCTTCTTTTTCACCATTTTAAAACATTTTTGGCCTGTCTCTTGATATGACCACTACACAAGTACTCAGAAGAAAGTTCAGAGGCTTAATAATTATTTAAATTACAACAGACACAACTTGGGAAGGATAAATACCTAATAGCAAAACATGTTATTAACAAGTGGCCAGTGATATAACATATATTTTGTATAAATGGAATTAATAGTGAAACATGCAGCAGCCCGTTAATATTTTTTAAATGAGAAAATGCATAATGAACTCAGCTTTGTGAGCCAAACACAAACTTAAAAAGATGTATAGATGGCTTATGCAATAACGTGTGAATTTAAAATACATATATATTTGGGGAGAATAGGGCAAAATGTCAAACACTGCAATTTTACAGTAGCCTAAGTAGCATACTTCACAGTATCAATACTGTATAATACAGGTTTTCTCCCCCCCCCCCCCCAAGACTCTTGGCTATGAATCTTGTAACATTCTGAAAAATTTAACTTAACCACTGATGCATTGAACTGATTTCTCCCCTAGGTTATCTGTGGTCTAAACAAAACCCTTCATAGAATTTTTAGGTTTCTGTGGAACTCACAAATAAACCTTGTAAATAATATAAAATTCAAAAGCCGGGTCTGTGAGTTGGTGGGACCTCAGAATCCCAAGGAGATCAGACCTTGTCTCATGGACAGACAGAAAGAAGGAAGGATGCTCTTGTAACGTGATGCTTGTTCTTATTCATTGTGTGAGACTTGATCTTCTTTGGAGGATCACGTAATGAGTTTATAAAATCCCTCACCTTCTGATTCAGAAGATGTTTGGTATGATCTTGTGTGATATGTGTGTGCAGGAAAATAGGAACTGTCTGCAGAGTTGTTGGTAACCTGTTATCTGCACATAGCGGTGGGTATGGACAAAAGAAACAAGTCCACAAAGCCAGCCACAGGTTTGGTCTATCAAATATAAGAAGTTGCTTGTATCTTTTGGGGTAGATGACTGCTCTGCCAAATCCACCATTTACTAACAAATACAGAAGATGTCTAGAGCAGTGTTTTTTTAAAAGTGATATAAGCCATCAGCTTAAGGACAGTCTGAGATACTAGGTAAAGACCCAGATTCCTGGGTACAGACCTATTGTAACATACCTCTGGGAGACTGTGTGTCATATACTCTCCGTTTAGATTCCAAAATTGTTAATATTTGTCAAATTTCCTTTATGTCTGTGTATATATCTAATATAGAGGGGATCTTGTGCTATTTCAAAGAAAGCTGCTGGGGAATTGACACTTCATCTCTAACTGCTACAGTAGAGGAGCATTTTAAAAAAGTACTTCCAGCAACGTTTTCTCCAACTTGAAACCAGGCCTTTGAGCAGTGGTTCCCAAACTTGAGCATGCAACAGAATCTCCCGGAGGTCTTATTAGAACAGAGATTCTGCCCCCCCCCCCCCCCCCACACACACACACACTCTGTAGTTTCTGGTTCAGTAAGTCTGTGGTGAGACCTACACCTTTTTGGTTTGAAAAACTCCCAGGTGAGAATGATGCTGCTTGTGTGGGGACCACAGTTGGAGAAGAGAATCACTGTTGCAGTGTGTTGGGACCCAAATTGTTGTTTTCAGTGAGTAGTCACAAAACACTATTTCTCATCCACTCTGTCAAGCTCCTCCTCCGTTTTGTTTTCCTACCTCAAATTTCTATAATCGAATGAAAAGGGGTCACACTTTAAATTACACCATATGTTTGTATTCTCATCAGTGTTCTTTTCCTGTTGCTTACTAAGTTCATCAGCCAAGAACCAAATATCGTAGATGAGAACACTGGTTAAGACCGAATACAGCAGATGATATTCTTGTGGCAGGTTGTTCTCCAAGCGCTTGCATTCTGAGGGAACTAGACATCGGACCCAGAGGTATTGGGTGAGATTAGTGTTGCACCCCTTCGTATTCAGTTTGAGTGCTACTATAGGGAGTGGGTAGGAAAGGAGAGAACCTCCAGAATTGTGCACTAGCACTGTGTAGCTGGCACTGCATTATCTACAGAGCCATGATCAGACTACTCTTTGGATTCTGTTTATGTGGGCTTTCAGCTGACCATGCTGGGCCACAGGACAGGTATGCTAGAAAAGGAAATGCCAGAGGAATCTCTGCAAGGGAATTGGTGAGAAGTACCCTGAGACAGGGACAGATGAAAGCATTTGGTAGCATTTCCCAGAGGTCCCTGGCAGACTTGGGCCCCTTAGTCAAGGGTATTTTGCTCAGGTCTATACTCCGTTTCTCTTTGATCATTCTATACCTACAGGCATTGTTATTATCTATTCATATCCCAGTGCTTCCTAGTAATACATCCCGAAGAAGCCAGCTTTCACTTCTATCCCTGTCTCATAGGTTGCTTTGGGGAATAAAGACAGCCTGGCCTGCTGAAACCTAAGTAACATGGGGAAACTAAGATGAACACCCAGGAAACATATAACAACTCAGTCTTTTAATGACTCTTTGGGAATACATATTTATTTTATTAGTAATGAATGTTCATTACAGAAGAATTAGAAAATTCACATAATCAAATCCTAAATGTTTACCTACCATCCAGATTTCCCTGTGGTAGGAAATCATGCAGCAACACGTACCCCTCACCAGGACGTATGGGGTCTAGTGTCGGAGCAGCATTGTGTTCAAAAGAACATCTCTCAAATGAGAGGAAATTCAAAGTAGCACAAATTCTTAATTTTATTTCTTGGCATATTTAAAGGTTAAGTATGTGAAACATGGTAATTCACCTCCAATGTATTCTTTCATTCTCCTGTCTATTCTTGTCAAATGCTGGGGGCAGCTCCTGCACCTTGCGCCTTGTTTTTTTTGTGTATGTGTGTGTGTGTTTTAAATAGAACTTCTCCCCAAGTAAAACAACCCCTAAAAAAATCCATCCAGTATCAAATTTGTATTGTTTACTTTCTACTCCCTTGGTTGTTCTTTCAAAATTTACATGATATTAGAAACCTGAGAGAAAATGACTACCTAGCTAGGTTTCTCCTTAGAAAGGTTGTGGGGCAGAGAGAACTACAGAAACTGATCTCCAGTCTCCCTTCACAGGTCAGGGAAGACCAGTCTGAAGACATTAATTAATACTATGCATTCTGTTACACAGATATTTATAGCACGCCTTATATTTCTGTGACCTTTTTTTTCACCGTACAATGAATTTTATACTTTACTCTTTAATAATTATGTATGCAGAGTCATCATTATGATTGGATTTCATAGATTCAATTAAAGGATTTAATTTATTTGCCCATTCTCCTATTACTGGATATGTATGGCTTTTTCATTTTTTTCCTCCTACTATAAGTTGTTCTGCATGCATATTTGTGTATTAACTTGTGTACTAACTTAGGTTCATTTGTAGAAGTGGAATTACTAGGCTGGAGATTACAATTTTCAAATCTTCTGATAGATGTTTCCAGTTTATCTTCCAGCAATATCTGGGTTTGGTAATTTTGCCGTACTTCAAAACCCAAGAGGTCATCGTTCTGTTTTAATCTTTCTCAATCTAACAAACAAAAAATAAGTACTATCTTGTAAAATATCTGATTTCTTTGATCATTATAAATATTGATACTTTTTTTGTTATGCTACACAATCCTCTTTCATTCGGTAAATTGTTTTTCTATCTGTAGCTTACTTTTTCATTGAAGGTTTAGTCTTGGTGTTTTATAAGAGTGCTTAATAGATAAAACAAGTTATCCGTTTATCTGGCATATGTTTCCCAGTTTGGCATTTTCTTTTTAACACAGTAAGATTTTACATTGGCTAGAAGAAAAACAGTTTTAATGAACAAATCTACTTTGCTAAATGATTCCTTTCACCTCGTCGATGCTACAGGCTTCCGTCCTTCCAGTCACAGCACATGTGGTACCTTCTCATCTGTGGTGGCCATCATTTGTTTCTCAGAGCCTCAGAAACAAGAGGACACTTTACATAATTCTCTAGCATTGCTGTTTTGAATATAAATTAATTTGTTTGCAAATTCCTCTTAAGGACTGCTTTTATCATTCTCACTGCTTAACGTTATTAAACTCCACAAGGCTTACATGAAGGTCTCATCTGAAGGTCATGAGGTTGCCTATCAAAATTGGTGTTACTGACAAATGCTAAGAGAATTATAGAGAAGGCCGTGACCAGTGTCAACTGGAGAGTTGCTTCTGTGGGCGGCAAGAGTTTGAAATGAGTCTGTTGGGATTTCAATAGGTAGAGGGGTAGGAAAAGACAGTTCTGAGTCTGGTTCTATTTTCTTATAAGAGAGAAAGGCCTCATCAAACACAAAGCAACTAAATAAAAATAAATGGCAATGCTAGTACATGGGCCAGCTGCTCGTCTCTAATGGAGTTGCCCAGTAGCAAGCTTCTGCAGCATGTATGAGCAAAGCTTCTGGGCAACTGTCCACATGCAGTGCAGGCAGTGGTCTTGAGTCTTGGGTCAAACTTGGCAATAAAATTACATGATCTCCATTCTGCTTGGAGAGAATTTTGCACTCTTCTATTTATTTCAGGTTCTCATGTACTGGCTCACATATTCGTACTGTGTAACTATAAATGATATTCCTTGATATGCTGAATGGCTGTGCAGGAATATAAATGATATTTATGAGGAAGTTGGGAGTGCTTTAAATATTGTGAAAATGCTGACTTTGACACATTGGGGATAATGATGCAGAAACAGTAGGCTCTTTGTAAACTGTTTAATGGCAACAATTTTCTAAATGAAAGCAATCTACACTTCCCCATTTTCAGTTTCACCTCCAACTACTACAGTGTCATAAAGAGGTTTAGTGCATAGAGTCTTTGCTTTTCTGAATGGTTATCCAGTATTCTGATGCTTCAAACCGTTTATATTTTTATCTTGCAAAAACATAGAAATGTTACATGGGGGGTGGAGGGGTCTGTCATTTGGGCTGAAACGTGGTATTGTTAATAAATCTAGAAAAAATATTTAAGAAGCACAAGTTTAAAAAATGTGAGGTGATTTCCTTATGTTAGTGCTTAATATACTAGGTAAATATTAATACTTATGTAAGTGGGTTTGTGTGCTTGCACAGAAATAACATAATGGTAATGTACACATATTTCTAGCCCATTGAGTAATGGGTTTTAGTGGTATGTGCCAAAAGGATTACACAGTGCAACTCAATTACATTTAATGTTTCAAATATGGCAAAGTTTAATCTATATATTAACTTCTGTATTTGCTAAATTATAGACATTTACCTTAAAATGCACATTTTTCCCCATGTGTGAGCTGAAAAGAATTCTTGTAATTATATTTGATTGTAGCCAGTGCTATTTACATTTCATAATGCCTACATTTATTCCTGACCTGATATATTCATTTAATGAGTTTCTTCAAGAATTTTCTAGGACCCTCTTTTGTTTGCATCGGAAGATAAAATAAGTTAATGTAAAATAGCACAAGCATGAGAGGAGAATGCCTGCTAGAAAATACTTGAACTTTTCCAAGGAAACCCAAAGAAATTTCCTACTACGTGGTTGGTTCATCTTGTCATATGGAGCATTTCTAGAAATAAAAATTCTGCTGTACTCTGCTTTGAGTACATTTGAATAACAACACATTTCAATGTTGTTAAGTTTCCTCTGATTCCATTTCATTTTCTTTTAAAGAGAGATTTATTTGGGAAAGTAATTTTCATCATCTTTTGACAATGTAAAGCATGGGAAGAAAATAAACATATCTCTGTGTTCAGAAACACAATAAGCCAACTTTGTATCTCTGGGACTTTGCTATAAACTTTTATTTTAAATGTTCTTCTGTGTGCTTACAAAAATTTAGAGGATATGAAACACGTATTAGATTTTTTTTTTTTACCTCCAACGCTGGATAAAAACTCATTCATGAAAGTGCCTAATAAAATGGATAATGTCCAAAGGAAGGAATAGGGATTTTATGATTCTAATACAGACCTGACAGAAAAAATTAAGTTAAAAAGTAGAGTCATCTCTTTGTGAGAAATATCATTAACCAGTTGAAAGATAAAGAAGATTTGCACATTTAATTTCTGGTGGTTTTTAGTGTCTATATTTAGTCCACATTGACCTTTTGGGTTATCGTACGTATTTTCTCTGGAGGAATTCCAAGTCATTTTTGTCAAGTTGAAATTCTTAAGAGAGAAAAGTATTCTCGAAGTTCAAAAACTCTTTGCTTTACCTGAGTCTATTTCATGTATTGTCCTGGGGAAAAAGGGAAATAAACTGTAGCTTGGGGTAAGGTAGGCAAAAACTGTCAGTGGAAGCCATAATATTATAACTATTTAGACTAGTAGGAACTAACAGAGGAACTATGTGGAAACAATCACTGTCTTTGTGTGGAATTGCAAATCAGATAAGAGACTTTCAATGATAATGAGTAATTATAGATCTATGTAGAAAGCAGTGAAAACTGACTAGGACTGCAAAGATTTCTTTCCATGAATATATTTGAAGAATCAATATAAAACGTTGGGGATGCATGGTATTTCTAGATGTATTTTCAGTTTTACTTATATGCACTGTTTCACTGCAATTTTTCAATATGTGGTTGCATAGTCCGTATATGGATTATAGTTGGAACAGGCTTAATTGTTAAAAGAAAGTGGAGGGATAATATAGAAGATGAGAATTTTCAATGAGTATCTCATCTTTAGGAAAAATGCAAAACTGTGAAATAAAAATAGTCATACCATTTTTATAGAACCAAAAATGGTTAAGCTTAAATATTCAGTATTTGATACATTAAAAACTCAGATTACAAATTTTGTGTTATGGTCTTGAATGTGCAGTGGAATCAGTTGCTCATTTTGACTGTAGATAGCGGAGTGTCACTATTCTAAATAGTAATCTTTTTATCAGAATTACAAGTGTGACTATTTCAAGAGGACAGTAAAGCTTTCTCTACTCCTCATATGCACATTTTTTTTTTTTTTTTTCCCCTAATGATGTTGTGTGTCAGATGTTGGCATTCACAGCAATGATTTTCTCTTTCTGTTTGTGTTTGTTTCTGTGAAACCACATTGGACTTCTTCAGAGTAACACATCAATGTAATGTGAACCAACTTCACAGTAATACATCAATGCAGGCAAGACAATTTATGCATTAGAGCACAATAACCATTATTCTTTAGTTTAGGCTAATTGAAAATTGGCAGAAGTTGACCTGAAATTAAGCAAATACAACATAAGAGAGGAATGCTCACCACCATTAAAAGGATACTGAAGAACAACTTAATGTTTTGGAAAATGGCCTTTGAGCCTGGTAGTGTGCATGTGGTCAACAAATTGCACCAATTGGCAAGTTAAAATGATTGACTCATTTGGAGCAGAATTTGGTGCTTTGTAGCAAACAGCTCAAACAGAGCCTGGTCCCATGAGCAGCAGCTGTGGTAGCTCACGAGACAATAGCCTACCCTTACAGTAGGTTTTATAGGGTATATATTTAGCTGTTCTCTTTTAGAGGCTTTGTAATACAAACTTCTTTGTCAAATTTTGAGGACATTGCTTAAATCGGGTGATGGAAATATGGCATTTACTTATCATCTTTAGTCCGTACTCAGTTTAATCCAGAAATACTTACATGGTCACTTTCATTGCAGCTGACATGCATTCTTTGGGATTAAGTGAGAGTTCTCTTAAAAATATTGATGCAAATTGTTTGTTAGAATTTCATAGTTAGTGTCATTCTCTCTCTCCCCCCCACCCCCACCCACCCAGTATGCTTAGAGTTCATTCTCTTAAACTTGTGTCATGATTCCTTTAGGATTTGTTCGGAAGATATTTGAGTGCCATCATGCATTTCTCAAACGCATACACATTCCTTCTTATAAATCCACTCCTATGAGCTTTGACATGATCACAGGTAGCAAAGAGAGGAAGTGACCTGGCCTGAAGTTTAGTAGTCCCTGTACTACATGAATGCTTTACAATTGTGATTTGTTTTATGATGATTTTAATACTGTTGAACTCTCTAGAATTCAATTTAAATTTATACTCTATAGCCAAAAATGTCACATGATGGAAGAACAAGGAAGTTTACTAAAGATTAATGAAGATCTCATAACATAAGCAGAACTAAGAATAACCTGTGATTGGGAACTAAATGCAAAGAAGAAATACTCAGTTATTTTATCTTTCTTTATTAGAAATTCTTCAGATTACAGAAATTTATTATATCTTTGTTTTGTCAAGTAAAACAAGGTTATGCAAAGATATATAAAGGCAAAGCTGATCATATCCCTTCCCCACTGACTTTATCCCAGTCTCCCTACATGATGCAAACAGTATTGATAGCTTGGTGTCTATCCTTCCCCTTTTTAATTGCTTATACAAATATATTAAAGTTGATTTATTTCCCATATCATCAGTAGTATTGTTTCACTAAAATAAAATCATTCTGTATACATTAGTGTAATTTGAGTTTTTCGCTAAATATATATAAATATTTAGTGAAATATACCTCATTTTCAGGAAAATATGAAATATTGCATATATATATATAATGGAAAGAATAAATTGTGAGCACAAGATGTGTGAGCAGGGGAGCAAAAATTAGGGTGTGTCTGGAATAATGTTAGGCATAGTTGGGAGAGAAGTAAGTTCAGTAATTGCAAAGTCTATTGCATACTACAGGATAAGATGGGTATACCAAATATTACTTATTCAGTAAAAATTAGCTTCTTTATTACTAGTACTCAAAGATGTAGAAATGCTATTAGAAGCTTTAGATCAGCTTGTGAAGAATCAGTGTAGCGTTATTACACTGATGGTTTAATAGCAAACAACTCTTGTCTGCTTCTTGATTTAATACATTGTGATACGTTGTTTTGGTTACAGTATATGAAGAAAATCTGGTCCCACACTGGTGCGTGCGTGTGTGTGTGTGTGTGTGTGTGTGTGTGTGTGTACATATGTATACTTGACAAAGAAAGTAGTGGTTTCATAGTTTTTTCAGATATTTGTGGGCATTACTTTTGATACTACACCAAAACTTGACAAGTGATAGTTTTATAAAGTTTAGTGGCAATCTAAAACACTATCAAAGAACTTTTATACTCCTTTTGCACTTTGTTAGCTTACATTTTGCATGGGTCTTTATCCATGCATAATTTTGTAACATCATGCAACTGTCAATTAGAAAATATTCCTTCACTGAGTTCTGGAGATGTTCCAAATGTTTACATATTTCATAATGCAATATGACAATCACTTTCATTAATATTACTACTGATTTTTTCTGAAAAGTCTTTGAGTATTAGGAAGCTGGAAAGATTACAGTGGCAGGTAAAAGTTCTCAAAATTTATAATTTTCAAATGAAAGTACAAGTTTTGTTATTGGTAATAAGTACCGTCAATTCTTTTGTTTGAAATGATAATCTCACTATTTATTCTTCTAAATACGCAAGTTTGAATAATAGTTTTTTTTTGTTTTGTTTTGTTTTGTTTTGTTTTTCCAGTCTTTCGTTCAAGTAAAACATTGTATCCCATGAGGTGGTGGGGGAGCTAGTTTAGTTTATACTCATTTACATAAGGGCTTATTCTTAAGACTACCATTCTGTGTCACTATGCAACAAAAGGGCTTTCAGCATAATTTTTGTTATTAAAAAGACATGTACTCAAGGGTGGAGACCTGAAAAAAATTAATGATATTTGCTGCTTCATGAAGGACCTGAGGCTGGCGATTTTTCCAGCTGAAAGTGCGGGGCAGTAAAAGATACAGTGATCACTAGCAGAGTGTGGTGCCACTGTTTCAATTTTGCTAAGGTGCCTGGCGTTTAACCCACCTTTGATTTTCTGTCATCAGTGCAATGTCAATTCAGTGGAAAAAGAAACTAACGTTTTAGTATTATTACTAAAATATTTTTTTCTAATAATACTGAATATATTTTGAGTGTTGGTAATCCTCAGGGATCTGTGGACCACATTTTGAGAATAAGTGCCTTGGGAAAACATGCATGTTTCACCAAATTATATGTACAAGTATGTTTACAGTTCTGTTGTGTTTAATAGGAAAAACATGTGCAGAAATAACTCCAATGACCACTAACTTGAGGATAGATAAATATATTGTAGTATAATCATATAGAGGAGTTCTATCTCTAGAGCATAGAGTTAGGTGAAAAAGAAGTGAAAAAAGATTATAGCAGAGTGATGCCTCTACTAAAATGTGATCTCTGTGAGGGTAGATGTCTTTGTCTATTTTGTTCATTTACGTATTGATTAAATAAAAGTGCCTCATACATAATAGGCACTCATTAAGTATTTTTTATTGAAATAATAATTTCCATTGATAAAATTCAAGAGCATGTAAAACTCAACAATGTAATGTTTACAGAACACCGAGGGAATAATAAACTCCTTCACCACTCCCCCTTTGATGTCAAAACTTAAATCTTTAAAATTGACCCCAAAAGTGAGTTTGCACTTTCAAAGTGACTATTTTGGGCATAATTATTTAGAAACGGTCAAAGTTCCTATTCTCTATCTTCCTTCTGAGTCTGTGGAAGTGAGGTTTATAGTTCATTTAATAAAGTAGGAGATAGGGGGATTATGTTTAGAAATATGCATAAGAACATGCGGTCTTCTGTTTTTGAATTCGTTTTGATTTCCAGTTTGTGCACCCTCTTCTTTCATGACCATCAAGTGCTAGCAGATTGTCGCATTGGTTGTAGTTTTGTTGTTTTCAGCATAATTTTTTTATGTTCATGAAGTAGACAATGTTCAGATTTCATTTAATGCGAAAGGAAGGATTCTGAAAATGACTCTAGAAAGATGTTTTAAATAGAAGCTTATGTCTTGAGAATCCAAGTTATTCTGGTGAAGATATTTCTTTCTTCTGGTTTTAAAACAGCAATGCGTGTGCGTGTGTATGTGTGAAATTAAACTTTATAAGCAGCCAAGTTGAAAACACTGGTATAAATATGCTTAAGCTTTTGATGGCTGAAAATTAGCTGCAGGAATCCACATGTGAGGAAACCCGAATTCCAAAGCCTTGAGACTTATATTTTTTTCTCAAAAGATCATTGAAAATCTTTTTTCTTTCTCATACCCATCTAGTCCTCTACATATCTCATGAAAGTTTTAAACAGTTGTAGCTTTTAAAAGTTATATGTGATCTTATAGAGGGATTTGTAACATATTACTGATATTTAAAACACTGAACTCAGAATGTTAAATATATCTATACATTTTAATTACATTCTATAGAGATGGACAGGCTGACATATGCCAGTGTAAATATTTTAAAGTTTCGTATATTATGGAAAGTGGCAGCATCCAGACAGTATTTTCCTTGCTAATTATAGTCAGTGCCATCCTATCTGTGATAATCTTGAAGATTACAGAACCAAACAACTGCTTCTCTCTCTCTCTCTCTCTCTCTCTCTCTCTCTCTCTCTCTCTCTCTCTCACACACACACACACACACACACGCACACAAATAACTGAGAATTATTATTCTGTAGGAAGGAAAAAGTTCAAAGCATTAAATAACTGTCATCTATAAAAGGCGAAACTTACTGATTTTATTCCATTTCTTTGAGGGCAGCTAATGGTAAATTATTGTTTTCCTTTGGTGGTATCATGTTTTTGATTTCTCGTGCTTCTCATAGCTTTTGCATTGATGTCTGCACATTTGAGGGAGCAGTTTCCTCTTCTAACCTTTTTAAGATTGACTTTGCTGGGGAAAGACTTTTACTTGAAGTTGGCTGTGAGGACACCAGCTGGATGGGGTTCAGCATCACTGGTCTCTGGGAGGCCGCAGTGGCATAAGCTCCGTACATCTTCATTAGATGAGGTCATCTTTGACAATGACTATAGGGGTTTTCTATGGCCTAGACTGCAGAGGCTGTGAGTAGCGGTGGTTGTTAGGGCTTTTATAATCCTCAGAGGTGAAAGCACTGGGGTCGTCTTGCTCTCCTTTGTTGTCTGTGGGAGGGTGTTTTATCCGAGGGGTTCCCTTTGGATGCCAGGTCTGGTGCACTGACACTCAGTGCAGCCGCAGAGCTGGAGGCATGGGGTCAGGTGTTCGCAGAACTACCACAGCCCTTGGGTTCTGGGACGTAGGTGTGCTTTCTGTGGTGGTGGCATTAGTGCTAAGGTACAGACCCATGTGTGTCCCCATGGAGCTGAGGTCTGGGCTTCTGGGCTCAGTGCAGTGACTTGGGCCCCATGTGTGTGGGGGTGACTAGCAGCAGCACAGGTCCTGAGATACCTGAGATAACAGGGTACAGCAGTGTCTTTGGCATGGGGGGCTGGGTGCAGTAGTAGCATGCCCTGAGGATGGTGGGTCATTAGCCCCTGGGGGCTGTTGGAGAACAACTGCTGCTTAGCTCTGGTGCTTAGGCTCAGGGATGGGTGATGTAACTGAAATGCTCCCTATGTTTTTCTTTGTAGCCATCCTTGGCTTTTGAGCTCTGTGAAGTTTCTTCCATTTCGTTGAAGTACAGACTTTTTCCCAGAGATGTTTCGTTGATTTTCACTTCATTTTGTTGTTTTTGTGGGGGAGACACATGTTGGGACCCTCTAGACCTCCTTGCTGACATCATCTCCTCAGTAATTTTAAAAGCAAAATTGATCGACATCAAAAATTATAAGTAAAATTATTGTCTAGTGAACACCAAGAAATGGTCTTCATTTTTTTTTAAATTGAACTACAATTGCATTGATTCAAATGTTGCTGGAAATAAATGATTCATTAATAAGGATCTTAGAAGATATTTTTTTTGTTCTATAAAGATTTCTCAATGATGGCATTTCTTAATGACACGACTAATATCTTTTTGCTTTTTGTAGAGCACAATAGTGCACTCTAAAGAGAAAAAAAATCAACAAAAGTAGTCTTTGCAACTATGAACCTAAATGCATCAGCTATTGGAGAAAAGTTTGATAAATTCAGTTACATTAAGAAAATTTTCATGGCAAAATCCCCATAAGCAAATTCAAGAGATAATTTTGGAAAATAATTTTTGGAACTCCTACCAGCCAAAAGGCTAATTTCTTCAAAATAAAAGATTCCTAGAAATGAGTATGAAAAGACTAATAACGCGATAGAAAAGTAAACCAAAGAGTATGAGCCGAAAGTTCACAGAATACGAAGCAGAGATGGATCTTAAACATAAACAATACATAGGAGAATTATAAATTAAAACTCACCAAAACACTGATTTTTCACCTATCAAATTGGCAAAAATAAAAACAGTGTTAATAAGACTGTGGTCATGTCTATGGATAAAATTCACTATTGCCTATGGGATTATAACTTTATACAGTCTCTATGTAGACAGAGTTGACAGTGATTGTCTGCATTGTAAGTACATACACCGGTTTACCCAGAACTTTTACATGTTGGAAATGCTAAGTGTATTGCATGCTAGCAAACAGTGTACCTCAGAGGATAGTCATCAGGGCATTGCTGGTAAGAACCAGAGACTGCTGGCATCCTCGTATTTGTCCGTAGGGTTCTGATTAAATATAGAGCGGTATACTATGTATTATTACTCTAAACATGAGTGTGATATCTCCATATGTATTAATATTGAAAAAGCTACAAAAATATATATTGGGAATGGAAAGGTGCAAGACGACATATAATGATTGTATAGAAAAGGTGCTAAATTACACACATCTACATATCCACACTCATATACAAAAAATGTTTATGTAAAATGGGCATATTTATAAGCAAATATACCGTGGGTACCAAAAAAATGTATACACATGACTTGTAATCATCTTTTGTTATCGGTATATATATTGAGTGTTACAATTTTAATACAGTTTTTTTCTTTCTTAAAATGTGTATACATTTTTTGGCACTCTCTGTATATGGAATGTATTAAAATATAATTATATGAAAGCATGTGTGCTTTCATTGAATAAAATATTTTTAGAAAGATGCCCAAAAACCTGAATATATTTGTTGTCTCCAGGGAGGTGTACTGAATGGCTGAAGATAGGCTTGGGAGGGTGACTTTTCTTTTTATTCTCTTTATAAAGTTTGCAGTTTGAATAATGCAAATGTACTACTTAGTCTGAAAATAAATGACATGCATATTTAATGTACACATATGTAAAATATTAATATGACTACCCACAGTTTATTCGGGTATGTTCAGTAATTATTTGCAAGGTTGTATTGAATACAGGAAAATTTGTTGAAATCACAGAGTACTCTGTTTTTTTGTTTGTTTGTTTGTTTAAGTCCTAATCTGTTGTTACACTAGAAATAGGATAAAAGAAGTGGGTCATTTCTTTCTGCGCCAATGTGTTTATTCTTTCTTTTTTTTCCCTCTCCTTGTCTTATTCTTTCTTCCAATATATTAGGCAAAGCTGGGACAATGCTCAAATACATGAGTGACAGCCTGTCATTGGAAAAGCTCATTGTGGGAATTTTTATGAGCTTATGACATCTTTGTTAATAAGCACTTAAAATCAACATCTTACATAATGTGAATAGAGGGGTATAATGAACTCCAGTGCAACTTGAGATATTTCATATGCATGAAACTGAGCTTTTCAAGATAACTGAGCTTTTTTTTGGTGTTGTTATGCATAAATTATTTCATTCTGCTTAGTCTATTTAGTAACCACCATCATTGACCTGGTCACTTTTATGTTGCTAATATAGTCTCCCTGAGGTGGGGTAGAGGTTCTTGGGACCAAATAAGTAATTTTTATACTTAGGATCCTAAAAGCTGGCCTTTCTTAGTTCACTTATAATTCCATCCCAGTTATTTTTGGATAATTGCTGCATAACAAACTGCCTCAAAACTTAGTGGCTTATACAACCATTTTATGTAGCTCACGATTTTCTGAGTAAGGATGTTAAGGAAGGGCTTGATTGTGTGGTTTGGTTTCGATCCATAGCTCAGGCTGGAAGATCCTTTTCTAAGGTCTTCACACAGATGTGCAGCACCTCAGTTCTCTGTGGCTACCCACTCTACACAGCGTATTGTCCTTCGGGACCTTTCTATGTGGTTTTGGATTCTCACAGTTTGGTGGTATCAGGATAGTCACTCTTCTTCCATGGCAGCTGGTTTCCAAAAACAAGTGTTCCTTCCTAGAGACAGGAAGGGAGATCTGTTAAGTCCATTTAGGACTGGACCTGGGAACTGGCATTGAGTCACTTTTGTGATATTCCATTAGTCAGTGAAATCACAGCCTAGTGAGATTCAAGGGAAGGGGACCACATTACTGAATGGGAGACCTATAAAAGATTTTGTGGCCAATTTTAATCCACCACAACTCCTTTGTTTTAAAGAACTTGGGCAATTTCCTAAGGACTGTATGGGAAAGTTTTTGAATGTCATCGTTCAGCTCAAACCACAAAGTACACCTTCCTACCTTGTTAGCAATTAACCTGTGCTTCTGTGCCAAGTCAGAGCAGCTTAAGATATTTTTTTAACTTATTAGGAAATACTTGCCCAGATTGGAACACTGAATATTGAATTCAACCTCTGTTCTTTGTCTTAATCCTAGCATCCTGTAACCTAACCCTCAGTAAAGCTATGCTTTCTCTTTCTTCCATAAAAGTCTCTTAAAAATAGCTTTCTTAATGCTGTACTCCACTTCTTGTAACTATATATATATGTTATATATGTTATATATGTATATATATACATATATAACTATATATAGTTATATGTGTGTGTGTGTATATATATATATATATATATATATATTTGTAGTTGACATTCATTATTGTTCAGCTTCAGCTTCAGGTGTACAGTGCAAGCATTAGAAATAGAGACAGTGGAAATGTAATGGCTGTATACGATGTCAGAGGGGTAGTAGATGGGGGAAGGGGGTTATCACTGTGTGAGGGATATAAATGATAAATGTCTAACTATTACATTGTTTTGTACACCTGAAACTAATTAAAATAAATAGCTTTCTTGGTCTTCCGTCTTGGTATGTCAAACAGATTGAAGTAGCCACTGAGAGCCTACTTATGCAATGCCACCATTAACAAGACCCTGGGGCTTATTTCCAATTCCTCATCTCTCTTGTTATTCAGCCAAAGTATGAGTATGCTTTGCATCTCATTTATATGTTTCCCCAGCACCAAGCAGCTCTAGGAATATGGTCAGTGCTCAATATGTTAGCTATGCAAATGAATGGTGATACAACAATTATTCTCTCTAAAGTCTTTTGAACCTAACCGGTTTTCCCTCTCTCCCCTTTACTACTTCCTCTGTTTGGTTGCTATTATATCTTATCTTGTTCATTCAAAGTCTCCTAATTGATTCCCCTGATACCACTCTTGTCTGCCTTCTATTATTTTCTTCACATTGCAGCCAAAGTGAACATCCTAATGTGAAAATCTAATGATTTGATTTCCCTGCTTAAATTTCTTTAATGGCTCTGTTGCCACCAGAGTAATGTCAAATAACTTACAAACCTCTGCATGATTATTCCCTGTTTTCCTCTAGCCTCACTAGTATCCCTTCTCACTTGATCTTCCAACGATATGGACTACTTTTGTCCCCCTGGTATGCTTTGATTTTTCTTAACTTCATGCCTTTGCACACGGTTATGCCTCTGCCTGCATCACTCATCCCTTCTGTCACTCCTACCACTTCTTATGTCTGAGGTTGGAGGACAAGTCCTTCAAGAAGCCTTCCCTGACCCACCAAAGCCGGGTCCATTCCACTTTTATGTGCTCCTTTTTCACCCTTGTCTTTTCCCCATGGTACATACCATTGCACATTACCATTTTGGCTTTGCTTATTTGCTGGTCTATATTTTCTCTTAGGCTGGAAGCTTGAGGGGGATAGAGAATGAGTCTTCTGAGTGTTACATTGCCAATGCCTAGAACAGCGCCTGGTGCATCCTAGGCCCCACATAAAGCTCAGTTGTGTGGATAAGTAAAGCTAATAGTAAACAAGCTTTGGCTAATGGTTCTTTGAGTAAAGCAATTTAGCCCATTGTCTTGACAACATGTTCTTGGCTGACCAGAAAGAAGTTAGCTGCCTAGTTTTTTTTCTTTTCTTTCTTTCTTTTCTTTTATATTCCTTTCCCTTTAATTTTACTTTTTCTTTTCTTTGTCCCCTCTCCTCTTCTTCCTCTCTCTCTCTCTCTCTCTCTCTCTCTCTCTCTCTCTCTCTCTCTCTGTCTGGTATTGTTTTAATCAGTTGAGATTTCCATATGAGACTTCCAGATGAATGGAAAGCTACTGTATTTTATAATAGCACCTTTCCATATTTATATCAAATTTTGAACATTGGGTACTTTTTCTCTGGGCCCCTGATCTTTGCTTATTATCCAGATATTTTAGAACAAGTTCCCTGTTCTCTATCTGCTATACCATGTATTAAATCATAGTTCAATATCCATGTCTTCTTCAAGAAATGTTCAAACCCTTGAATTATTCCACTCCAACTATCTCTTACGAAATACTAGTTTCACATTTGTGATACATGCAATTACGTCCAGTGACATTCATGCTTTCTATCTATAAAACTATAGGAGCTGGTACAACATCTATGTTTGGTATTCTGTGGAGCTTATATCACAGAAAGCCTTTATTGGGATAAATGGAAGCTGTGTTTTTATGTGAATACCTTAAAAATTAACCTACGTAAAACCATGATTGCTTATGAATATGTCAGATATAGGTGGAAAAATGGACCTGTAGATTATAAGCCTCTTTAAGCAGACATTGTATTTGTTTTTGAATGCACATCTTTTTGTTTGGTTTTACATTCTTGCTCTAACACATAGTAAAGGTCTGAGCATGGCTATGACCCTGTGCTTTCTTTTTCTTCTTACACATGGACTATGAATGCTCTCAAAACAGAAATTCTTTACCCAGCTACCACCGTCCGTATATGATTGTGAAATCATGGGATGAGAAGACTTCATCACCTCTTTAGAATACACTGCCTTTTGCATATGTCTTTATTTGTGGACATTGACAGCGTGATCGAAGTCTCCTGTGTGAGGAGATTGTGGGTCATGTGGCGATCATATATAAACTCCGTAACCTTTGGCATGGGCTGTTCTGGTGAATTGAATATCCTGATTAATAACGTTACCATTTATACCATGTATGGATTACCAAGTTTTGAAAACTGCAGTACAATATCCTTAAGTCTCTCCTTTCTTTCAATACCTACATTCCGACCCTTGTATTTCCTAGTCCCTTAGCATCAGGTACAGTTGCTTATTCAAAGGATATTCTACATTATACTCATTAAATGGATGTGCTGCTGATTATCTTCTGTAATGATTCATAAAGTGGTATATAATCTAAGATATGAATGCCAGTTATTATACCATAAAAGCTTGGAAGTGAGGGTTATAATGCGGAGTTTCTATACATTAGCTGGCTCTACGATCACGTCCCATTTTTTTCCAAATTAGTTGAATTGATTCCAGTTAGTGTGCAGACTCAAATAGTAATGTCCTAGGAATCTGGTTTGTCCTAGGGCTTTTTTCATGTCATTGCGCCGTTTCCGCTTTCTTTCTGTATCCTTGAAGTCTCTATCTGCAGCACATTTATCAAGCCCAGGCCAGGTGCTGTGCTTATCTCACCATGTCCCTTCATCAGTGTTGTCTCTTCTTTTCTCTCATGTGCAAATGTGCATAGCCCTTCCAGAGGGTTGTAACACGCTGGATTCTTATACTTCACATCAGCAGCTTCCTCTGCTGTAGGGAGTGCTTTAATTAGAAATCTCTGTACCCTAAATTTTGTCAAATGCTTCTTCCTGTTAAGCGGCTGTTGTGAACTTCATTAAATCAAAGTTATGAAAGATGTGGTCTCTGATCTCGGGCTTTGCTGAGCTTTTGATTGGCTGGATGTGCTGCTTGGCATATTCTCAGGAATGCTGAGTGTGTTCCAGAATTCTATAATCTGTCTTGTTTAGTGCACTGTCTATAGGTTACCAGTCATCACTTGGAAAGAAAATTGTCTTCTCTGTTCCATGCATCTGAATTTTAACTGCAGCTGTGTTATAAGTCAAGTATGTGCATCTCTGATTTCAATCTATTAATTTCTGTTCTCTGAGTACATATTTCAGGAGTACGGACAACTGTATGTGCATCGTAGTAGGCATAAACTGTGGCTATATTCACAGGAATATATATTCCAATAACTGATATGAAATTGGCAGTATGAATTTTTTTTAAAAAATTCAAACTACAGCTACTGACAATAATTTAAAACTACTACCATGTTTTCTAGTTGGTCTTCCCAGATGGGAGATTTGTGATTGGAATACTATTGCAAAATTGCTGTTGCTTTAGATAGCTTTATTTTTATACACGTTGCTTTTAAAAAGATCTTTAAAAATATATACCCTCAAACATCAACAGCACATTTGGGCTCATTTTTTTAAAAGGAAAATAAATTTAATGGATGCCAAAATATCTGAAAACAAGCATGCTTGCCAGGATTGTGAGAATGGTATGTAGGTAGTGGAGGAATTTCAGGGTGGTTGCAAATATTAAATAAGGCTCAATCCTTTTCATGATGAAATCGAAGGAGTATTGCGCCAGGAGTGCTGAGACCCTGGTTGTGGTTTGGGCTCTGCTCTAGTCTTCCTTTCATTGTGCAAATATTCCCACCTCCCTCTGCTCTGTCTCCTCATTTATGGAATAAAGGAGCTAGACAAGATGATGTCTAAGATTTAACTATGAAATTTTCTTGCTGCCGTTGCTTTCAACATGGACAATAAACACATAAAAATATATAGGGCATTTTGACCTTAAGTTATTAGACTGTACAACCTCTACAGAACAACAACCATGCAGGACTAATGTCACAAAAAATTAGCCACTTATCCCGGTGCCTTCAAGATGTCAACTCTGAGTGCTTAGAAATCAGCAATAATGGACTTATTTCTTTCAGGTGGGATATTGACTGTCATTGATACCAGGAGCAGAACAGTAATAGGAACGCAAGGATGTGTGAGAAGGTCATTACCTTGCAGACAACAGTCTGCGCAGGACGTAATCCGATCAGAATTGCTTGTGCAGCTTCTTTCGTTCATCGGATATGACATTTTCCAGTTTGGACCAGCTTTCCCACTAGTGTGAGTCTTAGCAACAACTTTAACTGGCCACCTACTTCCGTCAGTATTCTCTTTGTTAAGTCAGACCTGGAATATCATTCTACTTAGAACAATCCATATTATTAAAAGGTATTTTCAAAAGTACATACTGACCATATATTAAGTGTATATGTTGTATTTTATTCCAAGATACACATTTTAATATCTATCTCTGAATTTGGAAGTATTGATGATTGATAACATTTTCTAATTAAAATTGGCAAACTTACTCTCTTAGTGGTAAATAAAATACTGGTGCAAACTTGCAGCTTCCCATCAATGATATCTTCGATCTGATGGTTTCTGGTATTAACCTGTATCATCAGGCATGATATATTGGCCCCTTATTCAGACAATATTCATAATAAAGTGGAGACAGAAAACCTCTGTTAATATATTTGGGATGTTGGGCATGAAGGAATTTTGCTAAAAATAACCCAGTGTACAGTTGAGTCGCTGTCTCATGTTGCTTCTCTGTAGCCTGTGCTTGCTTCCTTTCCTGTCTACTAAAACATGTTTTTATGGAATTAGAAGTCTTTAAGTAAATTGATTTTGTTTTTGCAAACGTGCATCTTCACAAAGAAATAGGTGTAAAGCACTCAGCCCAGAGCCTGGCGCAGAATAAATGGCAACCATAAAGTGCCTTCTGAATCAGAGCGCTTTCTGACCTAGTGCATGGATTTTGCATTTCCATATTTAGCCATTTCTCACCAGAGGCAATGAAGAACCAAACTTCAGTGTTTCAAACCAAGGAAGAATCTATCTTAGAAACAACTGTACCACTCTGACAATGGAAATAACTAGGCTCCAAGATATAGATTTATATTTGAATTTTGAATTTTGAAACATCTTTAGATTCAAAAAACAGTGGCAACAAACAAACAAACAAACAAACAAAACAAACACCAGAATTCCTGTAAACCATTCTTTCAGATTTCCCAAGCTAACATTTTTAGGAAAACAGTACAATTATCAGTCATGAAATTAACCTTGATTCAATACTATTTTTTAATCCAGAGATTAGCACACTTTTTCTGATTAAATATTTTTGGCTTTGTTGGCATCCGCATTGTAGTACAAGACAATACTTAAATGACTGGTAATGTCTGTGTTTCAAAAACTTTAATTGTATGGTATGGTAATTCTATTCGTAATTTTTTGAGGAACCTCCACACTGCCTCAGCTGGCCTTAGTTTGCCAACCCATGAAATCTGCAGACCTTTTTAAAAATTTGACAGTTTTTCCAACACTGTTTTTTCTTTAGTCCAGAGTTCAATCTCAGATCACATGTCATATCTCCTTAATTTCCTTTAATTTGGGACAGGTTGTTAGTATGTTTTTATATTTCCTGACCTCGAAAATTTTCAAGCATATCGGCCAGTTCTTTTTTAGGTCATCTATCAGTTCTGGAATTTTCTGATATTTCTTCATGCTTATATTTCGATTGTACATTTTAAGAACAACAAAAAGGTGGTATTGTGACCTTCTCTGTGCATTATATCAAGAGGCACATTATCCCATCTATTTATCCCACTATTGGTGATGCTAACATGGGTCATTTAGTTAGCATGTTATCTGCCAGGCTTTTCCACTATAAGGTGATTCTTTTTCCATTTGCAATTTAAAAGTTACTATGTTCCCTTTGTAATGATCATACTGTGAAACTATGTACTTATACTTTTGCCCAGTTGTTGATTCTTTCATTAGTAGCTGTTGATTCCACAGTTAGTACAGTTGTTTGCCAAATGGTGACATTTTAATTTTCTTACTCCTTTTCCATTTATCAGTTGAAATTTTATTGTAAGAGCCTGCTTTCCCTTTTTCCTTATTTGTTTGTTTGTATTAGTATGAGATCATAGATTCATATTTTATATTTTGGGTTAAGTTTTATTGCCGTCACTATTTGTTTCTCAAAATTGTCACAAGTTTCACTGCTGGGAGACCCCTTCAGTTAGCTGCTGTGTCCATTGGGATGTCCCCATCATTTTAAAACACATTTTTAATGCAAATTCTTATGTTTGGCATCCCAAGATGTTGCAGGCTCATCTTGTACTTTGCTTGTCCCAGTCTTGGAATCAGGGCATTTACCTGGGATTCTTGGTTCCTATTATTAAACAATAGTGTTTAGACACCATAATCGGAAGAGTAATGCATGTTACTGTTACTGGAGAACTATTGGCTCCAGGGCCTCTCAGTGAACAGAGCTTGAAAATATACTTGTACACACACACACACACACACACACACACACACACAACTTGTACATATGTCCATGTCCATGTCTGGATCTGTCATTGTATATATTAAAATCCATGAGTTCATACCAATGCCTCTTACTTCAATCCAGCGTAATAGGATTCCACTCTTTCCCCGTTTCTTTTCCAGTGAGTAACTCTTTTACCAGTGAGAAAGCTGGCTCCCATTATCCATGACATACTTATTTGTTTAATCCTAGAATAAATCAAGGTAGTTTTGAAATTGCTAATCTGTACCCCTATGAAAAGAAACCTGCTATTTGTATGCTTTTTTTTGTTGTTCTTTAGCCTTAGATTATAGAGTCAATATATTGTTTTCCAAGGTAACGTAGGTTACCCCCACTTCAATGTGGTTATGCTATTCATTTACAATACAGTTAATTTTATTTGTTAGTGTTTGTATACATCCTCCCATATTAATTTAAACTATTTATTATGTAACATGTAAAAACTTACCATAGTTCTAAAGTCAGAAATCTATGAAAAGTTATACTCTGAGAAATGTCACCCCCCCCCCATCCTTTCTATCCCAGTCCGATTTACTCGTTTCTTTCCATTTTGTCCATCTCCCTCCCCACCTTGTCCCTTGGGTGTAACAAATTTCATTAGTGCCTAATATATCCTTTCTATGTTTAACTTTATACACGGGAGCAGATATATGGATATTATTATACACTCTTCTACATCTAGCAGTAGGAAACATTTATTTATTTATTTATTCCAACATTATTTGTAATTGCAAAATATTAGAAACAACCTAAATATTCACATGTAGGAGAGAAGTTGAATTAACTATTGTATATTGTATATCACACAATGGAGTGCTGTGTAGCTGTAACAGACATGAAGAAGATCTCTATGAATTGACTTAGGGACAATTTTAGGATATATTGTTAAGTTAAAACAAAAAAGTGCATAAGGAATAGTTTTAAGAGAAAGCCCCAGATGGAAGCCCCTGTAGCATGTGCCTCCATGCAATTCTTTCTCTATCACTTTTTGTCCGAAATTTTCTCATTGGAGAATTATCTCTTTAGCTGGCAGTTTTTATACAAAAAACAAGCAAACAAAACCCCACAGATGTGAGGGAAAACACAGTAACACAGTTACCGGTCATTTACTATCAAGGGAGATGAAGTGTTTGAGAATTCCATCTGTCAAAGATGGTAGGATTAATTCCTGCAGACACTCGGAAAAAAAGGGGAAGGGCTGCACTGAGGGGAATAGGATCCTTGCATAACATATAATTGGCAGTTTTAGAGGCCAGTTAGGTTGTGGACTAGCCAATGCTTTGCATATATGCCACTGGGAAAAAATGAGAGTTTAATGAACAAATAAGAGTGCAGAAGACTTAAAAACTTAAAATGAAAAGTTTCAACTACAGTTTATATCAATTAGGCAATGAAAGAACTGTCGTTTTGTTGTTGTTGTTGTTGTTGTTGTTGTTGTTTTGGGGGGGGCAGTGGGAGAAAATAGAAGCCTAAGTCAGACATAAGTGTAACGAATAATAATTACATCTCTAGCCATAAAAAGCCATTGGGACAAGAATTTTCAGTCATTACACAACCTGCTCACTTCTCCCAAAATGTCATGAATTTGGGTAGAGTGGGGAAGTAAGAGAGGAAAGAAGAGGTGATTCCATATGGACCCTGGGATGCTTGACAAAAATGTAATCAGTCATACTTGGAATTAAATCCCATTTAAATGAACTAATTGCATGTATCTTTTCCTAAAGCAGACAGAGATCTTGGAGTGTGTGAGGACATACAGATTGGTATTCTTTCCTCTTGTTTTCCTTCGCTCTTGCCCTTCTCTGATAGAGATGTCAATGAACTTCATCCATTTTTCTACTGTTCCAATTCTTTCTTGCCTAATGCATTTGAACATGCCCTTTACCTGGACAACTCCCCTACCCCTGCCCATGCACACATAATTGCCCTCATTTGGGCTAATTCCACTCAATCTTCAGGTCTCAGATATAATTTTTCAGGTAATATTGCCTTGAACCTCCAGAATTGGTGAGATTATTCTGCTTTGTATTTATTTTGTCAGTGCATCTAGCAAACCATACAGTATTTGCTTGCATAAGTGTTCACTTACTTTTTCTCCGAGACCTTTGAATGTAAAAGCTGCATCTGTTGTGCATATCATTATGTCCACCTAGAGCAATATTCACCACCCACAACATATCTACTAAATGAATGAATTCACTAATGGTCCAGAAATCCAGGATGATAGAAAAGAGAAAACCTGGGTCCTCTTTCTGCTGAAAAATTTAGAGACTATGGATATAATTGAAAATGTATTGCAAAACAGTTAATAAAAGAACACAGGGTTATTAAACTATGATTATCATCATTTAAGATATATCACATATTCTACTTTGTCGCATGGTAGACAGCTTGATAAAAATCCTAATCACCTAAGATTAATGGAAATTATTTTCTTAGCTCATGTCATAATAGAGATCATCAGCCTAGTGCAATCTTCTTTTGTACAACTCTAAGTAGGATATGATTAATAATATAATTTGGAATATGTTGCTATTCGACATGCCTGTAGTGGTTGTAATTTAGTTATCGGAAGTAACAACAGACTGTAGATCTATTGACTTAACATGGTACCTAGTAGCTTTGTTACTGCAGAACTTGTTAGAACCTGTTATACGTGTATACAACATTTCACTGTGAATCCTGCAGAGAATGTATTATAGTATACAGCTTTTCCAAAATGATCATAGAACTCTTTATCTTTATCCCCATAACTTTATCTTTCTCACCATAACTGAGCATCTTCTAGAAATGGTGATTCCATCTATCTATCTATCTATCTATCTATCTATCTATCTATCTATCTATCTATCTATCTACCAATCAATATATCATCTATTTATTATCCATCTACCTATACCTACCTACTGAGAGAACAATCACCGAGTTCTTACCTCCTCTTCTCCCTCTGCCTTCATGACTTTCCACAATTCCTGTTTGCTATTACATTTTTTTGTTTTTCTAATTTCTCATTTTTTATATAGGGAGCGCTTTTTAGACTTAATATACTTTGTCACCATAGCATGAACCGTGCCCTCCCCAAGTGATAACCTGATTATAAATGAATCTTGATGGGGGGGGCAGTGTGTTGGTAGTGAATGTGGCAATGTTCCTCTACACTTTCCTAGAGGGGGAGAAACATTCATAATTATTCGGAGCATAATAGAACTATTGAACATGCATACCTCAACTACGTAAACTCTAAAACACATGAATTCTGTTTCTGTAATAGTATAACATAGCAAATATAAAAATAGTGAAATGAAAAATTGAAATAGAAAATGAAAAATTGAAATAGAAACTATGACATTAGTCAGAGACAATCACAAAACAAAATTGGCAAGAGAGTGAAATTATAGTGATAGTACTATGGGCTGCAGGGGCCTTGAAGTTAGCTCGACTTAGTCTCCTTAGCTTGTTCGACCAAATGAACCAAACCAGTTAATCATTCTGTCGTGGGCTGTGGGACACAACAAAAGGTTGCCAGTACATAAGTCATTTACAGTACTCTGTGTTCCTTCCTTTTACTCTGCCTTGTTTCTTCCCTTTCTCCACTTCTCCATACTTTCCTCTGCTTTTAATTTATGAATAAGCAAATCTCCTGTATAGTACACTCGTGCACACAGCTGTAATTCTACTTTTGTTTTTAATTGGAAGCAGTGGTTTAATACTGTGATAGAGTTCATGTGGGAACAAAGCAAATCAAGTTATGCCCATTAAGTGACATTCCCAAGTGCCTGGAAAAAGAGATCTTAAAATTCGAACAACTATACTACTACTACTACTACTACTACTACTACTACTACTAATAATAATAATAATAATAAGATTTTTTTTTAAACCTCATTCTGGTTAATTTGTTGACTTTCTCAATTTTTATTTTGTAAAATTTCAAACCTACGGAGAAGTTGAAAAAACCATGAATAACAGCTTCTTGACTAATATTTTGCACCATTTGCTCTCTCTCTCTCTCTCTCTCTCTCTCTCTCACATACACACACACACAGATTGTTTTAAACTAAAGTATTTTAAATATGTTTGCAGATGTCTTTGCAGATCATTCCTGAATACATCAGTGTATATTCCCTAATAAAAGTAAAGGTATTCTGTTACAAACCATCACATCATATCGAACTCAAAAAATTTTACATAATTTTAAATATTTAATATAAATTTATTTAATAGAATTTAAGATATGTAACACAAATTTAAGATACAATGTTTCCCTGAAAATAAGATCTAGCCGGACCATCATATCTAATGCGTCTTTTGTAGCAAAAATTAATATGAGACCCAGTCTTATTTTACTGTAATATAATACCGGGTCTTATGTAATATAATATAAGACTGGGTCTTATATTAATTTTTGCTCCAAAAGACTCATTAGAGCTGATGGGCTGGCTAGGTCTCATTTTCAGAGAAACATGGTAGTATATCATATCATCATATATATGGTGTCTATTTAAACAATACACATTGTATACATTAGTTATTTGTTATGGACTGAGTGTGTCCCTACACATTCATCTGTTGAAGTCCTAACCCCTAATGTGATGGCATTTGGAGATAGGGCCTGTGGAAAATAATTAGGATTATGTGAGTGCATGAGAGTGGGGCCCCTATGATGGGATTAGTGCCCTACTAAGCAGAAACACTAGAGAACTTGCTCTCTTTCTCCATATGAATATACCAAAGGAAAGCCATGTGAGGAAACTGAGAAAGTGGCCTTCTGCAATCCAGGAAGAAGGCTCTTAAAAGAACTTGACCATGCTGGTAACCTCATCTTGGACTTCCAATCATCAGATCTGTGAGAAAATAAATTTCTATTCTTTAAGCCACCCAGTCTGTGATATTTTGTTATAGCAGCTTGAGGTAAGACAATATTATAAAATATATAATATTTAATGCTTGTAGTATAGATAACATATTTAAGATAATATATCTTAGTCCTGCTTTAAACACATTTTATCTAACAACTTAAGGATTTAAAGTAAAACAGTGTTGGTGATGGACACGTGGTAACGACAAGACCTGTCTCTCAGGTTGTCTGTCTCCGTAGAGGGTGAGCTCCTAAAGATCAAGAATTGCATGTCATTCAGGATTCACTGGCTGTTCATTGTTATAGTCTCAGCATCTAGATAATGCTGACTGCAGCACAGAAAACATGATAAGCGGAGCTATACTTTGAATTAGTTTTATTTAAATAACAGGTGGAATGCTATTTCTTTAAATAGTCAAGTTTCAGGGCCTTTGAACTAGAATTCAAGTATGTACACACTTCAGGACTAGTGCTTTTACAGTTAGTTGGAAAACACTAACAGGAAATATTTATGAAGAGGGATTGTGCAGATGCTCTTGTTCCCTCAGATTTTTTTCTTGCCTCTGTCAGAGAAGGCTTGAATCCATCTTAAGTGTGTGAATCGAATGCTGCAGCAGTTTCCACCTCTTGGGTTGGTCCTGTAGTACTGAGAGTTTGTCTAGTTGGCTATATCCATATGTAGATGTGTCCTGTAGAGTTTTGTTTGTTTTGGTTTGTTTTGTTTTTCTCTTCTGGTTTCTTTGTTTGCAGACAGCTCTCCTAGGAATAGGTGTGATGATTGCTGTGGAATAGTATATAGACAATCTAGTTTTCCTCTCTATTCTTGTTTTCTTTCTTTTTCCTCAGGTTAGACTATAATGAGCAGACCTATGTCTCTTGAGCTTTGGTTTAGCAAGGATTTCATTAGATCTTCCTCTGCCATGCTTTGACTCTATATTCAATAATCATATTGTCAATGGCATAAAAAAGGGAGAAGTAAACCCACCCACCTATTTTCTGCATTGAGGTTTTCTTTTTGCTTTACATTTGGGATCCCTCTCCTTCTTATATTTTTATTTCCCACAATTGGAGATATTCCAGGTGTGTGTGGTTTTTTTTTGTTTTTTTTTCATTTTCATTTTTTTCTTATACCTTGAGGACAAGTTAGTGATGAACTTTTTTATCCAGAATTTCTGAGAAGCTAACATACCTTTGGGGGGAAGGCTTTTTCTAATTAAATTGTATCTGTGGTCTTCCTAACTTGAACCTAGTGAAATATGACTCTGTGATAATCTATAGTACAGAATAAATGCCATATATTAACCATGGCTATTCATTTCTAAGTAGGATTTTCAAATGGAAAATTAAAAAAAAACCTTGGGTGCTCTGCCATTGCATATGGCAATGCTAAGATAAAGAAAAAATATAGTTTGTAGTAACAGATGGATTTGAACCTCACTTGGATCTGGTGAACACTTTTTAATATTTAATTTACAATGAATCTTTAATATAACATTTAACTAAGTGTTCTGTCATACTCTTTTAAATGTATGAAGCCTTTTCAATGTAATTGTGTCTAGAAGATTTTATAAGAATATTGAGTGTTTAAAATTAAAACTGTCATTGAAGGGAAACAACAGTAATTTTCCCAAGATTTTTATGGTTCACTTTTATTTGTGCTGTTTAGAATGATATATATATATATATATATATATATATATATATATATATACAGTCTGTCAGCCTCTTCTTTATTTCCTGTTAGCTGAAAAAAAAAAAAAAAGGAACCAAATAATGAAAGTCACTTTTAGCCATGAAAATGAATCACACATGAAAGCCATGCTGAGGCCTTTGAATCCACTCTGTTTGTTGGTATGGAGCCAAGTACCACAGTAGTTTTCTAACAATATAAGAAATTATGGTTGTAGCACACAGGGTTGCTATCCTTCATGCAGGTAGGCTGAATAAATGAAGTTACTAAGTAAATGATAAAACAGCCTAGTCAATCCCATCTAAAGAAACCCAGATAACGTTTCTTTTGAATTACTTATAATGTACCTGTTAAAACATTTCATACAAAATTTATTTTTAATTTTTTTAAGTGTATTAGGCAGTAAAGGTGGAGAGTATAGCAGTTAAGGTGTTTTCTGACTTATACCTCATGCTCCTTTGCCATTGGATCACTATTGGATCACTACATCTTAGTCATGATTGTAACACCTGTGTCCTATTAATGTGGAGGAAGGAAATGTAAAACTGTGCTCTTATTTTCAGGCCAATACTCTTTAAACAGTTCCTTCCCTTACATTTGATGGTATTCTGTTTTTTGGCACATGCTAGGCTGACATTATCATTTTGAAAAGATACGGGAGATGTTAAAGATGTGCAAAGCTCATCAAGGATTACAGCTGGAAGTCAAGCCTTTGTCTAGTCAACACCTGGTCTGAGAGAGAATACTGATTGAAAGTCTATCTTCCTGGTTTGGTAAGAGGAACTTGAACCAACTTATAGTTTATTATGTATTGATAGCCGTCATTGCCTCAGAAGACTCATTCTAGAAAGCAAAATTGGTCCAGATCATAATTCTTGGAGTTTCTACCTCTGAACATTTCTTATACACCCTTTAATAATTCTGGATCCCAGAGGTGTTTTGTTTAGTTTTACTTGCCTCGCTGTGTATTGTGGTATTTCGGTATAGTATCCCATTAGGAAGTAAATATTTAGAGTAAAAGACAGTTTTATAATCCTTCTTCTTAACTAGGACCTGTGGGCTTCTTGTCCTTTTGAACTGAACAAACAAGGATGAACCATGTCTAATTGGGTGGGTTATGGAAGCGTCCTCATGGCATGTATCATCTACCCTTTGAATACTTGATCTCAGCCTCTGACATGAGTCTAGCTCTTTTCTCTGATTATTTGATAATGCCATGATCAGATGTATTACTTGATTTGGCTCATCACTCGATTTTGGTTTTTTGGTACTGCATTAACCTTGCACATTTTTAGGGGTTAATATAATTTTACAGAAGCAGATTGACTTATTTACCCTAGCTTTTGTTTGATATTTAAAGTTGAAGCCTCAGAATGAAAAGGAATAAGCACCCACTTTCATAATGGGTCAAACTGTGTATTTTAATTCACCCATTCCACTCACATTTCCTTTAACTGAATTGTCTCTTTGCCAAAGGATGATTTAGTCCCAGGCCAATCGTTTGCTTTATTTTGTGTGCCGGGTGAACGGAATCTCAGTTTCCTCTTCCTGGTCCACTCACGGCCTCACACATTGGCTAACTTAGATATCCTTTCCAGAGGACTGTCTTTTCTTCTTGTACTTCTTCAGTGGCTTCATATGTGCAAAAAGATAACTTCACTTTGGCTGAGCCAGTCCTGATGCTGAAGTACCCCACATGGCAACGCTGCATCTCAGAATAGTTTTACTTCTTAAACAAATGAGTGCGCAGGGAAGTGCATTGTGAGTTATTTGTGCCCCACTGTTCAGGGACATTACCTCACCATATGGTGCTACACGGAGTGATTTCAAACGTACTGGGAAATGTTCCCTACTCCACAGGACACAAGGCATTTCTTAAAAAAAAATACACGTAGCGATAAAGCATGGGCATATTTATCCTTCTGTTCTCCTGTCAGACATATTCTTTTAACACAGCTTTTATCTTCTATTAGGTTTGTGCAAAAGTAGTTGCGGGTTTTGCAATTATTTTTAACCTTTTAAACTGCAATTACTTTTGCACCAACCTAATAGTTCATAGGTATTACCTAATATGAAGCTGCATACTTGTTCTGCTTGCTCTGGAACACATGCATGAGCTGTTAGAAGTTTAATTACTAACTCTAGTGCAATAAAGCCGACAGTTCATGCAGCTAAGGGCTCCCCGGTAAGGCAGATGAAGTTGTTATTTTGAATTTACCTTGTCTTGAGGACATCAAAGCAATGCCTTTAGGATTGCTTACCCTGGAAGTGGGGTAGAGAGTTAAGAGAACAGACCAGAATTAACTATCTGCCATTCTACACTATTTGAAGGTTTAAACCCCAGAGTTACCTCAGAATTCATGAGTCTAAACTCATCTTCCCCTTTTTTGATATCATTATAGAATAAAAATAATGTTGATGAATACGTCAGTACAGACACTTCCTTATCTTATGTGAGCACCAGGGTTCTGGGGATCAAACTGAGATTTCTTTCATTGCTGTGCTTTATTTTCCACAATGGGTTGGGAATTATTTGTCTTCAGGGAAGGTATAAGCTAGTGAGTGATGTGGATTTAAAAGGCTATATTTTAATATAACAGATTAGCTTCAGAAAATACTATGAACTTTGCAGAGAAATCATCGTGGTTTTTTGGTGACATACGAGTAGTTTATGTACATCTTAAATGTGTATTGATGATATTGCATTTCAGTTCGAGAAATTACCACCACTGCTTTACTTTGCTTTTACCATAAACTGTTTCTTTGTCATTTAGTACAAGAAGTAATTCACTTAAATGGTGACAGAAAGTATGTGTTTTAAATAGAGTTTGTCTGCTGTTCCCAGCCAGGTGTCCAAAGATGATGATGTAATGTTAGGAGTTTAAAGTTGCACTGGTCAAAAGAAGTTGGAAGAAAGAAATACTAGTGAGAATGATTTTTCAAAGGGTATTCACCTATTTCTGTTTAGGATGAAAAGCTACTATGAAAACAGTCTCCTGAGAGGTTACAAGAAGGAAATGGACAGCTGAGAGAACACACAAAGCTTTTGTGTGTAAATAATGGACTAAATGTGGTAGAGGTAGAGCTAGGTTGGGCCCATAAAGAGACCAAACCAAAAGGATGCTATTCGGAATTAGCCACCTCCTCACTCCCTCCCTAGGTCCTTCCACCCACAACACATCCATGGTGAGCATCAGCGAGCTCCCAAATACTTATTTGTTGCTGTCTCCAAGAGACACACTACACTCTAATTTCAGTTATACCTAATCTTCCTCTAGATTCTAACTGAGATTGTAAACCTAATACATCCAGGTACTTCATTGATTTAGGTCTTCTGTGAGGGAAGCAGAATTGGTGATAATTTCGGATTGTAGAATTTTTAAAGTGAAACACATTGTATTTTCTGTGTAATACATTGATTGGGACTTAAAATGCTCACAGCTTTGCTTGAGATTCTTTGAGGCTCTGCTTTAAGAAGGAGGTAAGGCTAGTTTTAATTAGCTTAGCAGGTCAAAGTTTCATATATAAATGAAACTTTTAAGAAGAATGAGAATACTTGTTTTATTAGAAGGAGCTAAGTGTTCTTTTGACAACCTTTTCTATATTACTTATTTCATAGTTATTTTTTAATCATGTATAGCATGAAGGTGGAATTCAGCTAAGGATTATATCTAAATTATTAGAGACTGTAATGAACAGATGAAGGTAGTAAGATTGTGTTATAGCGGGAAATATGTTAACTACAATCTAGAATGGAAAATAAAATGTATACGTGAGTTCATGCCATGTCTGTCACATTGAAAGTTTAAGGAAACAACAACAAAACAGCTTTGTAAGTTTGCTTTCTGTATAAGACTGTCTGCAAAGGAGCCACAATGTGTATGAAATAAAATGTGTCTGTTACCAATTATTTGTTAAAGGGACCAAGATAATTAGTATGAATTACAGACATATGCCTTCCTAAAACCAAGTTAATTTGTACGAATTACTGAAGTATGCCTTCCTAACATTTCATACTTTGATAATTGCCACACTTGCTATGTGCTAGGAAAGGAGAGGAGAAAGAAAGCCTATATGACAAATCCCAGCTGTAGAAATTAGAGATGGTTAAGAAACCTTCCTCCCACAGTTGAGTTTTTATCTAATAAAAAAGACAACATGCACACAAAAAATAAACATGAGTTACAGTTTAGACCATGCACAATGATGGCAAACCAATCCTCATGAAATAGCAATAGTAACAAATGAGATTAAGTGGTAGCTTTACAATCTATATTTAATTTTAGCAGTGGGAATTCTATTTGTTAGAAATCACCAACATTTTTGAGAAAGCAATAGAATAAATAAAGGTCATTGAGAATTTCCTTCTCTAACCCAAACTATTGATTCAGCTGAATTTCATGGAGTCTGCAGTTCCTAAAGCTATAGAGGAATTGCTGGGCAATTGAATTTGTCCCATTAGTTCAATTGCATTTTTCAAAAGAGTAATTATATTTTTAATCCCTTTAGAGTAGGAGCCCAGGGTGGTATTTGGAATCCCAAATGCTGATTATTTTTTAATTCCCTTTGAATATGAAAATTCCAAGTAAAACCACCTCTTTGTACTTACCCACCTCCTGAACCTCAGAGGAAATGGGAGGCATTCCAAGACGTTGGTTTTTGCCAACTGCAGTCTGTATCTCTTTGTGAAGAAGTTCTTATACTGTATATTTTTCCAATGATTAAAAAAAAAAAAAATCATACCGCTTTCTATCTTAAGTAAAATTGAGGTTACAAAAGTGACTTAAAATACACTTTTGTGCAGCTGAAGTGTAAGCAGCGCATACTGCGTATCACTTTTTGGGGGCAACCCCTTAGATTTGGTGTGATCAATTGTACCACGCACTTTCCTTTCGCAGTAGGAAGCACGTAGACACCAGTAATAGAAGCAAAGATCAGTACATGTGAATTTTAAGCCTCTCCAGAATGACTTTTCTTAAAAGGCTTTGCTTATCTTCACTTCTGACAGTAGGCCAGAGTGAATTTCTACATTATGAAGTACTTGGTGAAAACACATGATGTTGGCTTGTGAGATGCGCTTTGCGAGACAGGTGACTGGTTCGTTTGATTGGGAGGAGTTCAGGACAAAAAAGCTCAAGTTATATGTATGGGAGTAAGCGTGGCTATTTGAAGGGGAAAGTGGGAAAGGAGATGCTTTTTTTTGCATGTGAATGCCTTTGATATAAAAGAGAGTTGAAGAAAATACACAGGAAGACATATTTTACTAAACCGTGACTTCTTTGTTTCTTGGAAGTCACTCTCCAGCTCCCAAACTTTGTGGCTCGTCATGCCACGTCATGGAATCTATCAAAGCCTTCTGCACTGTGGTCCTAACCTGCCCCTACAGTATCCAACTGCCCTCCAAGGTGACATCTGTGCCATCTAACCAGACACCCTCTTCCTCTGCACTTCTGTTCATAGTTCCGTCAGCCAGGAATATTTACTCCCACTCTACCATCACTGCATGAACTTACCATGCTCTATGGGCAGCAAAAACCATAACTTTCTCATAAAAAAAAAGTCCCTGAGCATTTCATCTCATAATGCTTATTGTTCTCTTTTCTACTTGCCTTTGGTAAAACTGGGTTGCCATCCTCTGAGTCCTTACCTCTCTATATTTATTTTTAGGTGCACGCCATCTTCTCCAGTTAGATATGAGGCTTTTCTGCAAAAGGAGGTATATCGTTTTGCCTCCTTCTCAGATCATAAAATTCATGGTGCCTTGTTGCCCAGCAAAATTTTTCTGTTTGTCTGTATGGATCATTGGAGACCTTCATCACAGAGCTGCTTTTGGACATCCAACATGATTGGGGGCACATTCTGGTGGAACGCTGTCCAGGCTCAGGTGTGGAGTGACTGTTGTCCTGTGCTGTGGAGCACAGGTGTCCTATCTGCATTTTAAATCTTCCAGGAGTCCCTGAACCCTGTGCCCACTGCACACAGCCTCCTGCAGAGCACAGCAGGAGCATCAGAGCAGAAAGTGAGTGTTGTGTCTCTGCAGGTCCTGGGTTTGGGGTTATTAAAGCAGAGTGTTACTGTGATTGCAGCACAGTGGGAAAGCTCCCCATGTCACCTTCCTGTCTGCTGACCCCAGCTTCCTGCTGTGAAGCCTGGGACTATATTAGTAATTCTCTATAGTACTGTGGGGACAGCTTAGTTCCTTTGATCCATCTGCCCTTGTTCCTCTAGTTTATCTGTGTTTACATAGAAAGGTGGTGATAAGTCAGAGGAGTCTCTCGGTGAGCCATGGGGAAGTCATTTGTACATGTGGACTCTGCTGGATCGCTGGGACGTTGTGGGTCACTTTTCTGAAGGGTTTAGCAAAAGGGTCATATCTGTACTTTTTTTTTTTTTTTTTAATGTGCTTTTCTTCTAAGTCTACCCGTTTTCTTTGAGCTTTCAGTTAGTTTTCCTCCTGAGAGAAGTTGTCCATTTCTAGTATAGACTTTATTTCTGTTTTTCTTTTTTATGACATTCATCCTTTATTTTCTCACCATATTACAAACATTCCATTGCCATCCAGGGCTTTGGCTGCTGTTGTGTTTTCCTCCCCAGAACTCCTTGTATAGCATTTGGTTTCCAGTGATTCATGATTATAAACCACTAGCTGTCACTGTCTCATCACTCACCTCCTGTCCATCCATACCCCCAAACCTTCAGTGCTTTTATAAACTCTACTGTGAGGATAAACACGCTAACTTCCTAACTCCTGTTTCCCTGTCTCCTTGCCTATGATGTCTTGTGACAGCCCTTCCTTTAAGGGCATGCACATGTGGTCCTTACGTACATCTCCTTTCAGATAGAAAGACCTACATGAGGACCATTTTATGCCCAAACAGGAAATTTTACCTTGTGACCCACTTGTCACTTGGTCTCAACCCTCCAGTTCTCTTGCAGTATTTCTCTGGGAATGCAGCCTCCCACATGGGTTCGAGGCACAGCAAAAGGATATGAGGAAATCTGCCCAGTTCTGAAGAGGAAGGCAAGCTTTCCATTGTCTGTCAGACTGAAAAGGATGTGTGATATCCCATTGGAAGCAGAGGCTGTTGTCCTCTGAAATCAATAGCCAGGTCCTGGCCATGCTGTCTGCCCTAAGTTCTCTTGCCTGCCAATGCCTGTGACCCAAGCTGCTGTCTGGTCTTTGTATTTGAGACTGACTCCTGCCTGTACTCTCAAAGTACAAGCCTAAGTTGTGTCAAGAGGTTTATCCCCGTCCAATTTTCCCCATATCCAATACCCTGCCCTACCCTGTGAGTTTGCATATTTAAATCTTTCCTGCTAAAGGTGCAAAGTATCCTCCCTTGAGCCAGGATCACAGTGCTTATACCGTTAGTCCCTTAGTTTTTGAATTTATTCTACTACATTGGCTACTGAAAACTCTGGAGAGAGCTAAAAAACAACAAAACTGAGCATTTCTGTTACACACCTGGATTGTAAAGGTGCTGTGGGAGGGTAGGGTGCTGTGGAAGGAAGGATGAGGGCTGGAGCCCTGGAGCCGGGAATTGTTGTGCTGGGCTGGGAATTCCTCCAGTGGTCCCAGTCAGATTGCCTTCTCACTGTGCTTTCCTTGCACCAACAAAAGGGTGAAAGGCAGAGTCCCTGGTTATGTCAGGTTGCAAGTGTGCAGTGCTCCAGTGGTGTCCTTTTTTACTGCGAGAGCCCAAGAAAGAAGGATAGAAGAACATTCTCTAGCCTTATTTCTAAAGCTACCTCCCATGTCAAGGAAAATAACTTTTGGTTTCCTGTATTGCTGATTGGGGAAATAAAGAGTGATAACGTTAGAGTTGTAGTCTCTTGAGCTGGGGAAAGAATAAAAGTCATCTAACTCAACCTGTTCACTTGACAGTAAATAACTGAAGCTTAGGGTGATTTACATTTGCAGCCAAGGTCACAGGGGTGCTCAGTGAGGGCACCTGACTCCCTCCTCAGTGTTCTTCCCATATGCTCTGACACTGTCCAAATTGTTTAGTAACCTTTCAGCTTATTTCCCACCAACCCCTTGAAACAGTCCACCTTTCTTTTTTCCTTTTTTGTATTAGTGGTATCACGCCAACTCCTGAGTTCCCCATGTTGGAGATCCTAACATCGTCCTCACCCTTTCTCTTTATGTCCTGTCAGTCACTGAACCTAGTGAGTTCTTCCATCTCTAGATTGGTTGTTATCTGTTCTCCTCCTTTCATTATCTTTGTATTCTTCACATATGGCACTGAACATCTGCATGACCCTTCCCCAGAATAATTGCAGTAGTGTTTCCCATGGGTTTTCCTGATTTTCTGGGGACAGTCAGTCCCATTGCCAAATCCACCTATCAAACACATGGGTGCGTTCCTATCTATCTCTATCATCTTCGTTGCCTTAGACGCTCTATCTGAGACCCCAAGTTAGGAAAACCAGTGATTTAATGAGGAGAAACCGAAAACTGCAGCTCACATTTATAGAAAGGCTCGTGTGAGAGACATAGGGAGTACTGAGGACGTACGGTTTAGCTTTCTATTGTCTGGCAGCCTAAACAATGTACACTTTGACATTTGACATATAAAGCTGCCCTTTTAATATATATTTATATTAATACTTGTGTACATTTATTTATATGTATATATACACACATGTGTAGGGATATATTAGAATGTATTATGGGGCCCATGAACTTTCCATCATGTTTGAAAGAATGATGTTGCTTTCTAAACATGATCTTTTATTTAGGAGAATGTTGAAAGCTTTTCATGAAGAATACCATTTAAGGATTCTTCCAGGACAATTTTTATTAATATTTATTGTACCTTTTTAGTATAATTATAATTTTATTATAATTATGGTTTTATTATAACAATGGTGTTACTAACACCATTGTAAATTATAGTTCTTTTTTTTTATTTTAAACCCAGTAAGGCTGATTTGACCTTAATCTTATAAAGCAGAGGAAGACAAAGTTTACTGTAAAATTAAAAATTAGATGAAGAAGGAAGATTCTGGATCACATATAGTTAGGAGTGACATGCACTGACAGTTATAGCAATATGGCAATCTGTGTATATTGTGCTAAAACCAATAGTATGTTTATATTAGAGTCACAGTTTTTCTGTTAAACCAATAGGAATTTTTGTGTCTACTTTAAAGAGAAATAAAGGAATCCTGAAGTGATTAGTCTAACATCACATGTTTCAGGACCCTATTTGTCATCCTCTTGCTCTTGGTGTTACCTTCTAATCAACCAAAAAATGTTCACTGCACAATGAGTAGAAGGAAAGCATTGTATTAAATTCTGGATAGATACAAAAGAATGTGTGCATGCGTGTGCGTGCGTGCATGTGTGTGTGAAAAATTCAGCCGGGAAGAATATTGATGTAAGTAAATTTATAAGATGGTCAAATTAGGATGATAATAGCATAAAAATCGGCTTCCTAAATGTTCCAAATAAGTGGAAGAGAAAAAACTCCTAGGAATTAGAATGAGATCTGTATGGTTTGACCGGGTGATCATGAAAGATTTTATGGAGCGCATGACACTTAAATTCTGCCTTCAGAGTCCAAATAATTTATCTTGTTCTTTTTACCTCTACCTATTCCATGGCCCTGATTCCTAGGTGATTTATAACCGCAGACTTTCATATCGGAGAGGATGTCAACTCTGTTAACAGATCCCTCCCAGCTATTGCATCACACAAGCCCCTTACTCAGTGATGCAGCTTTAGTGAGATCCTAACATAATCACCAGCTCTGCTACTGAATCTTTCACAGGACTCAGCTATTGGCCATTATTATATTTTTAAACTATTATTATTAGAATGAGTAATTTAATTCCAGAGAAGATGATCTATATTCTTTTAAGTTTCATTAAGTAGTCATTAGAATGCTTAATCTCACGCATCTTTTTTTTTCCCCCAGTCTGAAGCATTACCATTAATTTAGATAGCACTTATTACATTGTTAGCCCTGCCAAGCCACGATGGTAACATGAAATATTGAGGTTTTGCTCCTTTGATTCTAGCATAAAGCCTTATCACAAAGCATGTAGTCACCCTGTGCTTTGTACACTTGCTTGGGCTTGTTTTAACAGAGCCCATGCTTCCTTTCCTCTTCCTGCTTTCTTGTCACAGACTTGAGTGGCTATTGTTCTGTGCCAGAGTTTTCATTTCATATTAAATCCTCATTAACTTAAAAGGTATATGGGTGTCGTACAGCAACACTGCCAGAGTCACGTGTTTGAAGGTTGGATATGATACCAGAAGTGAGTGTGGCAGCCTTTTGAAAGGATTCATTTGCCTTTTGGGATTTTAAAATAACTTTGTAATTATGGATTATTTAAGTGCAAATGCAGTTTTAAGTAAGAAGTGCCTGAAAATCCTGACACAAGAGAGCCAACATAAAGCAGTCGCAAATAACCTTGAGGAATTCTTCACAGTTCTGCACAGATGAAGATAAAAATCTGTCAAGGTGAATTGAAAGGCATCGAGAAGCCTGGAGTTTGAGGTTCTCTGTTTTCCCCTGCAGCAGTTGATGACATTTTTTTGATATGTAACTTGGGCCATACAACTGCATTTCTTATTCTCCTTTACATGTCTGTGATGTCCTTAAACAGAAAAGAAAAGAACATTGGAGAGACATCTAGAATTGCCTCAAGTCACTTTTTCTAATAGAAAAGTGAACTTGTTCAGGGTCCTTAGCTTACACAATTATGAACAGAGATGCCCCTTTCCATTTCTTTTTCTTATTTTTGAAAATATGTAACTCTTCCTTTTGCTGATTTGGGATGTTATGGGTATATTATTTATTTTAAAAAGTAGAGTTTTTCATTCACCTTAGCGTTTACTGGTGGAAGTAGTTTATCATTTCCATTGTCTTGAGACTGAGCTTTACTGCTTCATTGGTAATTAATTCCAGCAGATGAATAAGGACTGCAAAGGAGATTTTTGCTTTGTATATTTATAGTGACTGTGTCTGGACTTGGTTCCCACTGTCACATCTCAAGAAGGGCTTTAACACCTGTCTGCTTCAACACTTCTTGTTTATGGAAGCCAGTAAGCTGGTGAGGTGGTGTGTGCCCCTGGATGGTCCCCACGGCTTTGATGCTTCTGTGAAAGTTTGTGTCTCACTTTCATATCCTCGATCATCATCACATCTCTGATTTATGGATGTTACCAATATTTTGTTAATACTTTTCTCATCTACTTTTGACTGAATGTTCCAGGAATTCTGTGCTGCAATCCTGCACAGGCTCAGTAAACTTCAGGTGTTGGATAAGACCTTGCTTAAAATACTCCTTATTGGGAAGTAGGAGAGAGGAACATGCATTTAGTGATGATTTAACAGCTCATTATAAGTTAAAGAGCTCTTTCATATCAATAATCATATTTAAGCAATTCAATGAGAGGGCAGTTTATTATCTTCCTGATTTTAAGGACATGGAAACTACATCACAGTGACGTTAAACAGTTCATTCAGCAGCCTGCCGCTGGTAAATCTAGCTCCCTGGCTGAAACCCATGCCTTTTAATTTCAGGGCCAGTGTTGCATTTACTAATCTGTGTCATTTCCTGCCACACCTGTCACAAGTGTTCCCGTTAAATATCCCCGTTAAGGGTTAGGAAAATTTGTTTACATGTTACAGTAATTAGATCGTCCCTTGGGGAGCCCACAGTCCCATGGAGTGAATGAAAATTCCAAGGCAGGTTAAGAAATGCTCTTGGAATTAGAAAATTATATACCCACTCCTTTGGGTTCATAGAGGCAAAATGAGGGATGTTACCTGAGAGGTTTCCAGGAGGAAAGATTTTTCCAAAGAGGCTTGAAATAAGTAGGTAAAGGGCGTTTTAGGTAGCAGGCATAGAATGGGCAAAAACATGGCAGCATGAATGAGTGTGGTCTGTGGTTAAGCATATGAGCAGTGGTAGAAACTGAGTCTGAGCAAGTGGGATTTAGCTTCCATTTACAACCTAGTTTTATAGTTGAAATGTCCTCATTTTTTTAATAAAGCTAAGTCCATCACACACGCATGTCTGTGACACCAGTAAAAAAACCCCCAAATTAGAAAAAATATGGATTTAGAAAATTATGGATTTATTTCTAAATTAACTCTGTTTCCCACAGTGTTTAGAAAAGGTTGTGCACATAGAGCAGGGTCTCAGTGAATACTTGATTTACTCATGAAATGCACTATAAATGTGGGTGTATTCATGCGGATATGTTCAAACATGTCTTGCCTTATGTCCCAGTTTCTTTCTCCTTCTTCCCATTTAACGTGGAAGTAATTTGTATCTTTCAAATCCATGCTGATAGAGTCAACCTTCTAAAAAGCACCTTCTGTTGTTAATGCCCATTTATTTGGTGGAACTTTGCTTTCAAATAAGTCTGCTTGTTCCCTTAAGCACTTTTGGCTGCCTAATGAAATGCAGGATCCTTAATCAAAGTTACAGATGGTGGCAGTTGCACAAACCCTAACTGGGACAAAGAGAAGAAAGAGGTGAGCACTTGACCCACATTTAGAGACTGAGCTAATTAATTAGCAGGTAAAAGTTGCAGTTTATTTCTTCCTTATTTTTTAACTTGACAGGCTCAGTGAAGATATTTGCTCCCCTCAAGGGAAGTTTCTCTACCTACCGTAGATGTAGCCCTGGAGCTGGGTATGACTGAGGGTTTCCATTTTTAGGTTTGTGGGTTGACAGCAGTCTAGCAGCAGTGTGTGTGTCTAGGTAACCCTGGAAAATGCGGGACTCAACTCAGGTACCGGGGTGGATGGGCAATATGTTAGTGAGAGCCCTTTGGGAGAGACACTAGAGTTGAGGTGGGGAACAAAGTCTAGAACCTCCGTGTCATGTTCTGTAACTGTACCCCAAATGGTAGTCTGAGAATGCCAGTGTGAAGTCAAAGGGGACCTTGGCAAGAAGCCACTGCTCACAGCACACTGCTTTCTTAGTGACATTTTCTTGGCTTTGCTGGTGCTCTGAAATCATCAAAATTAAGATGGGAAAGGTCTATTCGATCTCATGCACCCCTTCCCTCTCTGCCAGCCTGCAGAGCGTTCCTTACAGTTGTGTCTCTAGGTTTTTGTGCAGTCCACTTTTAAATGATGCAAGTGAAAAGGTATTGATCTTTCCCAGGGCTGAATTTCTTTTGATTTGTTCATGCTATCATTCTGCACACAAACTCGTGTAGCTCCTTGTTAAGATTCTTGTACCACCTGAAACCTACATGTCACCAATTTTTCAATAGGAATGGTTACTCTATTAGACAGGGTCATATTAGTCGCTTTGTGTTTACATCATTCTGCTTCCTCTTCTCAACAAAGACAATAAATAGTAGGTACCTTCTTTAGATTTATGCAGATATTTAGTTAGTAAAAAAGGGGATTGTCTTCTTTCTAGCTGAAAATTTTTCTCATGTTTTACAATAATTTCTAACATCTCTAATCATAGGCAGGCAATAATTGTGTGTTTGGATGTAGTGGATTGCCTCAGCTTCGCTTCTGACTGTGAACTGAGGCTGTATGTAATTGGTTTATTTTATTAATTTAGTTCTCAGGCATGTCTTGTAGCATGGGACAACTCAGAATTATAAAGGAGATTATTCTCTATTTGAAATATCAACAGTCATTCCTAATTTGATTTTTTTTCTTCTTTCTCCTTAGTTTCCCTTTTTTTAGTACAAATTTCTAAGGGGAGGAAGAATCATAAAGTCAGCTCCCACTTAATTTCTAGCCATTTAACTCAAACTCTGTAAGAACATTATGTGCTCATATTAAAAGATGGACTTTCCAATAAGCAATTATTCAAATCATTAGCTAAGAGCAGATATATGGCATATCTTTATACACGTACACACATACACACACACGCACACGCACACACCACAATTTAAATGAGGAAATCACTCAGCCCCGAGAACCTATAAATCAAGTTGCTTGCCTTTTTTAATGACCTCATTGTTTTTTTAACTGGAAGATTGAGTGATTTCTTTTGTTAATATTAATAATAATAATAATAATTATTATTATTATTTGTAAAAGGAGACTCAGTTCTGTAAAAAGGAAACAACCAAAATCCTGAGGAGGGGGGAAGGTCTAGGTTATAATTTAGAAGAGCTATTGCAGTATTTTTAACCAAACTTTGGCTGCATCTGGTACACTAAATCTCTGACCTATGAAAAAGTGTTTGGCTCCCCCTATTTCCATTTATCTTGTTTGAGCAGTAAAGAAAATATAATTGAAGAAATGGCATTGAAGAGAACCCTGGGTTATTTGTTATCAAAAGAGGCATGCAGGAGGCTTCCCACATTAAATTTAAACATAAGTGGCTAAGTCTGTGACTATGGGAAAGGGACATTGAGTTTACTTTTCCTTTGAAAACTCCGGTAGAAAATGATATAGACAGGGCTTACTCTTTTCTTTTTTTCATTTTTTTTATTTTAAAACTGAGACTTTTTCTGCAGGTGATGAGGAGTCAGTAATTGAAAAGGAGATGTGACTTTTGAAATGGAATTAGTATAATTTGCAAGTGGTGGGTGGTGAGAATGAATCCCTTCCCATCCCATCTATAGTGGCCATATCAACCTCACCTTGGTCCTTGTTAGAAATGCAAATTCTCAGGCCCTCCAGATCCATCTGGTGCACACCGAGAATCTCAGGTCTGAGCAGTTTGCAAAGGTAAGCTCTTCTCTAGTCTTCAAATTACTTTCCTCACCTGCTCAAAATGCTTCTCTCTGCTAATGCTGCAGAATATTTTAACATTGAATTAATACTTTCCGTAAATAAAAGATATTAGAGAGAAACAGTATTGCGATGCAGTGTGAGGACCCTGACACTCTGTATCTGAATCCTAGCTAGGCCATTCGGTGGCTTAATAACTCTAGACAACTTCCTTAACCTCTTGGATCGTCAGTAGGATGATGGGGTGATCATTACGTTATCCATCTCAATAGGTTTTGGGGGTACCAATTTTTTGTTAAGGAGATGAGAGTATTTCCTTTATTTTATTTTTATTTTTTTATTGGGTAATATTGGGAACAATGTGTTTCTCCAGGGCCCATCAGCTCCACGTCGTTGTCCTTCAATCTAGTTGTGGACGGTGCAGCTCAGCTCCAAGTCCAATCGCCGTTTTCAGTCTTTTAGTTGCAGGGGGCACAGCCCACCATCCCGTGGAAGGAATTGAACTGGCAACCTTGTTGTCAAGAGCTCACGCTCTAACCAACTGAGCCATCCAGCTGCCACGGGGGTACCTATGTTTAGAGACAGTGTCTTGGACCTAGTAAGCATACAGTAAAAATTATCTATTATTTTAATTATGACTAACAATAAAAATAAATTTGGAAGAGGTCATCTATGTATTTAATATTATCATACTGTATCAATGAATGCTATCTGGTTCTTTGGTGAAGGCAGGCTTTGATGGTATAAGCAATTAAGAAGACAGATACCAGATTTCCAAAAGAGCAGCACACAAACATATGAGGAAAGGGAGGAGAATGCGTAAGGGATGATGATACTGATGAGGAATTTCCTGAAATTCTATTCAGGAATCAGCTTCTCATTAAGAAGGAAGATTAGAAAATGGAAACTAATCCAGAGCTCTTTAAACTGGCTCCTTTTCCCTAAGTTGCCGAGTGCGCAATCTTCAGTCCATCAAATTTTGAGCATGTTCAACCTGTAGTCATAAAGGCATGTGTTTCCTGGTTTTCACAGCTTCAAGGATTAAAATCAGAATAGTCTACAGTCTTGCAGTAGGAGCCAAAATAGAAGGGTTGTAAAGTCAAATAAATCCCTGGCAAGTGCATGGCAAGACTGGTTATTTGATGGGGCTTAGTACTAATAGCAATCTATAGGCATGTTTTCCATCAATTCAATTAAATGCAAACATTATATCTATGTGTAATCCCCATTCTCAGTGCTGTAAATATAAAGATGTATGAAAGGTAATCCATTGCTACCAAGGTTCTAACATGTTATTTTCCTAAATGTCTGTTCTCTTTTGTTCGTTTGTCTGATTTTTGAACTGATTTTTTCTAGAATGTATTTGAATTAATTACTTGTTAAGGTAAAACTTGGCTATTGATAAAGAGAGTCAACATTTTGAAATGGAAAAAAAAAAAATTCAGCTCTTATTTTGAAAGCCTAAGATTCCCCAGTTTAGTAAAAATGACTAAGACATTTTTTTCAAGCGACTTCAGGGGTAAATGGAGTGCTTGCTCTCACTGAATCCATTCAGAGTTCATTGTGGTTGCTTTTTATGTTGCTTTCATGAACTTCAGAGTAGACAAGTATATTGAGGAATGTTTGGGTGTGAATGTGAGTAGTTATTTCTTAACTGGGTGGAAATAAGATTCTTTAAACACTCAACTGTGGTTTAAAACACTGACTACACCTCAGAACTACCTGTGGAATTTTGTTTTAAAATACAGAAGCTCGGAGTCCATTGCTGGAGCTTCTGAGTCTGTCATTCATGTTCTGCCCTCATGTCTAATACACAGCTGTGGTTGAGAAGCCCTGAATTATTCTTGATTTCTGTTACTGCTTTTCCAAGCTGTAAGAGAAAAAGAAAAAAGAAAAAAAGAATATGATGCCATTGCGCTAAAATTTTAATGTGCCTGCAGATCACCTGGGCATCTTGTTAAAATGGGGTGGGGCCTGGGGCTCTGCGTTTCTAAGAAGTTGCAGGTGATGCAGATGTTATTGGTCCTCAGCCCAAACCTTGAATAGTAAAGAACTAGATCATGAGTTACACTATGAAAACAGTACCACACCATGACTGTAATTATGATAATCCCAATGCCCACTGCCTAACCCACGGAAAACCCTCACGCTCTTCCTCCTTGTTCTTTTATATCAAACAGAAAGGGATATTATGACTTGCTGAATAACTTGCTCTTTCTTTCTTTACATGATGAAATACTGTATGTTACCAGGCCTGAAAACTGCTTTGCAGTATAGAAAAGATTTTGCAACCACGGTTCACCTCCTTAATGGAATTCTAGAAGTTAATGTTCTGACTGATAAAAGAGTCAGTCTTGTGGGGCAGTATATGGAAGCAATGAGAAGTTAAAGGAAATGAGAAAGGATATGGATGCGGATATCCAGATACAGTTATGTCTACATAATTATCATTGCCTATTAAGAGAAGATTCCTATTTGTTATACCTCCCTGTTAAGAACATTAACTTAAAAGAGGTTTGAAAAGCTCTGGGTACACAGTAAATCCTCAATAAATAGCAGTTATTGCCGTCACTGTTAGTGTCGTCGTTAGAACTATCATCAGTGGTGGCAGTGCTCATTTTTCATAAGATCCTTTTAAGATAACTCTCTGTGGGTTACATGATAAGAAATAATTCTCAAGAGAGAATTTTGAGAATCAACATCTTTAAGGGGTAGGATACATATGAAGTATTATAAAGCCTTTAAAACACACACACACACACACACACACACACACACACACACAAAAGTGTTCCTTTCGTTAAGTAAACACCCAAAAGAAATCATTTTCCTGTTCATTGGTAATATTCTGTCATTTCATTAATCCTGACAAAGTCTCTCTAAACTTACTGATGCGTGGATTCCATTTTCAAATAGCTCATTAGTTCCTCTTTATGGAGTAAATGCTCATGTTCACTAGTGAAAACCCCGTTCCAACTGACAGATGTAATTTGGATGTAATGAATTGGACTTCATTGTCATCCGAACTGGTTAAACGAATGTACTAATCTACTCTCCTTATAGTTCTGAGAGAGTTAAAAAAATCAATAAGAACAAGACCAAAAACTAAATTCCAGATGCAGAAAGGCAATTGGCTTTTAGTGGCAATGTGCAAATGCTTTAAGGCATTCTGTGAGACTTTCTGTTATTGTTAGGCTGGAGTTTATGTGAGCTTATCTGTGATTGGCAACCAAGCACACACTGGAGGGAATAAAGCTGGGAGAGAGGCATAACGGATGCCTTAGACGTAGGTGGAACAGTCTTGACAAATACATTTGTGACTGGACCTGATTCTGTGGAGGTGAGACATTTGTTCAGCCTTAATGAAACAGGAGGTTATTAAGTGAGGAAAAAGGCCATCTCCTACTTTCCTTAGGTAGATTCACAAGACTCCTCTTCCCCACCATCATTCCTCAGCTCCAGATTGAATTCTTCAGTGCTTTGTAGTATAAGCCAAGCATGTTATTTTTTGGAGATGACTCATCCCAACAGACAAACAATACATCTACAATTTGGATATATGATTAAAAAAACACACAAATGCAACAAATGTGGTATTTAATCAATGTACATTTTCATTTCTGTAATTCCATTCTGTATTTTCCCTTTTAGCTTTTAGAAGTCTAAAGTATGCTCCGAGTCCATTTGCCTTTACCTTCACAGCTATATAAAGAAATTTTCAATTATGCCAGTGGAAGGAATGCCCCATGTTGTGTGTGACTTCCCCCAAATAGGAATAACTGTTGACTAAGCAAAGTAAGGTTAGTATAGTAGAGGTATTGCGGTAAGAGAGAATCCCAACTTGAGAAATGTTAGTTTCCTCTCAAAAGGAGAAAAATGAGGCAGGGTATTTATAAGATCAAAAGCCTGGGTTGGTGATTTTTGAGGTGGGTCTTGCAAGCGAGGGACTGGTTAGAATGGGGCATCAAAACTGGTCAGGAGGACACAATGCAGTCAGGGTCTGGATGCGAGTACAGGTGGGCAAGCTATTAGTCTTGCTGATAAGTCACCTACTTTACTTGGTTTGTAGTCTTATAAACAAAAGATAGATATTTCCTTTTGCCTCCTTACCACAGGAAGTGGAGAATATCATGGTTTCACTTTTCAAACGTGGTGGAGGACTGATACCGTGTTTCCCCGAAAATAAGACCTAGCCAGACAATAAGCTCTAATGTGTCTTTTGGAGCAAAAATTAATATAAGACTCAGTTTTATTTTACAATAATGTAAGACAGGATCTTTATAATACAATACAATACAATACAATACAATACAATACAATACCAGATCTTATATTAATTTTTGCTCCAAAAGATGCATTAGAGCTGATTGTCCAGCGAGGTCTTATTTTGGGGGAAACAGGGTATGTATTAGTGTCCTATTGCTGCCATAACACATGAACATAGTCTTAGTGGTTTAAAACAATACAGTTGTATTATTTTACAGTTCTGTAGGTAAGAATTCCAAAATAGGTCTCACTAGTCTCAATTCAAGGTGTTGGTAGGGACACGTTCCTATATGGAGGCTTCTCTAGGGAGAATCTGTTTCCTTTCCTGCTTCTAGGGGTTGCCCACACATCTTAGCTGTTGGCCCCCTTCCTCGTTCTTCAAAGCCAGTAAAGTTGCATCTCTGACCCTTCTCAAAGCTACATCTGTACCTCCCAATTTTAAGAATCCTTATTGGGTCCATTTTGATAATCCGAGATATTTTTCCCATTGCAGGACACCTACAGAATCCCTTTTGCCATGTGAGGGAAATATGCACCGTTTCTGGAGATTAGGATGAGGACATCTTTGGGAGAGAGGTTGTGGCATTATTTGGTCTACTACCACATGGGAGGGAGGTAGATTCTATAGAAATTGGAAAAACCTTGTCTTCTGGCAGCCTTTGGCTACCAGGTGACTTTATGGTTCAGATCATTCTTTGGTATTTATTAATCAGTTAGCATTTAGTCATGTTCATAAAAGGAAAGAACTGTAGAGCTTCTACTTCTTGGAATAAGGGTGTATTTCAGGGGTAACTATTTGATAACATCCATGTATATTTTTTCTTTTAAAAATATTTTCTGTGTGTTTTTTTTAAAGGAAACTACTACTCTATTCCTTATATGCTAGTTACCCTCAAGAAGACATAGATACCTTTAGATGATTATGCAAATGTAACTAAATGTCTGAATATCTATTCCTACTTTTTATCCTCTTTTACCTAATGACTCCCTTGACACAATACTATTTGAAATTATCTTCAGTGAGAAATGACTTGTGTTTTGCTTTTTATATCACACTGTTCTATAGATCATTCTCAGTAATGCTTTACATAAATTAGGAATCCTCTTTTCTTGCAGGCACGCTGCAAATAGTGCTCACCAAATTAAGACCCAGTCAACAGTATAGTCTTTGCATAATTTGAACAGCACCAAAGACATGCATAGATTCCAGTGCCCTACTTTAGTTATTGAAAACAAAAAGCACCTGTAATCAGGGAAACTCTCCTCCCCCTTTTTTTTATCACATGGTCTTTCAGCCATATTCTCACTAAGCCTCAGGCAACCTCATGTGTATTTTGTGGCTCCTATGTGAAGTATGTTTTAACAAAAGGGAAAGAACTTGCTTTGTAACTGTCAAAAGAGGCCATTTTCTATGGTAGTTGTTAATTAGAATAACCCACTATAAAACTTAAACCAGATGGATGATCTCTGTTTTAAACTTTGGTGTGGCTAACAAGCAAACAGAAACAATAATATATACCTGGTATAAGAATTTATTTCCTGTCGCTCTTCTTCCTTCTCTTTCTCTCTTTCTTCCTTTTTTTCTTTTCTTTTTTTTTTCCTTTTTCTGTCATCCTTTTGTTGTTTTCTCCTTCTCAGCCCTAGGAGTTTAAATGACATATATTTTTAGCAAACCATTTGACCACTCTGTCAGTGAACCAACAAGGTTTATGTCAAAGGAGTAGTTCTTCCCAAGCAGAAGAAAACTAAATCTATAAGACTATATATTATATATTTTTTTACATGATGAAAAATTGGAAAATACCTAAATGCCCACAAAATAGAGTTAGGTTAAATAATTTATGGAAGCAGTGCAGTGTTAGTGAATATAAATTGATGTGGAAAGTTTCAGAAAAGTAGAATCCAATTTGTAGTACATTTATAATGTTTATCTGGGAACGAGTTACAGAGGTAAGAAAATAGAGTTTGTACATTAATGATGTATGCACTTTTGTGTGTATACGTTTTATTTTAAATATTATTAAAAGCTATGCATCTATATCTATGCTGAGAAGAAGAATGTGGAAGGATATATTTAAAAAGTTAATGACAATAGGATTTGAGGAGTGTTGGGGCTCTTCCTATTTTATATACATCTGAATAATTTGAAATTTATGATAAACATTTATTTTTACTTTGTAAATAAAGAAATAAAAATTAAGGAGTCAGGTAAATTTTTGGTACGTAACACAGCTTAATAAAACTGTTTAATTCAACTAAAAAAAACAACAAAAACTACAAGATACTAGGACAAAATAAATGGGTCAAACTAATGCCAACTTCTGTGTCGTCCAGATAGCATGAGCATTAAGGAAATAGGAGAAGAGTTTCTATGTAAATAGGAAGAGGTGTTGTTTCTCTTATGGTAGTAAATCTTGTCATTATAATTGTCAGGTTGCATTAGTAGTGAGAAAGGCACAAGGGACAATCTTCAGATCAAGGGTAATGTAAATTGAATTCCATACTTTTTGTATCTCCAGAATCTAGCAGAGAACCTGGTGCTTGTCACTTAATAGATCTATTGGATGAATGGATGGATGGAGCAACTGGAGTACCTCAGCCTAACTCAGCTTTCTTTGACAAATATTAATTTGTTTTACCTTTAAAGTTCTTTAAGTACATTTGTGAAAATTGAAAAAAGAAAAAGCCATAGCGCTGTTCTTCATAGAACTAGTGGGAAATTAACATGGATAGTGTGTATTAAGGGCTTTGGGACCTCAGGTCAGAAAGTAGACCTTTTATTCAAAGCAGTGGTGGTGCAATGTTAAAAATCTTAAAGAACAGGATTAGTTCTATTTTTATTGTTTTTTGCTAATATTTAGCAATATAGTTTGAAAATTTGGACAGTTAATAATGCTATTTAATTATGAAAAATAAAGAAGAGGTAATTTTTCCCCTAAAGACGTGGCTACCAAAGATAGCGAACTTAACCAAATAAAGTATTTGCAAATCTGATAGAGTAAGAGACAACACTTATTTGAGTAGCCTTTTCAACATTATTTAAAAGTGAAAAAAAAGTAAAGCTAGCCAGGAGACTGTGAGGTGGAACCAATGTTATAATCATCCTAAAGTTTATTTGGGTTCTGTTGCGTATATTTAGAATTGTTATTTTGTATTTAAAGAAGTTTTGGGTTTTTTTTTGTTTGTTTGTTTTTGTTTTTGTTTTGTTTTTCCTGAAGAAGTTATTTTTATATTTAATAACAGAGAGTAAATCATTTCAAATGCTTGGAGAGATCATGAATAATCAAACATCATCACACAAACCTACTCAAAATTTATATCTCTATTTAGTGCCGGTTTCCTTCCATCCAGATAACTAGGCAATGACTAATTCTATATTTTCCCAAGATAAGAAAGCACTTTTTATTCAGGAAAAACCCACAAGCACTTCCTTATCCTCTGACATTATTTTCCTCAAACGTCAGCAAGTCCCAATCTCTCCCTTCTGTCATGCTCCCTAAAGTGTTCTGGTGTGGTCCACAGCTACGAAATTATAAACTTGATTCTTCAGCACAGTGGAGAGCAAGGACCTAAAACCCTGGGAAATTTAACCAAAATGTCAAGAAAATATTGTTACTAGTGATTTCTTCTCTAGGTGACTTTATCACCCCAGGGATAAAAAGGACAAACCTCAGAGCCTGAGCCATGTCAACATCAGTTTTTGGAGAGCTTTTCACATTTGGTATTTATTAGATTAAGTAGTCCCTGCAGTCATATCCCTGAAATATTTATCCTGTACTTTCCACCCTCTCTTCTATTGTCTCCTATTATATTTTATTATGGTTTAGTCTGAAATTTACATTTTGGCATTTGATCATTGTGTCAAGATCAGGTTTGATGGTTCACCAAGAGAACTCACAGGACTCAGCATATGGTTTGTACTCGTGGCTATGATGTATTACATAGAAAGAGACAGAGTCAGCATGGAGAAAAAGTGTGTGGTCCAGGGGAAACCAGGTACAAGCCTCCAATAGTCCTTTCCCAGTGGAGTCACAAAGCAGCCACTTACTCTGTCCAGAAACAGATAGTGACAATGCATGTGAGGTGTTGCCAGTCAGGGAAGCTCATTAGAGACTCAGTGTCTAGGGTTTTTATAGCAGGCTGGTAAGTAGACTCCCTCTGCCTGGCATGAACCAAAATTCCGGGCTTAACATTCAAAAAAGCAGGTGTTCAATCTAAATCATGTTGTTTATATGAACAGTTTAGTCACAGTGAATCATTCTTATCAGTTCTGGGAATGGCACAAACCCTCCTGAAATCCCAGTTCCCAGACACCAGTTAAAGGGCCAACTTTGTGAACAGGTTTTTTAAAGGATAGACATCTCGCCTGCTATGTTAACCTTTTTCTGCACAATTTGCATATTAATTTCCCATCTTGTTAGCTTTATAGTAAAGATATTGAAATTTTATATATACCAAGCACTTCTTGAAAACTGCTATCCCTAATATCTTGCTGAACACTTAGTAGGTGCTTTTCTTCCCTGTTCCTTCATCCCAATACACAATCCTCTGCCAAGTTCTGTATCTTCTTCATCTAAAATATATTAGAGTCCTCTCAGTTTCTTTCTCTCCCTTGCAATATCCTAGTTCAAGCCACTCTTATCTCTAGATGGAAGTGCCACAATGGCCTCCAAACTGACTTCTCTGTTCATTTGCTTTCTGATAATCTATATGCCACAAAGCAGCTTCAGACTGTTTCTTAAAACCTAAAACTGCATAGCATTATTTCTTTACTTAAAATTCTTCTATGACTTCCCATTGTTCTTCAGGTGAACTCCGAATTCCGCAATATGCTATCAGCTCGCCCTGACCTGTCCAGTCCTGTCTAGGACCAGCTACACTGGTCTTCTGTCATTTCTTCAAATTCAACAACCTCTCTCTGTCCTCAGGCTCTGAACAAGCTCATTCACATTGTTAGGCTAAAACCTAGTAATTGCTTAGAGCTTTCTTTAAAGGTAGGGTAACCGCATAATGTATCATTTCAAAATATGATGCTTTCTAGAGTAAAAAGAGGTGTTATTTACGATTATTCTGGGTCAGCAGGTGTAACCTTGGAAATGCCATCATCCTAGTCATCAGTCACTCCCTTGCAGAACTCTTTCTTGACCCCTCATTCCAAATTGGATCACTATGTCTTTCTCTATAACAACCCCCCATTTTCCTGCATACCACTCATCTCATAATCACTAATTTATGTGATTACTTGCTTCACATCTTTTACCCCCACTATGCTGTGAAGTTTCACAAGTTCATGGGCAATATAGCCAGCATCCAGCAGTGCCAGGTGACAGTAAATAGTCCCTAAATTCATTATTAGATCATAGCACTGCTTCCAAACACATTTTTTGATCTGTCTCTTCTTCATTCCATGTGCTTTAATTTATCCTCCACTAAAGTTGTATTTGTGATCTCATTAAATTCTTGTGTTTGTCTTTCAGTTGCTGTCTTACTGAATGCACAGAGGGTGCCCCCAAAAATGTATACACATTTAAGAAAGGAAAACTGTATTAAAATTGTAATACTCAATACATACCAATAACAAAAGATGAATACAAGTCACGTTTGACTTCAGCAATTACAAGAAGTGCTCAAAGTGGTTACCGTCAGCAACCAGACACTTTTACAGCAAACTACTGCTTGAGCAACATTGACCGAAGTGTTCACTTGTATACATCTTTTTGGCAACCCTGGTATAAAGAATTAATTTTGTCATGTGTTAGCATGTGTCGCTTCTGCAAAATCTCTCTGGTGTATCAGTTTGCTAGTAATTTGTGTGCATTTTAAATTAAATGGACATGCTTCAAATTTTATTTTATTCTTTAAAAAACAACAGGAATACTAGTCACTAATAATAATAATAGAAAGTTTTCTTTATATCAATTAATTAATCTCACCTGGGTATGAATTTGCTCTGATCTCCTGGAAGTGGTCAAGCACAAAATAGGTTTCTACAAACAAAGCAATATACTCCAAATGCTAGGCAGACCCTCTGGCATTTCCCAGCCCTTTGTGTGGTGATACAGACAATGCTACCTTTTACTTCAAAGGCCTAAGTAAGTCAAGTAAGTATGCAAGTTTTAGATAGAATTAAAATTTTGCCTCGACTACTGTCATCCTGCTGTCTGATGCCATATTCTCTAAAGATTGAGAGCTTTTATTTTGTTTCAGATTCAACCCAAATAAAGGGGTTGCAAATCAATTTTCAAACCATGTATTTTCTACTGTCTTTAGAAATTTGTTTATACGCTGATTTCTACATCTGGGCATCACACATTTATATGCATACTTATGTCAAAATTTAATATACTTAACATCTGTGTCTCTTTAAGGGATAAGAAAAAAATTGAGAATTGGAATTGAGACTGCTTTAGTTACAGAATAAAGGCTTTTCATTGATCTTAATTTAATACAACAATTTGAATTTTAATTGTGAAAGCTGGCTATGGACACGGTTGATTGTCCATTAGCGTTCCTCTTTGTCAGCAAAGCTGTTCTCAACTATAGGACTAAAAGACTCTCATTTCTTCCGAAGCCCCAGCAACCAGGAAATGGGCATATGACAGAGTGGTACCTGAAAGGAAGTCTCACAATGGGTTCCGAGTGTAGTCAGCTTGGGAACTCCTGGAAATGTTTCCCTCATGATTAAAATAGCTGTGTGTGGAGAAACTGCCTTTAGATAAAGTTAGTAAATATGTGATGTCTGGAGCAATGGCAACCCTCTTTCAGCCATGAAACATCAAGTCTCAGGATGACCAAGTGGAAAGAAGGAAGGAGATGGGTGTTTAGTGACAACCTTGGGCAGTTGAACCAGCCTTGAAAGCACCTTACCCAACACTTTCACATGTGAGATAATACATGTCTTTGTAGTTTAAGCTACTTTTAGTTGAGATTCTGTTTCTTGAAGCAAAAATAAACAAACAAAACAAAACCTACTGATACACTGTGAAAGTTAATTTAAAAATATAAATGCTTTTATAACAAATTTACCATTACGTTGCATATTTGGAGTGCATGCATCTGTGCATATTCTGGTGAAATACCTGAGCCAGTATCTGAATTCAAATAATATATACTTTACCACTGTGCTTTACAATCAAGCTGTTCTTTATCCTAGATTATACTAAAAGAACTTAAGGCAAAATGTTGTTAGCGAGGATCCTGTCTCCTTTACTGGCCTGTTAATCTTCCTTCCTTATAGGCCTACTCGTAGATATAGTTTTCATTTCTTGGTTAATAAAACAAAACCATACTTTCATCTCTCCTAACTGTGTTTTCCTTTGGGCCATTAGAGCAACACAGATACCAGCATGATATGCTGGTTTTTATCAACATGGTGTTATTTGAGTAGTTTGTTGATGGACACTTTCTAGGTGAGTTTATGAAAATTTTTACATTTTGATGAAGTTTTACAGATGTTCCACCGCCATCATTATCTCCTTCCACACTCAAAATTGACTGCAATTACTATAGTTTACATGTCCTTGCTGTTCAGTTCAACTGTTGGAGAAAGGTAGGAGAAGTGGGATTAGAAAGTCTATAATTGACACTGTTGCCTTTACTCCAGAGTCATGTGCGCATGCCCAGTGGAGGGGCATACAATACACATACCTGATATAGCATGCCTGTTCATTAGCGCTAGATGAGTCTCCAGCAAGCAGTCAGTTTCACTAATGTCTTGATATGAATGCAATAATGCACATCACAATCATAATGTTATTTAGAATGACCAGAAATAAACACTAGGATTATATAATTTTAGGAATACCAGCCCCGACTAGCTAGACCCCTCTTATAAAAGAAGATAAAATATTCATAGTATAAAATAAACAGAGTTCACTTAACCATGACGAAGATACTGGTGAAAAATGAGGGAAAGAAGCTAGAAGGAAAAATAGTAGATGAGCAAGGTGGTTCTGACATAAGAAGAACACCTCATTTCTGCTTGTATATCTCCTGTTTAAGCCTTCCTGCCATCATAGGTTTTCTTAAGGTAAAATTGCAAGAGGGGAAGAGACATTGCTTGTCCCAACCTCATTCCTGTCTTTACCTAACCTGAAAGGTGGTGCAGCAAACACTGGACAACAATGCAGAGATGTCTTACTAAAGCCCTCTGCAGGCTAAGATCATTACCTGAGTTCATATTCTAGAACAAATTAAAAGAAAATCTGTTTAATGTTTATGGGTCCTTTAGAACATTGCCTTGGACGAAAGTATACAGCAAAAATGCATTTAGAATTCTTCAAAAGAAACCAGCAACATGCTTACCTGACAGGGGAGATACCATGATCACGAAGGTGGTTTGCCCAGGGCGAGGCTTATCCATTACACTCCGGATGTGCTGACCCCTGCGATTTCCCCAAATGTGGGAAACTCAACTGCATAATTTGTGGTAGTGGGGGACAGAATTTGCGCTCCCCCCCAAAAAAAAAACACACACACACAAAAAACAAAAACAGCAAAGTTGGCATTATCCTGTGCTAATACTGCCATCCTTTATGTTTACTTTCAACTGCTGGACTACACTCTTAGTGAATTGCATACACTGCTAATCTTAATTTTGTCTCATAAGTAATGGATTTACCTGGGAAGCTTTTGCTTACTTGCATACCTATGTACTCTCTGATCAGTCCGAGGAGGACCATTGAAAGACCCCACATTTCTGAATGTTAAAATCTAACCTGCAAGGAGTTTGCTCTGTATTTTGAGTGGCTAACAGAAAACTGAATCTTTATCTGACACATCTATCATTGCCCCTTACTTTTTTAAGTTGGAATTTGAAATTTATGCAATCTCTGTATTCTTGTGAGACACTCGTAGATTAGTTTCCTTGGGCCGTCCACCAACTTGCTGACCAGTTTAGCTGTCTGATGATGGTTTCTCATTTTGACTCTCCAAATGAAGAGGGCATTAGTGTTCTCTATTAGGAAACTGATTTCTCTTTCTTTGTTACTACTACTTACTTTTCTGACCATCTTTATTATCCTTATCTCTTCTTCCTTGTTAAGCCCCCAAAAGAATAGTGAGAAATTGAGAACTGTGACCCGTAAGGCATTGGGAACAGTTTGATACCCCTTAAATAATTCCATTTTGGAATTAGTTCATTTAGGGGTTCTCCATATTTGTTGCCCCCTTGGATTCGCATAGTCCAGTGTTTACTTCTAGTGCTATCTTGGAAAGCCACACCTGCATGAGTATTCATTTTGCTTCATAGACTTGTTCTTTCCTCCTAGTGTTATAGTCACATGCTGCTAGGCATTGCAAGATGGGCGTTATCACGTCCTGGGTGTCAGGGAGGACATTTGCTAACATTTGCTACTTTTTGCTTTTCTGCTTCCTGCCACCTGTATTTTTTAATCAGGCCTGACCTTCACATTACACTCTGTAAACCACAGAAGTGAAAGCCATTTGTAATGCTTTCACCTTTTGCTGAAGTTTGTGGGACAACAACCCCCTGTCCCTGTGTCACATTTATAAAGGGTGTGTTCAGAGCACTTCCTTGGCCAAGATGCTGTGTGTTAACACCTTTGTGTTGCTGCCTGTTCTGGGCAGTCAGGGCAGCTGGAGGAGGATGCTTCGGTGTCCAGCCTGAAGCCTCCTCCTTGGAGCGACTCCTCACCATTCCAAGAGCCGCCACATTGCATCTATTGTGTGGAAGACACTAAACTAGGCACTAGGGACATAAAAGGGCCTTGAGAGAAGAAGGCAAAAAATACCTCAGAGCCTAGAGTTGACCTGCAATAAGAAAATTCTGCTTATGTGGAAGATTATCTCAGAAAGAACCATCATCACCATCTTCTGCAACCGTCCTCTGAGTGACTAGACCAAGCTAAATCCAGACACTCCCAGTGGGGCACAATGCCCTGCTCTGGGACTATGCTCTTCTGACCATCTTTCCGTCTGTTCCTTCTTCTGATTGCTCTCCATCCCTCCCACTAAGCCTCATCTCATGCCAGCTCTCCTGTTGGCTTGTGTGGGGATTACAGTGTGGGTGTTGGGCATGTGCTGCCCACACTTGTTCTGTGAGCCTGAGGCCCTGCAGATGGTGTTTCCTTCTCCAGCCTTGCCTCCCTGTGGGCCTGAGACAGCCTGTTAGAGGACAGGAAGTCCCGATAGCCTCTCTGGTATCGAAAACAACAAGCAATCATTCCGATAGATGGTAACTTCTGGTAGGTCTAGTAGAAAACACAAGAGTATGTGGAAATGGGGTGGGAGAGAGGGTTTGCCCAGCGTGGTTAGACATTTCTGGAGGAATGGGTCTCTAAATGGTTTGGAAAGAGGCCAAAAGATCTGTTCAAGATTGAGTCCCATATGTGAGATGCATACTACGAGCAGCGGGTTTGAGAAGGAAGAGAAGAAATAGATAAGCGTTATAAAAGAAGTGGGGTTCTGGTGTGCTTGAACTTGGAAGAAGACAGGTTCAAATGTTATCTATATTTTTGTTCTTCTCAGGATGACCTTAGACCAGCAGTTGACATCACTTGGGAGGTTCTTGGAAATACAGATTCCCAGGCCCCATCCCAGAACTGTATCAAATTAGAGTCTGCATTTTAACAAGATTTCTCAGGTGATTCTTATGCGCATTCAAATGTGATAAGCATTGGTCTATACAGTAAGTCTTCACTTTACATATTGGTAGGTTTTGCGACTTTAAGCCCAATGACTTTTGTAACTAGACTAATTTTACCACAGGCTAGTTGGTATAAGCAAGAATTAAGTTCCTACAGCATCTCATTAACATTGTAACAAAACAATGTTGAACAAAACAAAGGCAGTCATTCTGCAGTCATTTGAGGACCTGCTTGCTATACTAATTAATGGCTGATGAAATGACTTCCTGTTAGGTCCTTGGTGCTTCCATATCCTTATATACAAAATGGGGATTTTAGTAGCTGCCTCACTATTGTTGTGAGTATTTTAAAAATAATAATGTGTTTGAAAGCACTTATGAAAACATAAAGCAGTTTTTTTTCCAAAAATGTTTAAACAACAGCCGTGGAAACCAAGAGTTCAGAGACTTTCTACAAGGGATCTTATCTTCAACACCAGCAGTAATTCCAACTCAAGTGATGGTAGCTGCTTTCATCCAGATGATAGAAAAGGAGGAGCAATTCGAAGCCCAGGTTGAGAGTGAGGGTTTGGAGTATATAACAGAAATCATGTGGTACATGATAGGAGGATCTTGGCTCCCAATGAAAATGGACCCTATACCCTAATTTAATATGTTATGTTGTTCTGAACTTCTAGAGATCCAGTAGACAAAATCTCAGATACTTGTGGATTCAAGCTGAGCCTGTAGTTCACATATTGGATTTCATCAACTGGCTTTAAATTGCATAAAGATCTGAACTGGCTATGACAATATATGTTTGAAGATAATTGGAAGTACTTAACCAGTGTTAGATGTGAAAGAAGTTAAAAAAAAAAAAAAATTTCCCCCACATTCTTTATTTCCGTAAAGTTGCATGCTCATTTGGTAATGAAAGTTTCCCTAATATGAAACTGTTTCCAGGAATTGACGTTTTCTATCCACAACTTTTTATTCAATAATTGTTTTATCACAGTTGATTCATTTTCTAATTGTCAATTTCATTTCTAGTTACAAATTTGACTAGTTTTTAGCACTTCTTTCCTGTATGTAGGAAAATATTATTGCATGTGATGATATATTTCCCTGTGGTGTGCTGAACTGGAGTATGTAAAAATAATATCTATATGAATATAATTTGCTGAATTTAGAATCCTGACATATGCAAGTCAAAGAGTTAGCTGTATTCTAGGTTTGTAGATTTAAATGGACTGAAAGGAACGAAAATGCAAACTTAAATGTTTCTTAGCATTCTATACATATGAATATAACATTAATTTAGATTAATTATGGAGTACAAAAAATTCAGTGTGTTTGGTGAGGTTTCACTGCTCCTTCCTTTTTGTCATATTTCAAGCTTTTTGGTGAAATAGTGCCTCAAATAGAATAGACTAGAGATAGCAAACTTTGATCTTCCAGATTATAATTATTTTTTATTAAAAAACAAACAAACAAACAAAAAACAACCACAGTTTAATCTTCTCCAGTGAGGTAAGTTGAATGTTATTTCAAAAGATAACAATAATTGGTAAACCTTGACTATTACATTGCATACTGAGAATTATGAGTAATACTGCTTTTCAAGGGCACATTTACTATGACAAAACTTAGTGACCTAAATTTTACAAGACTGAGCTTTATTCCAGGCATATTTGGCTGTTCCTGAAAGGTCATTGTAGAGTCATTTGATCTAAAAATTTTTAAGAGTGAAAGACACTACTAGCCTCAGCTTCAGAAAGTGTATTTCCCAGGGAGAATTTGCTACTGAGTGAGGTGGGAGAGAGGCAGGGAAGGAGAAATATGCAGGAAGTGCTTAACTTCTTTTGAAGATCTTCCTCAGGACGTTGATATCATTTTAGAACTTGAAATGACTTTCTAGATTTAGGAAACTAAAAGTTAAGGAAAATGAATGTCTTGTCCAAGGTCCCATAACTAGTTAGTGGCAGTTGATTATAGTCTCTTAGTGTGCTAGCTTTGTATGTATGCCAGTTACTTTCATTGTACCACAAACTTACCCAGAATTTTATATACGTGTGTGGATATATATGTGTGTGTGTGTGTGTGTGTGGTGTGTGTGTGTGTGTGTGTGTGTGTATGCATATATACATATATATATATGTAAAAAAAAAACTTAACAGTAGTATTTTTGAGCATAAACTATTTTTGATTCTCCAGTCATGTACTTTAAGACATACAACACACATAACACACACACACACACACACACACACACACACACACACACACCATTACACTGAATTTAATCACTCTCTGAGAAAAATCCCAAAGACCACATTATAGAAATATAGTTTTAAAAACAGAAAACTAAACTGTAATTATTCCGCCCCTTCTAGATCATTTGATAACAGCTCTCTACCCAGGAAAGTTTGGGATCATTCATATCATTTCACACAGAAATTTCTGATGAAAGTATTTTTTAAAATTTATATGTGTAAAGGAGACAGCAGAATCTATTTTAAATGTGTTCACATGTAATGATTTGTTTTCTTTTTTTGTTTTTTTGTTTTTTTTTAGTTCCTCAGCATTTAAGCATTGAAGAACTATTTCTCTTTTCCTTCTTTGTAATTGCCTGTGTTCCTAAAAATTCTTCCATTTATATATATATGTATATATATATATATACACACACACACACACACACACACACACACACACACACACACACATATATACACACACACACATATATATATGTTTGAATGACAATCCTGGCATGAACATTCTTATTTTAATAATCATAGTGTCTTAATCCACATCATGTAAAATGAAAAGGACAGAATGTCCTTTAATGTCCATTAATCACTTTTGTGCTGTGGATATGTGTGAGATTTTGTCACATTGTGTTAAATTACAGTAACATGAGGAGCCAAATCTGAGTAGTTAGTCTCAATGATATTTAAATTTCATAAAAATATATTTTTAATTTACAAACAATATAGTGTATATAGTTCGATGAATCTTGACAAATGCAAGTCATGTAATCACCATCACATTCAAGATACAGAGCACTCTTTATCCCCCGAAGATCTCCCTCCTGTTAATACTTTGTAGTGAAATCCCCTCTCCTCTGTTAGCTACTGGCAACTCCTGAGCCCTGTGGTTTGGCATTTCCCCAAATTTACTATAAATAGATTATGTGGCCTTTTAAGTCTAGTTTATTTCACTTAGCCTAATTCCTTTGTGTTTCATCTGTGTTGTTGAATGTACCAGTAGATTCTTCCTTTTTATTTCCAAGTAGCACTCCATTATATGGATGTACTACAGTTTGTTTATTCAGTCACCTGTAGAAAATATCTGAATGTACATTTTGGGACAGTTATGAATAAAGATACTTTAAAAATTCAGACACATTTTTTTGTGTGGACATAAATTCATTTTTCTTGGATAAATATCTGGGAGCTAGAATGATAGGTCATATGGTAAGTGTATGTTAACTTTATTATTATTATTTTTTAAAAAAAACAAACCTCCAAATTTTTTTAAATTGGCCGTATCATTTTGCATTCTCACCAGCAGTATATGAGAGTTCTAGTTCCTACACATCCTTGGTATTGTCAGCTTTTGTTGCCCTTTGTTTCAATTTTAGCCTAATAGGTAGAAACTGATATCTTATTATGATTTTAATTTGTTTTTATCTAATAAAACATATGTATATCTTCTTTGGTGATATGTCCAAATCGTTTGCCTATTTGTAAATTTGGACTTTTGTTTTCTTATTTTTGAATTTTGAGTGTCATATATATATATATATATATATATATATATATATATATATATATATAATATATATTCTCACTACAAGTTTTTGTTTTTTTAACTGGTGATGTGGTTTGAAAACAGTTTCTCTCAGTCTGTGGTTTGTCTTAATTCTCTTAGCATTTGTTTAGCAGAACCAAAGTTCATATTTTTGACAGTCTGATTTATCAAGTTTTTCTTTTATGTCCATGCTTTGATGTCGTACTTAGACCCAGCATCAGCAAACCCAGTGCCATATGGAATTTCACCATGTTTTCTTCTACAAATGTCATAGATTTACATTTTACATGTAGCTTTATAATCCATTTTGAATTAATTTTTGTATGAAGTGTGATTTATGTATTTAGGTTTATTTGTTAATTTATTTTTACAGAGTATATCCAGCTGTTAAAGCACCATTTGTTAAAAAACTATCTTTTCTCCATTGAAATGCATTTTCATTTTGTCAAAATCACTTGACTATATTGGTGTGATTCTATTTATTGGTTCTCATTTGTGTTCCATTGTTCTCTATCTCTAACTTTTCACCAATACTGCATTCTCTTCATTACTGTCATTTTATAAGAAGTCTTAAAATTGGGTCATGTGTGTCCTCTAACTTAATTCTTCTTTAGATTTGTTAACTATTTAGTGCAATTGCCTTTCCATATAAATTTGAGGTTTAGCATGTCAATATCTACAAAAAAGTTGCTGAGATTGGGATTTTGTTGAATCTATAAATAAAATTGGGGAGAATTGACTTTTTAACAGTAATGAGTATTCAAATCCATGAGCATGGACAACTCTCCATTTGCTTAAGGCTTGGATTTATATTTAATTGCGGATTTTGCTCTAATTTGAGAAAATCTAATTCCTAAGAGCAACTCGTGTCTGGTATATGGAGTAAGCATTTAATAAATATTTATTGGATAAGGTAGTAGCTTAGCAAAAACACTATTGTTTTTTCTTTTCTCCTTATACACTTTAAGCAAGAGAAACCTTTAGGGGTAAAGGAAACTACACAATGTTTTTTCTCAAATAAATAAAAAATAAAAGAAACTTTTAGGGAACTCACTGCAGTGGTTACTCAGTTGTAAAAATGAAGTGTTGGTAGTACCATGATAGTACCTTCTACCTTTGAAAAGGAGCAGGTAGACAATGGCCTTGTAAGGCAGGGATGAGTTGACTTTTCAATAAGGTTCTCCAGCTCCTGCCACCACCTTAAATCTGAGAGGTATTAAGAATCTTGGTAATATGGAGTTAGAAGAGGCTTCAGAGAACATCCTGTCCAGTGATTTTTTCAACTTGATTTTGTATATCAAGACACACATTTTCAAATGAAATCTTCCCTGGAAATACAGTTGGAAAACAGAGCTGCTTGTGTTGCACGGGACTCTGCAGAGATATTTGAAAGCCTCGTATCATCACTGCAATGATGAGAAAACTGAGCCTCAAAGAAATTATGTAACTTGCCCAAGCTTGCACAACAAACTGCTGCAGAAGTGTAAATAGAATTTCTATCTTCTGATTCTGAGGACAAAGCACCTAATGACTGGCTTTTCAGATTTTCCTCAAGCTGGATTATATGTTTCTATGGGAACTGTGTTTTTTATTTCCTTTGTATGCTATAGTGAAAAATGTGACTGGACTATATCTTAGCTTCAATATTTGATTTGAGAGGAGGATATCTTCAGGCCCCTCCCCCATAGTAAGAAGACCTCATTGATTGCTAAATCTCCATGATCAGTATTTTATTATTTTATGTTGTTCCTGTAATCTGGGTGGAAAATTCTGCCAGAATTGAGAGAGAGAGAGAGAGAGAGAGAGAGAGAGAGAGAGAGAGAGAGAGAGAGAGAGAGACCACTGAAAACTAGATGTCAGGTTAGTTTAAGAAGGCTTTCTGGTAGAGGACAACACTTTTCCAGCTGTAACCCATGGTACCCTGGGCATTACTGCAGAGGCTTCAAGGCTTTAGAAGTGTGTATGTTTGTTTTTATCTTGGAATAAAATGTCTCCTGCTGTCTCAGAGTAGATGAAAGACTATCCGGATATTTACCAGTTAAGCTGTTTAAACCTGTTGCATTTGTGATTTCTTAAATGGGTGAACTGGATTTTCTAGATATGTCTGAAGAAACAAAAAAAACACAGACACAAATTGAACGAGTCCTGTATAAAACTAGAAATACCATTCCTCATTTCAGAGAAGCAGTGCAATCTCTTTCCTTCCATACCCCTAAATATTTCTTACAGAGCAGAGACTTTGTGAATGCCACTTTTTAATCTATACTGTACATGTGTGCTCAGAACAGTGCTGGTACATAGTAGGCACTGACCAAATGTTTTTCATGAATTGAATGACTGAGTGAAAGATATCGTTCTCAGATCTCAGGTTAAATGTCTCATGTTTAGAGACGTCTACTCTGGCCACCCCACCTGTAAACAGCCCCTGTGACTTGATTTCATTAGCCATCTTGGCTATTTTTCTTTTTTTAAATGTCATAAGTAGTATTACATTGTATTACATACACTTATTTATTTTCTCTCCTCCTGTTGAATGCAGCCTTAATGAGGGCAAGGATTATGTTTGCTTTGATTACCCATTTATATCCCTAACACCTAGAATGGTTCTTGGCATATTGCATTTAAAAAGTGTTCCACAGGTGTATCCTTGACTGGATGAATGAAATTTTTCTTATCTGCTTGGAATAATTTGATACAAAATGAAAGAATAGATCATTTGTCACCTTGTGTCCTGCCCTATCCCAGTGACATTAGGGAAATATTAAAAAGAGGGGAAGAGTTGGTCTTTCAAAATGAACAGAATATCTTTTATTTAAAATAGTGTGTTACCTGCTGTGGTTTACCTCCTTGTTTTTCTTGATGGTTTTAATCTCTTTATTGGTGTCTAAACTGCCTGTGGTAAATGTCTGGTGTTCTATTTTACATCTACTTCAATATAAATCAGGTATGTATTTTGAATGCAGTATTTTTGGCTGTTAGGTTCCCTGAGCGCGTGCCACTTGTCCTATTTTTAGAACCATCCAATGGGCCCCAGTTAGGAATATCCTTAAGTTGTCTACACTGACAGTAATAAGGATAAAGTGTTCTGCCCAGACTAGTGTCATTGGCTCTTCTGATCTGAGTTTAGCTAAAAATGCAAGCACTATTGTGTTCAATAAAAACAAATGATTTGGGAGAAACCTCTGTTCCCTTGGGCTAAGGATGTGCATTGTTTACATTGCCTAGGTCCTTCCCTTTTTATAGGCACTGACAGAAAAAACATGAATCACAAACCAGAAAAACCTGACTTTTAATCCCAGATACCACAGGGTTGCTTATAGCCACCAGCAGGAAGAATACTTAACCTCTCTCTGCCATGGTTTTATCATCTTTAATATGACAAAATGGTGTCTTCCTTTTAGGAATAGAAATCTTAAAAAAAAAAAAAAAATCAATACATGTAAATAAATCACCCAACCTTTTAGAAAGGAAATTTGTACAATAAGATTAAGACCTTGGTAAATTTGTCATTTTTCTGATGAGCCTTTCCTACTGAGTAGGCTGGTTGTTTTCAGGTACAGGTCCCTGTTTATCATGCACAGCCAGGTAGATGTTTGTTTCCAGTCCCAAGATTAGTAATCTAGAAGAAGAACCAAACTCTCATTATATGAGTTCTGCAAAAAACTCTGGATAGGAAGGCAGGTATGCAGTAGAGAGAGAGAGAGAGAGATAGAGAGAGCGCTTTATAACACCTGTGGGTCTCACTGGATTCCTTTTCAGCATATAAAATGACCTGGTTGTATTGAATTTCACTGCCAGGGTAGTTTCTTGTTTACTCTGAGCTGTTGCGAATGCCCTGTGTAGTGGATTAATGCTAGGAGCTGCATACAAAGTTTGCCAGTACTGGTTTGTTTATTTTGAGGAGCAACCAGGAATGACACTGTGCAGTCAACGCAAAACGGCTCTGTATTAGCTGTGTTCCATATCCCTGCACCTTAGATTTCTGTAGTTACTCCTTTCAGGTTTCCTAATTAGGGGTTGTGATTGTTTTCCCTCTTCTTTGCAATGTTAGGCAAATTGGAGATGGACATCTGGAGAGTAGGTGTTTAACAGATTTTGCAAAAGAAAATAAATAAATAAAAAAATTCAGCTGTTTCTTCCCTCCCCTTAAACTCGTTAAGAACATAGCCAGGAGCCTTATGCTACCAAAGACCTTTTATAGCACCATTCTAAATGTAAAAGTAACAGCTGTCACTGAACTGACATGGGTATTAAATGGGCTGGTGATGAGGATGATGAAGATGGTGGCAGCCGAAGTGGAGATGATGATGATGATTTCTCTTTTACTTTCTTCCATCATCTAAGTCACATGACAGAATGTAAAAGTAGACCATTTCATCTTGATGAAAGAATCTCTCTGTCCAGGGAACTTGTATAATAATAGTGTGCAAAGCCCAAAATACTCATTTCAAATTTCTCAATCATCCCATTGAACTGAGAGAATGGCTAAGATCTTTGCAAATGCCATGTGAAAGTATTGAGTCTGGCCTAGGAAATCACAAGATGTGGAGCAAAGAGCAGCTACTTTAATCCATCTCTTAAATTGGTAGCGGAGAGGATGTCCCTCTACCCCCACCCCAGTAGAATAAGTCTACAAATTTGTTAGAGTATAGAATTTCCTAGAGTATAGACTATCTACATCAGTGAGTCTTAATTCTGGCTGCATATTAAGACTGCAGAATCACCTTGAGGGCTTTTAAAAAAACGCACCTGTGGCCTAGAGCCATGCTCAGGTTCTTGACTGGAAGGGGACCCAGCTATCAAGTGTGTTGTTTGTATGTAAATCTCTCCCAGTTGTTTTAATGTGCGGTCAAGGCTGAGAACCACCTGTTGTGGCATTAATTCATCCTTCTAGCTCGATTTTCCCCCTGCTCCATTATATTAATCTTGCCAGAATTTCTGCAGTCAAGATTCCCATGGGAATCCAAAAGGGATCCAAAACCTCTGATGAAAGTGTGTTTTATAAGTCACTCGATGCCAGGCACAGTTGGTGTCTTATATAGCTTCTTGAATATTTATGTCGTATGTCTTAGTTCAGGAATTATTTGTCATTACAGATTAAAATTTATGGTAATTACTTTGTTGTCATGTAGTTCTAACACAAGATATCTATTCTCGAACCGTGGCCTACTATTTTTACCTTTGATACTCTCTTCTTACAATCTTTATTTGTCTTATTTCAAAAATCTTCTAGCCTAGTTGCTAGGCTAACAGAGGTCTTCCAACTCTTTATTCACCAACCTAAGACTCTATCATGAAAACAAAAACTGTGATTTACTATCACGATCATTTCATTTTCAAAAGAGGAGATTTAAGAACCAAAATATTAAAATAGCCATAATGTCGCAACAAGTTGAGCTTCTTGAAAAATAACGCTACCTTGTTTTTTTTGTCCTATTTTACCATGGCCTAATGCAAACTCTGACCTGGGCGGAGGTTTAGAACTTACCTTTGAAGAAATTTTCTTGTCTATCACACTGATTGTTTGATTTATTCTTAGATTTCATTCTACTCTTTAAGGGTCAGTTTTCCAAATGATAACAATTTGAACATGTACATATGCACTGGGTCTTGAACATTTTTATTTTTCTCTAGGTCTTGTCATTTATTACAAATATTCTCCAATAACTGCTTAATCAATCTCAACTAGGAGTGTGAATCCAAATTATGCAGGGAATTTCTTAGAGGTACTTATGGCTAGATCTCATCTCAGACCCACTAAATCAGAATTTTGTTTGGGAAAAGGGAGGTATGAGACCTAGATAACCGTATTAAAACAAAATTATCTGAGCGAGTCTGCTTAGGAAATGTTGCCTCTCTTGATATTATTACAAAAATCATTATAGATCTCCTGCTAATAGTTTGTTTTTGTTTCTAAATCTGTAATTGATCTTAATGCAATTATATATGGTTTTGGTCTGACGAAACTCTGGATCCTGCTTTATTTTTTCCTTTTTCTTTTTTATTATGATAGTTTCAGGTGTACAAAACAACATAATGATTAGAGATTTACACCCCTCAAAAAGTGATAACCCCAACAAGTCTACTACCCATCTGACACTGTACATAGCTATTACAATATCATTGTCTATATTTCCTATAGTGTACTTTACATCCCATGACTATGTGTGTGTGTATTTATATATTTATATGTATATTTAATTATAGTTGACATTCAATATTATTTTATATTCATTTCAGGTGCACAGTGCAGTGGTTAGGCATTTACCCTGTTTCCCCAAAAATAAGATCTAGCCGGACAATCAACTCTAATACATCTTTTGGAACAAAAATTAATATAAGACCCGGTATTACATTATAGTATATCATATCATATCATATCATATCATATCATATCATATCATATCATATCATATCATACTATACCCGATCTTATAGTAAAATAAGACTGGGTCTTACATTTATTTTTGCTCCAAAAGACACATTAGAGCTGACTGTCTGGCTAGGTCTTATTTTCGGGGAAATGCAGTATGTAATTAAGGAAGTGATCACCCTAATAAATCTAGTGCCCATCTGATACCCTACATAGCTTTTACAACATTATTGACTATATTCTCTATGCTGTATTTCACATCCCTGTAAGTATTTTGGGACTACCAATTTGTACTTCCTCATCTCTTCCCTTTTTCACCCACAACCCCCCACCATCTAGCAACCATCAGTTTGTTGCTTTGTTTTTTTCTCAATGGACAGACAAGTAGAAATGTTTGTGATGTGAAGTCAAGGTTGAAGAGTAAACATCCAGACCCTCTTTGACAACACAATACATCTAGCTTATTTATTTTTATTTTTTTAATATCATCTATTTATGCATTAAATAAGTAATAAATGCACATCATGAATTATTTAAAATATATCAAAGTTGGAGAAGAAAACATCTCCCTCTCTCGTACCCTGGCTACTCGGTTTTCTGCTACCACCCGAAGCAATCACTCTTCGGTTTCTTGAATATTCTCCACATGACTTCTTTTCAACAGATTATTATATACATCTCCTACACATTGACCGTGGAGGCTACACGTGGTGCTCTCTCACTTGCTATCAGGAGTAATATCCAGGTTGTTATTTTGAATTTCCCATCATCAGCTGTTCCTGTTACTTTCCTGAGTTTTGTATCCACTTTTAGTTACACCATTTTTAGCATTAAGGATTTCAGAAGATACACCAACAGTTATGAAGGCCACGATAGCTCCCTTTTTATGCTACTTATTTTTTTCTCCTCAACCACGTAAGTGACATAAAATTTGAAATTATTTTATGGATCAAAAAAGTGAACTACAATGGAATAAGAAGGTAACTGAGCCTATATTAAAAGATCTGGGTGTGATTTCTTCTGGAAATGCACTTCGCAAACTGTAAAGTACTGAACAAAGTTTTGTTATTGCTGCTACTTACTATCACCCTTATATGATCGATGCAAGATTTCTTAGTATAAAGGAAGATTAGACATAACAATGGGAAAATTGACTTGGTCTGGAGATTGCACCTGCTGGCTGTATTGCTAGATTAATCACTGACTTAGAAAGGGAGAACCAGATGTCAGGCACAGAAAGGATATGTAGGAAATGAGGTTAAAAAGCAGACAGCCCACAGGGTGGGTTTGGGGAGGAGGGAGTTAGTTTCATGTTGTATTGCCCTGATTTTTTTTTTTTTTTTTTTTGCCTTAAAAATGACTAATTGAAAACATTAAAATTGGACATTTGTTTTAATCCATATGTCACAAACAAGTTGATATGTGAAGGCCTGGAAAATGTAAATATTAAAAACCTCTAATCAATCATAAGAAGTAGAGTTGAGGATGATGTTAAAAATATCTAATTAGATAACTGTATGAGGAAAGTACAGATGACCTCATTGTGTTTACCTTTCTTGTGTTTTAACAAGTATTTGTGTTTATTTCCTTTCTCATAATAAGAATCAGGTTGGAAGTAACTGTTGTGATTGTTTCAATTGGGAGAGAAGAAGATGATCATGACTTTGATTTGCTAATGATGACATGCCACGTGCAGTTTTGCCTCAGTTGCAGACAGACTTCATCTGAAAGGTGGTAGATGAATGTGCAATGATAATTGTATAGTTTTAATGTCCATGATTCGACAGCATGCTCAATTATCATTGAGCGGAAACTTGGCAATTTGAGGTTTCTTTGAAATGACCATTTGAATATGGGGTCTGCTACAAGAAGTTAAAATGCAAAACTCGAAATAGGAAGAATGTGCGGGGCGATTTTTACGTCAGATTCAGTAGGGCAAGATGAGTTTGGGTACTTGCATTAGGTTTGGATGTATACTTTAAATAGGATTGATGTGGCTAAAGAGTGGGCTGTACAAATGATTTATTTTCTCCAACAGAACCATTTGAAAAAAGTTAGTGTTCAGAAAAGAAATATAACATGGAATGAATCAGCCAGTATAGCACTTCATTCTTATTTTGGTTGAAGTAACAGGTCAAACATACAGATTTAAAAAAAAAAAAAAAAAGGCAGAAGTCTAGGTGTTTCACAAATAAATTTTGTCTTTTAAACATGCTAATGTCTTTGTATTTGCTTATTTATTGTGGTATGTATTCACCTATTGGTTATTAAATTTCCCTGTTGGAAGGAAATTCATTTTAAAAATGATTACCAAAAAACACCCCGGGCATGTTGTATTTCTGCTTCCATATTGCTAAGCAAACCGAAAAAAGAATCATTATTCCTGATTCACAGATGTGAGAGCATCAAAGGCAGAGTATTTGTGTCTCACAGTAAATCAGTGGAGTGAAGACAATGGGACTTTTGACTCCGATTTCCAGATTTTAACTACGCTCATTTTCAACTCCACTGAACAGTGCTTAGGTGAGCTAGTTTAAATCAGGTGAGTGCATTCATTTCTCATTGAAAGCCATGAGTGACCCTCCTTCCAGGCCCTGAGCCTGCTGCAGAGTGAGTGTAGAGTTTTGAAAATAGTGATGGGGCTAGGACCACCTTGGAGCTAATTGCTTTTAAATATTATTTTTATTCAATTAATTATTATTATTATTATTATTATTATTATTATTGTATTTTTTTCCCTGTTCCTTTTTGCCTCTTAATGTTCAGGGCAAATGTCAGTTGTTCAGAGGTTTATTATTGTAACCCGTGCCTCTCTTGGTTTGCTAACAGCAATCTCACAGCCTCCGGGGAGCAGTTGTTATCAGAGATACAACCTGCTCCTTCGCAGAGCTATAGAGTCACTGCCAACATTTCATTTCATTTTTGTTCCATCTGCAGGTGCCAGAAGGTTGCTTCATACTTGACATGTAAAGGCATTTTGGGCATATTGTTGTTAATCTCAATGTACATTAATGATGATTTTAAAGCCTTTATTGCAGTCCCACTTTTCACATGCCATAGACCCTTGTTACTGGCTGATTGAACACAGAAGTATCTCTGTTAAATTGGGCAAATGTTAACACAATTGCTCTCCTGTCTTCAAAATATATGTCAGAATGCCATTCAAAGTCTGGTCAGGTTTCCTGATAGTGATGCAAAACAAAAACTGCAAAAAAGGCGGAAATGAATTGGTAGGACCTTGTCAAGGAAGCCTCTCCCCCATTGTCACTTCCTGTCTCATCAGTAGTATCATGCTCTGTAGAAAACGAACGTGGTGAAATAAGCTTGTCTCACCCGCAGACTCTAGCACATTCAACTCTTCCCTCTGTCACTACAGTTGTGTCCAAAACTGTTCAGCACAAATTCCTAGAACCTTCATTGTTGAGTCAAGGAAGTGTTTTGAGGGTTGGAAGGATGAAGTGGCAAAGGTGGGCATGAATATTTTCACATTTGGTTTTGGGTGGAAACAGCCTGCGAACCCATGGGATGGTCACTGACTTCTGCTAGACATTGGGAATTAGAAAATTTGAACCAACTGTTAGGGTGCAGTGAGCCAGAAATGTCAAGAATCACTTATCAATAGAATGCACAGCTTTACCTGATTCCCAATTTGCAGCTGTGGGTATCACAATAACCTGGCCTGTGAGCGCCTACATTTAAACCACTGCACTTTGTAAGTGGCATCACTGCCTTTCAGTAAGTATGATGCAAATGGCATGTGGGTTGCTGTAGAGCAAGAATGTTCTAGCGTCACAAGTCACACCAATTAAACAGCTGACTGGACTTCCTGTTGGAAGGAATCCTTTGCATCTTTGTGGTCAGCTAATGAAGAATCATTTGAGCAATAGTTTTTCCTTTTCCTCTCTCTCTCTTCTTCTTTTTTTTTTTTTTTTTTGTAAGAAAAGAATATGCAGTTAAAGAACCGCCATGTAGAATCTGCAGATTTTATTAGCACGTATATAATTTTAATAGCAGTCACAGCCTGGAGAATAACTCACACCCATCTACTAGATCAGAGATTTAAGAACAAGATCTGACCTCCTTGGAAACTTCTCATTAGAATCAACTAACACCATATCTTCTCTATTTATTTCCCCTCCACTGATGCCTTTCTGGCTGTTCATAAATGTGGTTGCCAATATGGTACTGTACAAGCTACCTTATGATGTATCTTGAAATAAGATGTAAAAATAGATCTCAGGATAACATGTCTGTTACTACCATTAATTTGAATACAATTAGTCTGGAGTCTGTGGAAGCCACAACTCAAGAATAGACTAGCAGATGCATTAGTGAAGACACCGATTCCCCCCTAGGGAGCTGGATGTGCTCCCTGTCCTTCCCTTCCTCCCTTAATAGCCTACAGTTTAGGATGTAAGTGACTGGGGAAATTATACTGATGCCATATTAATTAAATGCATTAATACCATGGTGTTTTTTTTTGTTTTTTTTTCTGGAGAGACTATTTCAGTACTTGGGAGGGGAGTGTATGTATTTCTCTCATGCTTTAGTATAGGAAGGGTAGACCCGGGGGAGCTATAAAAATCACCGTTATATAAAGTGTCTGACAAGTCAAGTAGGATACAGGTCAGAAATGATGTGTGACTCCTTTGTTCTGGCATTCCCACAGACTTTGACTTATAGCATGGTTTCTGCTATCTTTCTCTATAAGACTGGGCCTAGGCTAAATTGTGAAGGTGTAATATAAAGCTCCCCCTTTCCTACCCTATGTTGTGTTCCTCTTCCTTCAACCCCCTCTTCATTTAGGGTCTCTGCCCCAAAGTGCTACTTCTTTTATCCTCTCCCCCATCAAAGTTAGACCTCAGGAAAGGTTATGACATTAATCTATGTGTCAGTGTTTTGTTCTCTCAAAAACACAGGAGGAATGGGTGAGGGGAATGTGGCATTTTGGGGCCAAGCATGACTTCTCAATACCTCTGAAGTAGCACAGGGTGAAATGCAGTCCCCTTCACCCCTTTGGACTTATGAGAAGGCTTGCCCCTGCTCTGCCAGCCTTGCCTGGAGGGTCAGCTGTGGCATTTATTGGTCTCAAGACCGCACCTAATTGGATTGAAAAAGGGAGAAGAGAATTATTAGTACTGGGGAATAAGCAAGATATAGGAAGGAAGGCACTTATATTGCTGACAAATATATATCACATCCCTATCGAAGAGATTCAGTGAATGAGTATGGCTCCTGTTTCTAGAGACTTTTAAATTACACTTTAGTACTGGGATTTTTTTTTTTTTAAACTCATCCGCTTGTTTTTGGCCTCAGTGTTGTATACAAACTGGTATTATAATTTGTACACTTCAGTATTGATTTCATTGTTATGAGTGTCTATTTTATAGTCAAAAAGTAATTATATATCAAATATATACATATATGTATGTATGTGTATGTTTGTGTGTATGCAAATAACCCCACCCTTCAGCTTTAAATTACTTTTGACTAATCTAAAGTTTTCTTTATATCATCATTTAGCTTTTAAAGTAGAGACAAAGAAAACTTAAACTTGGCCTATATATATATATCCATATATTCTGCAGAATACCTTTCTGAATAAATACATTTTCACTGATGCCCCCCTGAAAGACACAAGATGAAAACCAAACCAAACTTTGAGTAGGATAATATATTTTTCTGCCTTTTTCATGTCCATTAATAAAATACTTTCTTAACAATGATTCTTTGGCTGTTTTAACTCTGAAGTGATTATTTGTGTGTGGTTAACTGTGTGTATATGCACTGGGTTGGCTGGAGCTGTTCCAAGTATAGAGAAACCCACCTCTGTGCTGTCTAAGTTGCCGCCAGTTACAGCAGACCTCGGTATGGCCCCTTCCCGTGAGCTTATGCACACAGTAATGACATTAGTTGGACTGCTATTAATGCAACTCTGTGGAAACCGCAAAACAGAAGACTGTGGTAATAAAAATGTGTCATGCTACGAAAGAAGTTGGAGAGGATGGAGTTCACTGGAAGACCATTCTCTCAGTCACTCTATTTTGCTGAGCAGTGTATTTGAATTGGTCCTGGTGTCAAAGAGGTTTGACTGTTAAAGAAACAATATATTTATATTGTCAGTGAAGGTCTAGAAGCTTAGTTACCATGCCTAGTAGGAGACCACTCATTGTATTCAAGCACTAATGAGTGGAAGAATTGCCTCCACAATATGAAATGACAAAAGATGACATGTCTTTGCATGAATGCTGCAGTTCTGTTTCCCTATAAATGTCAATGTCTATGCACACAGAGAAGTATTTTTTCATGTTTCACTGAACCAATTCTCATTTTGTGTGTAGAAAAATTTTGCTATGGTTTGACCTCATTTGAAATAATAATAATGGGAGAAGGCCGTATCATTTACTGAGTAGATACTATATGCCAGGTGCTTTATATAAATGATCCCATTTAAGTGTATAACAGCCATATGAGGTACATGACATTTTTTCTCTTCTACAGTTGGGAAACTGAGATCGAGACATATTAATTTAATAGTCTGTCTCCAAAGTTTATGTTCCTTCAAGTGTGCCATGTGGTGGTCAATAGTAAATTGAAATGGCAAAGGGTACAATTTGAGGCTCTTAAGCAAATATCCCACAGAGGAAGACACACACAAAGCCTCCATATTGTAGAAACTTGCACTGGGCTATACAGTTTCTACTTGAAGAGCTGGTGTTAGAATTGAGGTGTTGTCACTCTTCCTTCAATACTGACCCCCCTCAACTTACCCTTTTGCTATGGAGAAATAGCTGCAATGCAACTTAGCCAGTAGTTTAATGGTCAGTTATATGACATGAGGTAATCCATTTGCATGGAGAACTGTGCTTACAGTTCAGTTGGTGAGGCAAGAACACCCAAAATGATCATGTTGAGGAGGGCACTTCCTCAGCTTTTACCCCCTCCACACACACACACACACACACACACACACACACACACACACACACACACACACACACAGAGCCACTGTCACCATACATGTGTCTTTAAGCACCTTCACAGGAGCCAGGCTGTTTTTTGTGTGTGCTATGCATGTCATTATCATGGTGGCCTCCTGACCTTCACTCATGAGATTTTTCTTTTCTGAAATGTCCTTTCCCTCCCTATGGAGTCATCGGTTCCTACTGTAGATTATAGCAGATCATCTCTTACATGATCAGTGTTAGTTTTGTTCCCCGATGAAACTAACTTTCTTCAGGTTAGAAGCCATATGACTTATTTTATGTCTTTCCCTCAGTTGATTAATAGACACATGGGCATAGAAATTTACTCAAATTTTCAATGATTGAGCACAATAAACAAGAAAGTGACAAATATTTGAGCCAATACCACTTTAGGTAAGTAAGGACTGATTGCCAAATTTTTAATTATGACTATAATGTTTAATAAGCACCATGCTTTGGATATCAAGTCATTGGAAAGTATCTCCTGAAGGATGGAAAACTAAGGGTAGCATCATTTCTACAGAAGCGTGAGGGTGACTACTGTTGCCTTTATTGAAACGAAAGGTTTCAAAAGAAGCTGAAGTGAGTTAAGACATAAAATACCAGTAAGAGGTTTATAAACTGAAAGAAGTTAATAAAGAGTGTAGTTCTGAGTGAGCCTGAGTGATTTCCTTCTGTTGAGGTTGTTTTGTATGGACAATGAGACAATATATGGGAAAGCACAGGCTTTGCAAATACGAATGTCCATAGCAATGTAAGAGGTAATTAATAGGTACCTAGAAGCCACATACAAAATTTTTAATTTTCTATTTACCACATTAAAAAAAATAAAAGGAACCAGAGGAATTAATGTTAATGATATAATTTATGTAATACTATATATCCTAAATATTATCATTTCAACATGTAATCAATATTTTACAATTTAAGTTCTGGGTCTCTGGTGTGTCTTTTGCATGTACAATGCATCTCAGTTTGGACCCACCATGTTTTAAGTGCTTAGGAGCTCATGTGGCTATTAGGTTGGAAAAGGCAGATCTAGGATCTCAGGTTAGCAATGAGCTACAAACCCTGTGATTCATGTGTGGGCTGCAAAATCCTCTATAAAGCTTGTAAAAAGTAAGGTTTCCTCGACTCTGTTCTATGTTTTGACTTGGTAAGCCTGGGGCACAGCCCCAGCATCTGCTTAGGAAGCAATCTGGTTGATTTGAGTTGACTCTGAGGTTCAGCTCCCAACAATACGTAGGCTCCCTAGGGTGGGCTTGGGCCTCAGGCCTCTCCATTTCTAACCTCTGCTTTTCAGCAAGTAACTAAACATATAAGAAATTTGTCTTCATATTAATAAGGGATTGAAATTAAATAGTGAATTCTATAGGATTGCTCACCTTTTTTTCCTGTTTAACCCTTGGTTGTGGGACAGCGGTGGGGATATTCGTTACAGAGTGGGTGGTTGAAGAACAGAGTTGAAACTGTCCGTCTTCTAGCAAAGGCGGATGCCAGGGAAGTCATCTCCACTCGATTTTGTGCCTTGCTCAAATGCCTGCTACTTGTTAATTCTGTAGAAACAGTTAGTAAAAGGGCAGAAATCTGGGAAGGTTCTGTTTCAGCCCCTAGCTAAATGAATTATTCCTTTAGCTTCTCAGCGCTTCTGTTTATCCATCCACAAAATGTGGTAAATGCTGATGCCTATGCCCTTAGAGACCCTCCAGGTTACAACACTGCTGTGCTCAGTATACTGTGTCACTTTAGGATTACGGTAAGCTACACAGCATGCCTGTAAGATAAGTCAGTGTTTATAGGAATTTGAACAAAGCTATACTTTAGAAGGTCAAGTTGACTTGCTCAAGGACAGTAAGTTTCTCCAGGGCTCTGATTCTTCTTCCTCAGAACCAACTGACTTTCTTCTATTTACTACTCTTGAAGTCACCTGTTTGTTGTTTTGTTTTGTTTTCTACCAGCCTTGTCCTTCCCCCCCCGCCCCCCCTTCGGAGGGCTACATTGGACATGCTTTGAGTTTGTGAAGATTTGCTTTTTGGTAACCTGTTTAAAAAAAACATCTAGTTTAACACCTAATATGATTTTGAACACCTTTTTTAATGTCCTGGTATTTAATCCTCCAGTTTATTTTTTAACAACACTAATGGTAGGGATCTTACCACCTCCTAAGACAGTCCATTTCATGTATAAATAAGCCATTTTCCCCTTTAATTTATCTGAAACAGTTATTCCTGTAACATTTACCCTTTGAAGCTATGTAGGACATCTAAACATGACAACCCATCAAATATTTAAACATAAGTATCTTAACTGTGACTCCTCCCACCTTCATCAGTGTCGTCCACTTGCTATTTCTTTTTTAGGTGAGTAATTTTGAGTTTATTGTTTTTTTTTAAGTGTTTCTCATGAAAGCTTTCTTAGTCTCCCCTGAATGGGTTTCAAGGACTATGCATTTAGTGTGATACTTTAAATACAATCTGACCAGCACAGAAATAAGGAAAATAAGTAAGGAAGAAATACGGAAAATAAAGGAGCAACAGAAACCTATGTGAAGGTTTTCTTACAGAATAATCATACAATTCAGGGTTTAGAAAATAATTGAGCATTCCACTTCTTGCATTACTTTTATGAAGCAAAGTAGGACAGTGGGTATCTTTCCTTTGTTAAATATCCCTTTCTAGTATTAGACTGGGAGAGTTGTTTAGAGGTTAATATAATTAGGAAAATATCTTGTGACGGTTTTAAAAAGGTATCCATATACTTGTATTTTTGTTTTTTTTAACTTGAAGGCATATATCTCTTCTTTGTACAGGTAGCAGACTTAAAACTATTAAAAAGGTGGTATTTTTAACTTCAGAGTTTTGTTGCCCCCACTGCCCCTTTTTAGTGTTTGAAATTAAACAGCAGGGAGATTTAGGCTGCATGTTCCAGGACCATTATAGTTAGCTAGACCTCTGAGATGCATTCAGCTTTGCAGAGCTAACAAAGTACTTAATCCACGTCATTGCCTGGACTCTAGGGTGCATGCCCAGTGGAAGGCATTTATTTACCAAATTAAAAGCACAGCAAGCAAACACAAAGGTATTACTTAAGCACATTTATCGACTCCTGTTCTGCTACTATTTACTAAATTTCTCACTGATGGAAGATGATGAACGAGTTGATTCTTGCAATCACTTGGTTCCTCTAAAGGTGAAACACATCTTCCTTGATTTATTCCTCTTGCATTGACAAAACAGGTTTTGGTAGAACTGGAGGATTTCCAGCTCTAGTTGGATATAGTAAGTAGAACTCAGATTTTTTTGTTTGTGTTTTCCTTTTGAATTATTCTATCAAGCCTGCTAGATGAGATCACCTATAAAGAGATACTGACATGCTTGGGACTCAATGCCAGTTTGCACCTCTGCTTACCTTCTTCCTCTTCTTCTATTGAATGTTAGTTCACCCACACATAGGTAAGTATACATATATACGTGCGCGAGTAAAAAACGATCCTCAAAAACCCACCTATGACTACCTTGGGCAGTATCCCCCCAGATGTGAAAACAAAGTGAGATGTCCAGGGAGTTTTCAGACTACTGCAGTGTGAAATACTAATTGCCGAACTGCTTTTATCATCAAATAATTTTTCATGTGTTTTAGCGGGATGGATGCCAAACAGAGCTGGATATCTCTGTCCATCATTAGCCTCGAGAGACAAAGGGATTTATGCTGCTTTTAGAAAAATGTGTAGGGATATTAGATACGGTGATGATGAAATGTGGGAATAGCATTGAGAAATTGTTGATCATAGATTATTTCAATTAGCATCTTTCTACTCTGTCATTCTGAGAGAGTTCCTTGTAGTTCCTGCCCATTTTTGTACACTGACCAGACTGGAATAACTTATTTGGTTCTCTCTGACAATTTTGCCTTCACTGATAATCTCCAGTATGGAGTCAACTTGATCAAACTAAGGTTTTGTCTGGAATGCTCATTCAGAAGCCGTAATCTTCTGGGATATGTTCACCCTCTCCTGATAATAAAATTAAAATGCCTTCTGTGGCAGGTCAATTTAGAGCTTATGCACCTAAAACTCATTGATGCAGTGGGTCTGGTGAGTATGTCATAGAAGTGTAGTTTACAAAGATTTTCAAAAGCAAATATTTTTTAAAATAAATATTTTGTGGAAGTCCAATATAGATAAGTCTAATTGATGTAGATAAATGAAGTGTTCTCAGGTTGAACTGAGGATGGGGAGTCCAGAATCCCAAGGAATTGAAAGGGTAAGAACCATGCTTAAGTTGCTTCTCCCTCAGTCATTCACACAATTCAGGGTCTCAAAGTTATGTCCGATTCTATTTTTAATCCTAGTTCTTATAGAATAATTATGATGCCTCTTCCTGGCTGTCTTCTTTCCCATTTGAGACATATATTCTGTTGTGCAACATAAAACCCTACACTGATACTTGGGAACTATGACACACACAGGCACACAGGCACACGTACACATACCCTATAAATTATTGTTAGATACCCACACATCTTAATGAATACTTGAGATTAATTAACAAGTTAGTGTTGAACCCTTGACCAGCAAGGGCTCATTCATCAGAGTTTTCTAACAGCTTAATTTTGGGGAAAAAACAATCTGCAGTAATGTGGACGAGACAGCTCACTAATGAAAAACAATGACAACAGAAATCAACCCTCACTGGGGGAGATAGTGGCTACTCTCTATTTTTACTTTTTATTTAAAGTTTACTTCCTTCAAATAAACAGTAAATAATCACTGGAAAAGTAGGCAATTTACAGAGGGATCTAATATGGTAACTGATTCGTTATTGAGAGGAGATGTTGCTAAGCTGGGGTAAATCCATCTCATAAAATCTTTTGTCCTGGTTTGCTTGGTAAATAGAAAATATGGTAGCCGTAAAAGTGAAATCTGTTAGCTATTTTATGCTTCATTTATATTGTGTAAAACACACACCATAGTTGATCGTCGTCGGCACAAATATGGACTGTTTTTGCAAAAGCTGCATTTGTCCCCTTCTTATCCCTTTTTTTATTTGATAATGCAGAACTGAGGCACTGTGGAGGTAGCATCTATAAGAGGTCACAAAGTGTTGTGCCAAAGATTTTGAAGTGCAGATTTTCCATAGAGATGACAGTGAACTGATGTTATAAATTAAGCAATTAGTTAGATTTTCCTCCATGTCACTTGTTCTTTCTATATTCAGTGGCTAATCAGAGTACCAATAACTTAGTGTTTGATCTCTGTAATAGAGATAAGGTGAGCTTGTTCAACCCCAGTTGTTACAATGTCAAGCTCAAAATTTTAGATATTTGCTCCATGGCATCTCTAATATCTTAAACCCAAACACGTTTTGAATTTATTGCATTATCATTATTCTTATTTTTATTATTTTAAGTTGAACCTATTCTTTGGAGAATTGAGCTTCATAAGCTCATTTGACAAGGTGTAAAATTGTACTTCCCCCCATTTTATCCATGTTATTACAACATAATTTATGTATGATAAACTATATCCATTGAAAGCATACTCTTGGATGAGTTTTAACACTACCATGATCAAGATACAGAACATTTTCATCACCTTCAAAAGTTCCTTGATATCCTTTTTGTAGTTTATCTCTGCCCCAGCACCCAGCCTAGGACAACTACTGATCCGTTTTTTGTTTTGTTTTTTGCCACTATAGAGTCTCATATTTTATTGGAATTTGCCCTAAAACTACCCTTTAAAATTTCAAGACCCAGTGGTTTCTCATTTGACAAACAGTGCTAGAAAGAAAAACAACAGCAAAAATTACATTCAATTTTGCTTTTCGTTTGAGGGTTATAAAAACTATAAATATAATGAATTCTTTGGGAGGAAAAATTTGCAAATATATACTGAAACCTCTATTATGTGATCATTTAGAAATAAAACACAAACACTCTAAATTTGTGTTAAAGGATATATTTTATGAATAAAGTCAAGAATCTTAAATAAGATAATGAAGGCAGTTTTGTACTATGTTGATAAGGTAGTACATGGTTAACTTTCAGTCTATAGTTTATAAGGTTTGTTTGGTTCCCAAATCTAATGCAATGGAATCATTAATTTAAAAATAATTTATAAATTGTGCTTTATGATAATAATAGTAATAATATTTTTAAAATAATTTAAGCAGCAGGGCCACTAATTAAATGGAAGAAAGTAGTTTTTTCGGTAAGTTATAATTCACTTTAAATAGAATGTTAAAAGGAACATTATGACATAGTATTTATAAACATTGATTTTAATTCAAACTTTCTTCTTTATCACGTCCAGAGAAAGAGCATTGGCTCTGAAATCAGTATATCTGGCTTGGACTCTTGGATTTGTAATGTACTAATTGTGTGACCCTAAGAAAGTTATGTACTCTCAGTGTACTTATCTATAAAATAAGGAAAGTAATGCCAGTCTACATCATGATGTTGTTGGGAGGATTAAACAAGGTTAGCCATGTAAAATATTTAAAATAGATTCAGGTGGATTTCTGGTCAAGATGGTGGAGTAGGTAAGCACTGTGTTCACCTCCTCTCAGGACCACATCAATTACAACTAAACAACAGGACAACCATCACTGATAATCACGTGAACTCTAGCTGAACCAGAGCCCTACAACCATAGACATGCAGAAGAAGCCAGCTGGAGACTGGTTGGGGGGGGGCAGAGACACAGAATAGGCTGGTCCCACACCCACTTGTGACCATTGAAAGTGAGGAGGGATATCTCTGCTGTGGAGGTACTCCCCAGAGGAGCAAGGGGTCCCAATCCAATACCAGGCTACCCAGCCCAGGGTTCCAGGGCCAGGGAGAGAAGTCTCCATAACTTCTGGTTATGAAAATCAGCACAGATGACGAAGGGCAGCTGGAGTACCCTTTAAGAGGGCAGTTGCTCCTCTTAAAGGGACTGTGCATGAACTTACTTACTAATGGACTCGCTCACTCTGAACCAGAGCAGGGACAGCAACTTGAAAGGTGCCAGAGACATACAGAGAAGAACTGAATTATCTGGTTTTAGGATGAGGGCTGGAGGGGAAGCTTTCTCAGAGATGGAGGAGCTGGTGGAAGCCATTGTTTCTTTGGTAAGCCCTCCCCATCCCTTGGTGCAGATGCAGACAGATGCCATATCTGACTTTCCATCAAACTAGCTATCACTTTAGTCTGCTCTGCCCTAGTGATTCCAGGAGACCCCACTCCATCCAATCTTTGAGTACACCCAAGCCACATCCAGTGGCTTTTCTTACAAATAAGCTCTCATAGATCATGCTGCACACTTTCATAAAGTCTCTCAAAGGTTCACTAAACCCAAACAAGCAGCATCTGACTTTGGCAGGTTCTGTACCTGTCGCTGAGCAACTCTAAGCCTGGCATTAGTGAAAGCCAACCTGGCTCACAGGTTGGCCTCTTGAGGCACCACTAAGCCCAGTGAGGGTGGTGACTATCTGAAGATTGCTTTGTGGTTCATACCAAGTGGCCCCAGGAAGAGCACAGGCTGCAGCCAAAATAGGCATACAGCAGGTCCCCACCCAGCACTGGCACACCTAGTGGCCAGCTTCAGACCAAGTTGGAGAATCATCCAGCTACCTCCAAGGACAATATACCCAGAGGACAGACTGGGCAGGCACCAGAGCCCTGCTAAAGCAAATGTTGCCCTGTATGGTTAGCACTTCTCCCACAACTTTCCTACTGTAGTCACAGCCAGTGCTCCCAACCAATAAGCCTGAGGGTCAGTCCCTCCTGTTGACATGCAAATAGCAATCAAGGCTCAACTACAACAGGACTGCACACATTACCCATACAAGGGACACACCTGGAGCACGTGGCCCTGGTGAACAGGGAGACTGCACCATTGGGTCTTATAAGACACTTAGTACATAAGGCCGCTCTACTAAGACTGGGAGGCATGGAAGCCCTGGCTAATACATAGAAACAAACACAGGGAGGCAGCCAAAATGGGGAGGAAGACAAAGAAACATGTCCCAAATAAAAGAACTGAACAAAGCTCCAGAAAGAACTAAACAAAGTAGAGACAAGCAATCTGTCAGAGGCAGAGTTCACAACACTAGTTATTAGGATGCTCGGTGATCTCAGGGAGAACTTCAACAAAGAGATAGGAAACATAAAAATGTAGATAGAAAACATAAAAAAAGAACCAGTTAGAAAAAAAGAATTTGATAACTTAAATGAAGAATACATTAGAATCATCAGTAGATTAGATGAAGCAGAGGATAGAGTCAGTGATTTAGAAGACAAGCTAGCCGGAAATGCCCAGTCAGACCAACAAAAAGAAAAAAAGAATCCAAAAAATTGAGGAAAGTTTAAGGAGCCTCTTGGACAATATCAAGCATGCCAACATTCACATCATTGGGGTACCAGAGGGAGAAGAGAGAGAGGAAATGAAAACCTATTTGAAGAAATAATGGTGTAAAACTTCCCTAACCTGGTGAAGGAAATAGATATACAAGTCCAGGAAGTTCAGAGAGTCCTAAACAAGATGAACCCAAAGAGGCCCACACCAAGACACATCATAATTAAAATGCCAAAAGTTAATGAGAAAGAGAAAATCTTAAAAGCAGCAAGAGAAAAGCATTTAATTACCTACAAGTGAGCTCCCATGAGACTGTCAGCTGGTTTCTCAACAGAAACTTTGCAGGCCAGAAGGGATTGGCATGAAATAGTCAAATTGGTGGAAAGCAACGACCTATACCCAAGATTACTCTTGGTTGTAGGTCCAGCAAGGCTATCATTCAGAATTGAAGGACAGATAAAGAGCTTCCCAGACAAGAAAAAGTTAAAGGAATTATTCATCACCAAACCAGTATTATAATGAATCTTAGAGGGACTTCTTTAAGAAGAAAGAGAAAACAAAGAAGATTAAAAATATGAATAATAAAATTGCAGTAACTACATATCTATCAGCAATTACTTTAAGTAAGTGTAAGTGGATTAAATGCTTCGATCAAAAGATAGGGTGGCTGAATGGATAAGAAGACCCTTACATATGCTGCTGACAAGAGATTCATGTCAGATCGAAAGGCACAGACTGAAAGTAAAGGGATGGGGTAAACTATTTCATGCAAATGTAAACAAAAACCAACAACAAGCAGAAATGCTGAGATAGCGATACTTATACCAGAAAAAAATGGACTTTAAAACAAAGGCTATAATGAGACAAAGAAGGACCCAGAGAAATTATCCAAAGAAACCCAAACACTACTTTGAGGGGACATATGCATCCATATGTTCATTGCAGCATTGTTTACAATGACCAAGATATGGAGGCAGCCTGGGTGTCTATCGATGGAAGAATGGATAAAGAAGAGGTGGTACATATATACAGTGGAATATTGCTCGGCCAGAGAAGGGAATGGGCTCTTGCCATCTGCGGCAGCATGGATGGGCCTGGAAGGTACTGTATTGAGTGGAGTATCAGACAGAGAAAGACAGATACAATGTGATTTCACTTATATGTGGAATCTAAAGAACAAAACAAACAAATAAAACAGAAACAAACTCATAAAAAAATAGATTCAGGTATGTAAAAAGACCTCTGTTATTATTATCCCTCTTCAGAATTACATTTTTTTAAATCCTTTGTTTTGAAAAGATAATATATTATTACAGGGTTCTATAAATCAGAAAAAATAACCATGGGAAGTGTTGAACTGAAAGATCTCTAATTTTAATTATCTTGTTTTATGAAGTACAGACATACCTCATTTTATTGCACCCCACTTCATTGCACTTCATAGGTGTTGCATTTTTATAAACTGAAGGTGAGACCCTCTGCCAACAAAGAGATTATGACTTGTGATACTTTTTTATAGTGATCTGGAACTGAATTTGCAGTATCACTGAGGTATGCCTGTACTTCCTCCCTTGCTAGCTCTGTGGTACTCTCCAAGGTTCTGAAAAAGGCCAATCCCCTTTTACTGTATTAAACTTTATACAAAATATTTTGATTCTAACTAGAATTACTTGGGTTAGAGCATCCTTGGTTAGTGCATAATTCTATGAAATTAATGTTGTCTGCTCGGTGGTGGAAAAGCAGGGAGAAAGTGTTTGATGGTAGAAAGGCTTGGGAAAGTGGGTCAGTTGTCAGTTAAATAACAAAGCATTTCTTACTTGCATTGAAATCACATTTTGTGTAGTTTTCATTTTTGTCTGAGACTAAAGGTTTTCAGTTCCTTAATTCAATCACCAAATGGTTGGCTGTCCTGCCTGAGCTCTTTTGATCGACAATCACTTTCAAAACCAAGACAGCTTTGTCTAATTCCAGGAACAATTAATTTCTTGGGACTCTTATAAAGATTCTTTCAGTTGGTTGCACAGGTAAATAATGAGTGTCTAGTTAAACGAACAAATAAACAGAGAAAGGATATTCGCAAATTATTTGTGCGACTTCTGAAAGTTGGGTCCATGTCTTATACATCATTATATTCTTGACAATTAATAATGTTGGCACATAGTAGGAACATAGATTTGTAGTTTAATTGAATGCTTAACCTGATTGCCCAGGTTGGTTCTGAAAGCTGAAATTTATCTTCATTGACCATCTTCTTTACCTGACCACTTGGATGATAAATTTTCATTGTTGTGCCAAATTTCTCTAAAAATATCAAGAATCAAATTCCAGGACGGATAATCTAAACTAGTGGTTGGGGCCTAAGATGGGTTGGGGCCTAAGATGAGCAGATCCATCTGGTTAGTGATATTCATAGGTACCTTGGAATTTCCTCTTACATCTCAAAATATTTATATCTTTGGTCCATTTGTTAAAGAAATAATACCGAGTCTTAAATGATATATGATATTATCTATCTGGATTTTCTAAAATTTCTATCTTGGTTCATGGTGGGAATGATGTGCAAAAAGAACAGGCTCACTAATTAACTCCTAAAGAAAGAAAAAATAGCCTGTACAAGTTTAAATGAACTAATTTCTATCAGTCTCCCCCCAACAAAATCATGAAAGTTTACTCAATTCTGTTGTGAAAGACTCCTATTAAAAATAATTGTATATTTTATTAGCATAGAATGTGAACATAAATGAATAGAACACTCATGAATAGTACGTTTATATTTATTGCTTGTATTTTTTTAATCGGTGTATAAACTATTAGTACTCAGAAAATAAAGAAAATGCAATTGTAAGTATTGTAATGTAAAACAATTCTTGGCTTCATGTTAATGAAGAGGACAGTTTTCACTGATAATCACCCTATATTCTAATCTATATCCGTGAAACTTTATCAGGTAAATGATGGCATTAACCAACTTATGTTTTTCTGACTCCTAGTCTATTTTGTGACATAGTTTACAGTATATTCTATTATTTTCAACTTATTACATTTTATAATTTCCATTTAAAGTAATTTTTTATTCTTTAAAAATTTAGATGTGAAGCATAATAAGTCTTGGGATAAAACACTAAAATCGGTTACTTGACCTGAGAAACTAATAATTTTAGCCTTTATTGAAAAGCCTGATGAACTTTATGAAATCATAGGACTGAATAGACAGTCAAATCTAATCATTTTCATATGGAGTTTTATATATTAACTCACCTATATACTGAAATATAGAAATAAATTTAGTAATATTTTAGTGAAAATATACCGTGATACTAAAAAAATCAATGGTTTAATTTTAGAATTTAAAGGACATCAATTGTTGCCTTAGTATCTTTCCAAAATGAATTGTTTTTATTTATTTTTTTTAATTTTTTGGGGGGAGAGTATATTGTAAGTCAAGGAATAATTTAAAATTGTTTTGATTATAAGTAATACGTATGTAACAACAAAAACAGTTTTATTTTTTCTTCTTGTGTGGAACTGTAAAACATTTCCTTTCAGGTTTTTTGTACGATATTGGTTTTTTGATAAGGACTATTTCTCAAAAATAAAATGATCATTTTTCTTCTTCCTCCTCTTCAATTTCCCCTTTTCCGCCTCTTTGCATAATTGTTATTCTCTTGCTATAAATTTCTGTGATTGTCTACTACAGTTTTAATTTAATTTAAAAGTGGCTCACATGCCATTCTTTGGGAAGCCTACATTTTTAATGATATTCCAAAATTTAAAAACAAGTTAAGTGCCTGAAAACTGTCATGAAAGTTCTTTAATAGATTAAGTGCCATTAAAATAACAAAAAGCCTATAATTTATGTTGTAAGAGTTAAAATATTTTCTCTGGCAAATGATAGACCCAGAACAATGATGCCGTCAATTATTGAAAGGATGGGAATCAGCCCTTGGTCTGTTACTGTTCAAGTTGTGTGAGGAGAAGTATTGAGGTTTGTGTGCATGCAAGTGTGTTTTTTGTTGTTTTTCAGTACATTTCATGATTTTTTTTTTGCATTAGCTAGTGCTAAACTAAAAATAAATGTTAATGACCTTTAAAACTAGAAAGACTATAGAGTATTATTTTTCTGAAAGGGGTTCAAAGATTTGGGATAAAAAAATGTTCTTTTACTTGGTTTTATGAGGGTGACTCCAGATCATTTTAACTTTATTTAATATATAACCAGCTCTGCGGTGGATCCTTAATTTTGCTTTGGAATATCTTATGGTAAGCGATTAATTGAAAAATACTTATGGACAATTAAGTATGATCCACATACTAATGCAGCCGTTAAGCTTGCATTTCACTTCAGGACGAAGAGGAGATGATGTGATATAATTTTATAGTAGTATTAAAATATTCTGTTTGCACTCTTAAATCTTGATCATTTTTTTCATACATTTTTGGAGAAAACTAGAAAAATAAATTATCAACTAAAATGTGACTGACTTGATAATCCAGAAACTTTCCATTTTTCAAGAACTGGAGATTAGCGGTAGAATGACTGGAAGTTGCGACCAAATAGTACAGCAGAACCATGTGTGATAACCACAATCCGATTGGATGTATCATTATAATGTTTGTAAGCATATGAAACTGTAAAAATTCTAAAGAAGGGGAAAATTCTTATTTGAAGAGAAAGTGAAAAATGTATCTTAAAGATGAAAAGTAAAATCCACTCAACTAATATATCTAAGTTAGTTGTAGGTGGGAAGATATTGCAAAACTTGAATTTCAGGTATTGGGATCCACTTCTTTTGGGTTATAGAGTCACTGACATGGAAACTATAAATAATCTTCAGAGCATCCTTTAAGGGTAACTGTCAAGAATGCAGTCATCCTCTTAGCTGGAATTTCTAGTCATTTTGTGAGCTGTAGAACACTAAGAAATCAACTCCAAAATTATGCTGGAACATTACATTGTGGGGAATGAAATAATTATTTCCTTGGGAGTAAGCATTTATCAACCTCTTAGAAAGTTTTAAAATGAAGTAGAAGAGGCATTGATCCCATTGTATTAATATTTATATAAAAAGGTTTGTGAAAACTTGTACTTACAGTGTTTAAGACTATTTGGTCTATTAGATAAGTAAATTATCCTGTGCTTTCAATTCTAATGTAATTATTCAAATTTGAATAATTAATTTAGAACCATGAGTTTAGATTCTTAGTAAGCCTGTAATACTGAGTACTTAATTTATAAATTTTTCATTTCTTCACATTACAGGTTAAATATATTTGATTCTAACAGTGATTAAAGTATCATTAAGGTCTAGCCACTGACACCATTGAAATATTCAAAATATTAAAAGTATAAATACAGTTTCAAATGTTTGAAGATGTTTAAATTTATAATGATAACAAGCCTTATTTAGAGCACCCTTAAAATAAGTTTATTAGATTTATAAATAGAAAATTAATATTCATTTAGCTGTTTAAGAATTCAGAAAGATCTAGGTTTGGCGCTTACAGATTTTCTTAAAATTAAAATTAAAGTAAAGCTCTGAATAGCCTTTTCTATACTCAGAAATGCCTCTTGTGGACACCAAAAACCAGCGGAGAAACTGGCATTCAGTTTTGTTGATGGATGAACTTATCCAGAAGTCTTTGAAACTAACATTGGCTATTGCCAGGTAAATACTTATCAAAAACTCCATATAGTACTCACAGTAGGAAAGAATCACAAATGTGTTCAGTTCATCAGGAGGCCAAGGTTTCTAGTAACTCTCTGTAAGGACTATAACCTGACAGTAATGACTACTTAGAGTCTGAATCTCTACTGTGCTTCACTTAAAAAAAAATAAAAAGCCTAGAAAATTTTTTTCATGATATATTTAGTGCTAATTGGTATATGTATTAGGTTGGTGCAAAAGTAATTGTGGTTTAAAAGGTTAAAAATAATTGCAAAAACCGCAATTACTTTTGCATCAACCTAACATTTGGGGAGAAAAAAAGGAAAGTATCTAGAAACTACTTATTTTTAATTTTTTACCGTTGAAAGTTTGTGTGTGTGAAATGCACAAATCCATTATACATTAACATAAGAATATAACAAAAGGAATAATAATAAAATATATATATATATATTTAAAAGAAATGTCTTTGATGTTCTGCAGTTCTACCAAAATTTATATAGTTGTAAATTTCTATTTATCTTGTTTTAAATTTGTTGTGATTCTTAGATCTGAGTTTTGGAATCGTTTTACCATTCTTAGAAAATGCCAGTCATTATTTCTTTCAAGACTGTCTATTCCCTATTATTTCTACAATCATCTTGTGGAATTCCAAGTAATATTATAAGATATTTAGACCTTCACACTTTGTCTTTCATATCCTTAACTTTGCTTTTTTGTTGTCCGTATCTTTGTCTGGACTGCATACTGTAAACTTATCAGTTCATTAATTTTCTCAGTTCATTAATTCATCAGTTCATGAATTATAAATTCATACACTGAATTTTCTATTTCAAATATTACATATTATTTTTCCTGAAAGTTCTTTCTGGTTCTTTTACAAATCTGCATTTTAAAAACTTGTGTCCTATGCTCTACTTATATGTTCAAACCTTTCTCTCTCTTTTTTTAATTGAAGTAAAATTGACATGTAACATTATATTAGTTTCAGATGTACAACATAATGATTCAGTATTTACATACATTGTGAAATGATCACAATAATTGTAGTTAACTTCCATCAATATACATAGACATACAAAATATTTTCTTGTGATGCATACTTTTAGGATTTATTCTCTAAGCAACTTTCAAATACACAATACAATATTATTAACTAGTCACTATATTGTACATTACATCCCCATGACTTATTTGGAAGTTTGTACCTTTGACCCCCCCAACCCCTTTTTCCCACCCACCACCCCTGCCTCTGCCAACCACCAACCTGTTCTTTGTATCGATAAGCCCATTTTGTTGTTCTTGTTTTTAATTCTGCATATGAGATCATATGGTATTTGTCTTTGGCTTATTACACTTAGCACAATGCCCTCAAGGTCCATCCATGTTGTTACAAATGGCAAGATGTCATTCTTTTTTTATTGCTGAGTAACATTCCATTGTGTGTGTGTGTGTGTGTGTGTGTGTGTATCACATCTTCTTTAGCCATTCAACTATTGGTGGATACCTAGGTTGCTTCCATATCTTGGCTATTGTAAATAATGCTGCAGTGAACACAAGGCTGCATACTACTTTTTGAATTAGTGCTTTTGTTTTCTTTAGATAAATACCCAAAAGTGGAATTGGGTCATATGGCAGCTCCATTTTAAATATATTGAGGAATGTCCAAGTGATTTCCCATAGTGGTTGCACCAATTTACAATCCCATCAACAGTGTATGAGGGTTTCCTTTACTCCACATCCTCACCAGCACATATTTGTTGATATTTTGATGATAACTATTCTGACAGGAGTGAGGTAATGTATCATTGTGGTTTGTGGTTTTAATTTGTATTTGCCTGATGATTAGTGATGTTGAGCATCTTTTCATATGTCTGTTGGCTATCTGTATGTCCTTTTTGGAGAAACATCTAAATGTCCTTTTTGTATGTCCTTTTTGAAGAAACAGGTCCTCTACCCATTTTCTTCATTATTTTATTTTTTATTATTATTTTTTGGTGTTACATTGTATGATATATATATATATATGGCATTAACACCTCATTGGCTGTATCATTGGTGAATATCTTCTCCCATGCAGTAGGCTATCTTTTCATTTTGTTAATGGTTTCCTTTGGTGTACAAAAACTTTTTAGTTTGATATAGTTTTAGTTTGATAGGGATTGCATTTAATCTGTTGATTGCTTTGGGTAATATGGACATTTTAAAATACCAATTCTTCCAATCCATGATGATTGAATATCTTTCAATTTATTTGTGTCTTCTTCAGTTTATTTCATCAGTGTGTTATAGTTTTCAATGTACAGGTTTTTCACCTCTTTGGTTAAATTTATACCCAGGTAGTTTATTTTTGATGCCATTTTAAATGGAATTGTTTTCTTAATTTATTTCTCATAGTTTTTCACTAATGTATAGAAACACAACAGATTTTTGCATATTGCTTATTGCTTTTATATCCTGCAACTTTACTGAATTCATTTATCAGTCTAACAGTGTTCGGTGAAACTACTTTAAATGCATATTTAATATAATAGCAATACTTGAATGTTGTTGAATTTACTACTGTCATTTGCTATAACAGAATTTCATGCTTGGTTATTCTAAGTGAAAAGTATGCACTCCTATTGTTAGGATGGATATTGTGTATGTCATTTTCTCTATAAAAATCTAAACATGTGGCGTGATTATTAGATGTTTCCTTGAGAATCATCATATTTTGCCCATATCACTGACTTCTTAATTTATCAATGTATTAAATTTTGTCTATAGCATTGAATGAATAGATAGCATATCTGTAAGATAAAGCTTCAATGAAAAAAAAATTTTGATCAGTATAGAATGGTCAGCAAGTTCTTTTCTGGCAATAGATAAATAGATATTCTTTCCAATATTCCAAGTTGAATGAAACAACATCTCTAGATGATTGCTTGATGAATACTCATTAAATACTCTAGACCATTAAATGTGCTAATATCTATTTCATGGTTAAGCCAACCAATATTCACATACCTGAATGATATTCTATTAGCTTCCTGTAAAATCAGTCTCTCTTCCCCACCCCCCACCCCCACCCCTCTTCTGAATTATGCTTTGGTGTGGCCCATAAGCCAATATCAAAGGACGCCATGGAAAAGAGACTTATAGGATTTTTTCAGGTCTACTGTAACGATGTTGTTATTATCTTTGTTCATTGTTTTGCAGTGTTCCTTTTATGATTTCCCTTAAGGAAAGTTGCTTTGCTGCTTTCTGGACTTAGTATCAGGAACAGTTGGGTTTCTTCTGAACAGTTGAATTTTTTTTATTTCTTTTTGACACTTGGTTTGTAAACTGAGTAGCTTTCTCTCAGGTGGAGCCAAAATATTGACTCTTACGGTAATTTCATAGTACGGTTATATTTGGCTTCATTTTAATACCTACTTTATTTTTCAGTAATTTTATTCCTATTTCCTAAGATTTTTGTTATCTTGGTATATTTTATCACTAATTGTAAGCCACTTTGCATCCATTTTGGAAAAGGCAGAAAAAAAACGCATTGATTGTTGAATAGGCAGACAGACAGGCAGGTGTTCTAGAAGGTCATAAGAAATCCTTCTTTGAAAGAAACATGATAGAGCAAGAAGATGGCCTGAGGCGTGACTTCAGACTGACTTGGTTTAGAATTCTGCCTCCATTTAATCATCATGTGACTTTGAATCAAATATTTTGACCTCTTTGATTTTCATTTAACTTGTTTTTATGATGGGAATAAGGTTAGCTACATTATCAAACTCTTGTGAAAATTAAAAGAAGATTAAATGAAGTTTGTTTGTAGAGTACCTTGGTAATACCTCAATAGTGCACATGATTAGGATAACCTTAAAATGCATCATTGAAACTGAGATTGCTTTGAGAGTTAAATGGGGCACTATTAATACTTATCCCAGGACAATCAGCATGAAATAAGGTCTGTTCCAGGCAAAGATGCACGGTCACCTTATATATTGGAAACTATAAATACCTTTACTAATCTCACATATACTATCAGGGATCAATTTTTTAATTTATTTTATTTTATTTTTATTTTTATTTTTTTTGCAGGTAGCCTTTAACATAAGTCAAACAAACCACTTTTAGTGGTAGGTTTGTGTTGATCCTGGCTTTTACATGCTTTGCTTTGACAAAATCTGTGGCAAGAAGCAAGACTTACATATAAGGTTGAAGTTTAGGTTTAAACTAATTAATTCATGATTAAGAACATGCAAGGTAGAGAACCAGAACTAGAGAATTTGGAACATCAGTGTATCCATCAGCAAGAAACATTTATCAGAAGCCTGTTGTAGAATTAGTGCATGAGGTGGTAGTCAAATGTCAGGTAATTTTGAAGTCAGATCTGGCTTTCGAGACAGCAGGGCCTGTGTGTGGGGATAAAAGGACCTCTGTAGGGAGAAAAGGCAGCAGAGCCTGGAAATCTGGCCTGATAAATTAGCTCTTCTTCTAATATTGATTTCGCCAAGCTTAGTAACCATGGGCATATTATTTAAACTGTCTGAGTCCTCTTTCTGGATCTTATAATGTGGATAATAACACCTACCTCACAAAATGCCTTAAAGGTTTGAAAAATACTTAAAACAGTGCCTGCTGCCCAATAGGCTCTCAATAAATAGGAACTATCATTGTGCCCTGCATAGCGACTGAATTCTGCAAGCTGGTCCAGTGTACCATTATTACTAAAATAATATGAGAGTAGCCTTTTCTTGATTTGCAAGAAACCTCAATTTGTTGGGATATTCTCAATTGACAGTTTCTCTGAGATCGATGTTTTCACCCTTTGGTGTTTCCTGCTGCTTGTGAGTCAGTGGGCGGCAACAGATGACAAAACGAATGAGTAGTATCAATATTTCATGCTGTTCTTCCCAAATCAACAAATTCCAACTGTTTCACTACTTGGACAAGTTTAAGAACCAATGCCTGGTTTAGAACACTCTGTCTCTGACATTATGAATGCTTGTTTTAGCAGAAGACTCTTGTGGCCATGGAGAAGCAACTTCCTAATAGCTCAGGCTTCGTTTCTGCTATCTGAAAAAGGAGGGATTAGACAAAGGTATATCTGAGTTCCTTGTGATTTGCAGGAAGAGTGTCATTTTTCTGGCTATGGAAAGTATCTTCTCCTAGGACACTTAGCTGTGCTGAAGAAAAAAATAATCTACAATTTTACTTAATTCTTGGCTGGGTCAATGTCTCAAAAATCTCTCAGGTTGATGTAATTCACTTTTTAAAGGTAAACCAAATTAGGGAAATTACTTTCAGTTGTAAGAAGATATATCCAATTGTACTGTATAGGGATCTAAAGGTCACAAAGCAGGTATTTTTAAGATTCAGTCCTTTTTCTCCTCAACCTGCTCACTAATCCTCATTGTTTTTTTGTTGTTGTTGTTTTTTGTTTTGTTTTTGTCTTTAGTTTTTTTGTTTGTTTGTTTTGTTTTTTTTGTTTTTTTGTTTAGCACAGTTGTCCGCCAAGTTCAACTCTATCACTCTGGTGACCACTAATGCTAAGGAGTAGCAACGGGTCTCTGGGTGCTCTCACTCCAACCCTTTGTTTTGGAGAAATGTTTCTTTAAAGTCGAGACACTAAGCATAGCGATCTGGGCTTATCTGAGATCCTAAAAACCCTGTCGGAATGTGTGTTGGTGGTCTCATTTTAAAGTTCCACGTGCATCATTGGAGCACATCACAGGAACACAAGTCTCTGTTAGAGAGTGCACTCTTCCAAACCCAGTCAGTCCATGTCTCTCAGAAAATACATCCACTTTTGCAGCTTTTCTTGAAGGCTGTTTTATGAAACAAAAATAATATAAAATAAAACATGTATTTTAAGATTTTTGTGTTCGCTGTTGTGGTTTTTTGAAATTTTGAGCTTGTCTCCAGGTAGACAGATAACTCTACTGACTGCTTCTTTTGGTGCCTTCCTGCTGTATTCAGACTATTTGTTAAAGCTGAACCATAACACACTTGGAAGCCCTTTTAATCTCACCACCTCCACACAGCCTTCCGTGGTTGCCCGTGCCCTGATTAGAGACAGGAATATGAATGCACGTGGACGTGCTGTGCAAATGTTATTTGCTGTTGCCAGTTTTTATCTTCCGTAAACAACTCTCTCACATAAAACATTTGCTACAAATGAATTTGTATATATTCTTTGATTAACGAGTTCTATTTTTTTGTCTTCCTAATATTGTTCCTGATTCATGTGTTTTCAAATATATTGTTCAGTGATTCATACATAGTGATCTTATTTCTGTAACTAAACTAGAAGTGTTCTAAGATGAGGGCAAGAACCAGATTTTATCTGTTCTCTAACTAATGTTTGATACGGGTTTGTTGTTTAGATGTTTTCTACAGTGTTGACTGGTGGAAGATTTCAGGTCTTTCAGGAATGCGTTCTCTTATTGGTATAGTTGACTCCTCACTTTCTGCCATGAGCATTTGGTTTGTAATCACTCTAGTGAGGTATGATTGACATGTAAAAAGGTGCGCATATTTAATGTATATAACTCAGTGAGTTTGGGGATAAATATATACCATGAAACCCATCACTGACATCAAGGCCATAAACATATCCATCACTTCCTAATGTTTCTTTTATTATCATTAATAGTTTGTGCGTGTGTGAGTATGTATGTCGTAAGAGTACTTAACATAAGATCTATTCATCTAACAAATTTTAAGCATACAATAGAGTATTGTTATCTAAAAGCACTATGATACCTAGTGTATATCCAGAATTTACCTTGCATGACTGAAACATTGTCCTTTGATCATTATTCCCCCCATTTTCCCTGCCCCTCAGCAACCGGTAATTATTCTGCTCTCTCCTTCTGTAAGTTTGACTGTTTAGATTCCACATATAAGTGAGATCACACAGTATTTGTTTTTCTGTGTCTGGCTCATTTCAATACCCTCTAGGTCTATGCCATGTTGCAAATGGCAAGATTTCCTAGGTTTTTAAGGCTGAACAATATTCCATTGTAAGTATATACCACATTTTATTTATGCATTCATGCTACAATGGACATATGGGTTGATTACATACCAAGTCGGACAATTAAATTCATGAACTCATCCTAGAAAAAGTGCTACATACCTCATTACTCAATATCACTACAGTCACCTTCAATGTACTTCCCTTGGGAAGCTATGCATCAATGCCAGTGCCTAGTCCACCCTTCAGATAAATTTTGGAACTCTTTTTCTGGAATGGCCATCAGAGCTACGGTCGTATTACCCTTGATGTCCTGAATGTCATCAAAATGTCTTCCTTTCAATATTTCCTTTTTCTTCTGGTAAAGAAAGAAGTCATTGGGAGCCAGATCAGGTGAGAAGGAAGGTATATCAATACAGTTATTTGTTTACTGACTAAAAACTCCCTCATAGACAGTGCCATGTTAGCTGGTGTGTTGTTGTGATGCAAGAGCCATGAATTGCTGGTGAAAAGTTCAGGTTGTCTAACATTTTCATGCAGCATTGTCAGCACTTCCAAATACTAAACTAGGTTAACTGTTTGTCTAGTTGGTACAACTTCATAATGAATAATCCCTCTGATATCAAAAAATGTTAGCAACATCGTTGCAACAAGTTTGCGAACTTTATTGTTAGACCTCATAACTTGGCTATTGTGAATAACATAGCAATGAACACGGGAGTGTCATATCCAAAAAATGATTGCAAAGACCAATGTCAGGGAACTTTTTCCTTATTTTTTCTTCCAGGAGTCTGACTCTTAAGTTTCGCTTCTCTCAGCTTCTCCATGCTTCTTCCTAGGACTATATCAGAATCCAAAATCCCCACAATACTATAAACCTCATAAAAATTATCCTTTTTGATTATAGGAAAAGGATAAGGAATTTTTATTGGGTAATTTTGACATCAAAGAGGGGGGACTGTGGCTAGAAGTCTTATTTATTCCTTCTAGCCATTATAATAGTTACAATTACCCCCCTCTGTTACTTTTAAAGTGTCTCAATTTGGATGAGAAATTATAGTCACCCTAGCTATGGGTGATGTTTTTATCTTGGGGTCAAGTTGTGTCACTTACACATCATGTTGTGTACATCAACTCACATCTATTTCTTTTGCTTCAGAGGGTATCTCCCCAACTCCGTCTTGTGCTGCCTGCCCTCCAGCTCCTAGTAGGTTTAGTGCTCATCTGGCCTTTCCTCCTACTCCATCCACTCCCTGACATTCAGTGAATGTTCTTTAGAGGGTTCTGAATGACTTGATGGCAAGTATAATTACAAAATAATTGGAATAAAGGAGTTAACAAATTAGTGAATATGATGAAGTTCCATAATGTGACAGAAATCTTGAATCTGTTGTCTGACATTGTTAAACATTGTCTGACATAGTGAAACATGGATAATGCGAGGTTTACATTCTTCCTAAAATACTACACAGAACATTTACTGCACAATAAATGCTATTCCAAGTTCTTTATAAATGTATTCATTTAAATTATTAAAGAATGGCATACATTTTTTAAAATGTTATATATCTTTTAGCAGTTCTAAGGGGTAGGTGCTATTATATGCCATTATTATTTTTATTTTACAGATGGAGAAACTGAAACTCAGAAATTAAGTAATTTACACACTTAACAAAGTGTCAGAGCTGTGATTTAGACCGAAGAAATCTCGCTTAGGAGTCTGTGATCTTGTCTGTTACCCAGTAGTTTAAAGAGTGTGGTCCCCTGAGTGTACAAGAACGTCAGCATCACTTGAAAACGGCTGAATTAGGAACTCTTTGGGGGGCCTACTGGCCAAAATAGTGTACTGATGCTCCCTAATGTTTGCTTTCTCTTAGAGTCACTGATTGATCCCTCTATTCATTTTACTGTCTTTTAAAAAATAAGTCTTAATACATCTGTAGCATTTATTTTAATAAGTAACCAAGAGGTAGTTTAGAAAATTTGGAAAATATATAAAAGTGTAAAAACTGAAATCTCTTTAGTATTAATGTGATTGTGATTTTATAATGTGCTTGTATTCGTTTAGTGTATTGTGAATTTTTTTTTTCTCATTGGCAATTCTAAAATACTATATTAAGTGACTCCCTGCATTTTCTATATGCAGAAATTTTGCTTGTATGTTGGGCTTATTTTTAAGTTTTTAAGTTTTGAGGGTTTTTTTATTGACTTGTAATTCATGTACCATATTACATTGTCTTTACACAGAAAAGAATCGACAACTCAAAATCAGATAAACATTCATTTACACTGTGTTTTAGCTACTTTATGAATTCCATCTTTATGTTTAGTTCTTTAACCCCATAGAATTTGTTTTATTTTGATATTAGATATAGGAGATCTAATTTTTAAAAACTGAAAAACAGCAGTAATTACATTAACCCAATGTCATTTATTGAAAATACTTGTATTCCTTTTAATAATTTAAAAGTCCCTGCAAAATAATTGGGTTGGTTCAATGAATATTTGTAGAATGAATGAATAAATGAATGAATCTCATGAGACCTCTTTGCTTTTCAGTAATTTTCTTTCTTTTTAAAGGCAAATTTCTGTTTCTTACCCCATTCCCTAATTTGTAAATTCTGAGGTGGCATGTTGTTGCAATTGTGTTTGAAAATCTTTTAACTTCTGGAGGAAAGCCAGTTTGTTCTTTGTATCTAAGGCCTTCTTGCCGTAAACAGTGACTGTGATGGTCCATTTTGGCTGGATCACTTCTTCCCTGAGAGAATTTCAATCACCTGTGAGCTTCACGTTAAAGGTAAATGGGAACTAATATCTATGTACTGTTCTACAGTTATGCTTTCATGAGCATAAATCTATTTCATCTTTATGTGGGAACCTGGAGGTTTGAGGGCAGGTATTGCTAGTACTTAGCACAGTAACTGTTATCAGCTTCATCATTTCCATTGTCCTCAGAGCTAAGAATGGATATTATGGTTTGATTTCTTTGTGCTAGACAGGTCTTTCTAAGTGCTCTCCGTGTAGTAACTTATGTGATTTGTAGTAAAACTCCATGAAGTAGATATGCTTACTTTTCACAGTGGCCCAGAAGTAGAGAAAGTTGCCTAACGTGTCAGCAAACAATTGGAAGAGCGTGTTTCGTAGACATAAATATCTAGTAAATGCTTATCACAGAACCTACTAAACATCTACATGCTTGCTTACTGAATTGATTACATTTTATTTTATGTATGAAGAATGTGGCATTCAGAGGGGTTATTTGCCCAAGAACAAATTGGTAGCTTTTTAGTAACGAGCTTCAGTTTCAACCAAATGTTCTGATAAAATTCTTATCACTTGCATAAAGGACTTGGACAAGGAGAACACAGGTGTGGGAGTCCAGGCTTTAAAATTGTGTTTGAAACCTTCTACTAACATGTATTATCTTTGACTTTCAAGTCATTTAGCTTTGCGACGTCTCATCTGTAAAATAGAGAAAATACCAATATTTTTCTAGGAGGTATTGTGAGGCTTAGATGATATTTAAGATGCTTTAAAATGTGTCCATTAGGCAATAGTGCCCCATAAATGGGCAGGTGCTATTAAAATAGTTTATGGTTTGGGTTAGCTAACTTGTGGATACTGCAAGGGTACAGACATAGCATAGAGAGTAAAAATTCATTTTCTGTCCTCCATCTAGTGTAGGAATTTTCAGAAAATCTAGCCCTGTCTTTTCTCTGCATTCTTTTTCTTCTGAGTCTGCTGCTATAATTATAGTATTAAACTAGTCACAGGAGAAATTCAGAGGTTATGGAAATTCAACAGTATTCTACCAGGAAATAATACTCCTCTGTCTGAAAGTTCCTGAACTTTCTCTCAGAAAGTCCTCTCATTTTTTAAGGCTCTCTTCCAGCATTCTCCAAAATACCCCCCTTCCTACCAACACTTCCCATTCTGCTTGTTGGATATTTTTTTCAGCTGCAGCAGCAACACATTTTGTAATCAATTTGAAATTAATCTCTTGTAATGAACTGTCTAGCCTAGAAGAAGGAAGGGAGGAAGGGAGGAAAAAAGGAAGGAGGAGAAAGGAAGAAAGGAGCCTTTGCTAAAGAGAAATTCCATTCAGACTACTCTCACCCAGTGCCCACCCCTAAAGATTTCAGGCTGATTGTTGTTCCATATGATTTTTGACCAGTGGAGTTTTGGGTCTCTAGTCTGTTGTCTGTTAGTTATTGTATTTTAAAGAGCATTAAGGACTATTTTAAAGAATGTCTTGAGGAATGGATTTAAATGAAGTATTAATCATTTGCTTTAAATATGTTGTTGATGATGATGATGATGATGATGATGATGATGATGATGATTGGAAGGCTGAAAAATAATGCCTTATTGTTTCTTAATAAATATTTAAGAATTACTAATTACTCTCCTAAGAGAGACTTCACTTGACCCAAATTCTTTGCTCTTTCAGTTCATTCTCTTTAGGTCAGTGCTACTTAAAATGTGGAGGAAGGCCTGGCACTTGGAAGGTATTAGAAATTCAAATTCTGAGAACTAATACATTCAGTTCTGATAAAAAAAAATGCAGGATAAAAAAAAATCAACATTAAAAATCATTTGCATTTCTATATGCTAGAAATGAAATAATCTGAAAAAGAATTCAGAAGACAATTCTATTTATAACAGCATCAAAAACAATGAAATACTTAGAAATAAATTTAACCAAGGTGGTGAAAGATTTGTACACTGAAAACTATAAGATTTTGATGAAAGAAACTGAAGAAGACAAAGACAAATGGGAAGATATTTTATGTTTGTGGATCAGAAGAAAATAATAGTGATAAAATGTCCATATTACCAAAAGCCATCCCTACCAGTACAATCCCTATAAAAATTCCAGTGGCGTTTTTCAAAGAAGTACAACAAACAATCCTAAAATTCAAATGGAACCACAAAAGATCTTGAAGAGCCAGAGCAATTTTGAGAAAGAAGAACAAAGCTGGAGGCACCACACTTCCTGATTCCAAACTATATTACAAAGCTGTAGTAATCAAAAAAGTAAAGTACGGTCATAAAAATAGATACATCAACCAATGGAACAGAATCTGGAGCCCAGAAATAAATCAATGCATATACAGTCAACTACTATTTTAAAAGACGGCCAAGAATGTTCAATGGGGAAAGGGCTGTCTTTTCAATAAATGGTGTTGGGAAAACTGGATATTCACATGCAACAACATAAAATAAAATTGGATCCCTGTGTCACACCATTCACATAAAATTAACTCAAAATTAATTAAAGACTTCAATGTAAGACCTGAAAGAGTAAAACTCCTAGAAGAAAGCACAGGGAAAAAGCTCCTAGACACTGATCTTGGCAAATTCTTTTTGGCTATGAAGCCAAAAGCATATATAAACAAATGGGACTGCACCAAAATAAAAAGCTTCTGCAGAAGAAGAGAAAGACAAATACTGTATTATCTCACTTTTATGTGGAATCTTAAGAGTCAAACTCATAGAAACAGGGGAAAGAATGGCGATTGTCGGAGTGTGGGGATGGGAGAAATGGAGAGATGTGGGTCAAAGGGTACTAACTTCCAGTTATAAGATTAGTAAGTTCTGGGGATCTAATATATAGCACCGTGACTATAGTTAATAGTATTGTATTATGTACTTGAAAGTTGCTAAGAAAGTAAATCTTAAATGTTCTCAACACACACACACACACACACACACACACACACACACACACACACACGATGAGTGTGCTAACTAACCTTTTATGGTAATCACTTCACAATATATACATGTATCAAATCACATTATACACCTTAACCATACACAATGTTAGATGTCAATTATATCTCAGTAAAGCTTGAAAAAATTTCAGATTCTTAACTCTACCCCACCCTTTCTCATCAGAATATCTGTAGGGGCCCAGGAAACATTCCATAGGGGTGATACATTTGTTTTCCTTCTTCCCTCTAGGTTCTTTGGCTGATCTCATAATTAAATTGACAGAAGGCATGGTACCATGGTAATTTCATACATATGGGAGTCCCATAAAAATATGAGAGTCAAAGAAGTGACCAAAACAGGAAGCTTTTATACCATTTAGACAAGGAAATTATAAATTATGAAGAATTGAGAAGACAAGAGGTTTGAGCTTGGTGCAGTACATTAGTGAAGAAGTAATAAGATTTGTTTACGTAGATTACTGGACCCTAAATTTCCTGTGTCTGGTGATAAGGATGCCTTCTACTCTCCTGGTACAGGAAGAGTACCTTTTGCATGGGGGATTTAGTTCCTGCTTTCGGGGAACAAAAGAGGGTCCAAGTGTGCTTCTTACATAGGCTGTTTCTCAAGTACCTTTAATTCAAAATAATCAGTGTGCTGAAGTGGCATATTCTGCTACCCTTCAACTTTAATATATTATTACATTAGTATGGAGACCAAAGTTTTGCTTCTGTACAAGTTGGTGATAACAGTGTTGAACTGTTCATCATTAGTGAACCATATTCCATGTCCCTCTATCTCCCTCTTTCTGTTCTTATTTTTTTTTTTTTTTCCTTACCATTGAGTCTTTCCCCTATCACATTACATTTTCATTCTGTTCTGTCATGGAAATCCTGCCCTTTGGCCATGACTCAGTGCAGAGGGCAGGTCATTCAGGAAGTATTTCTTGACTGCCAAACTCCCCCTCCCAAATATTAGCCTGTCTTCCCACTTCCATCTAGAATATTTCATATTTCTTTAATGTTTCTTCATCAAACACACATTTACTGAGCACCTACTTTGCCAAAACAGTAAGAAAACAGATTTGGTCTCTGCCCTTATGAAACTTTTATTTTATGCACTTGGAACTAGAATTTTTCTTATGTAATTTAACTAATTTCACACCATCATATTGACATTATTTTCCCTTATTTTATGTATCCAACTGAATTGAAAGCTTTATGAGAGTATCATACTCTTCCAGTCTGCCACCCTCAGCACCTAACCTATTGTTTGTACATAGTAATTATTTAGTATATTTGATTTCCATCAAGGGCCTGTCTGCATTATAGCTAAACTTACTCTAACATTTATGACTATCAGTTGTACTTCCCAGCCTTTGACCTTTTGCCTACAATGTTGATCTATTCAGCATGACCTGCTCTTCCTTTGCAACTATTCTGTGCATCCTTGTCTTTGAAGAATCAAGTCTCACTTGTGATATTGAGATTTATAATAAGTAATACATATTTAGTCTTTGACCTCTTTTCTGACATATAGTTCCTAAAAACCCTTGGGATTTCCTAAGTGATGAGAATAATAGAGATGTCTTCATTATGTTAATGAGGTGACTTTTGGAAAGCACCTAAGATGGGGGCTGGTTGGCAGGAGAACCAGCCATGTAATTGGGGGATTATAACTTTTAGTCCCACCTTCAACCCCCCACAACCACGCCCAGCAGAGAGGGGCTGGTGATTGAGTTCATTCACTAATGGCCAATGTTTTAATCCATCATACCTAAATAATGAAAGTGACATAAAACCCCAAAAGGACAGGGTTCAGGGAGCTTCCAGGTTGGTGAATCAGAATGCTTCTATGTGCCTCCATGCCAGGCTCTAAACACCATGAGGAAAGAACTTCTTTTGTTCAGGACTTGTCCTATTATGTATCTCTTCACCTGGCTGTTGATTTTGTATTCTTTAATATCCCTTGTAATAAATTGGTAATCTAGTAAGTAAACTAGTTACCTGAGTTCTTTGAGCCACTCTAGCAAGTTAATGGAATGCAAGGAGGGTGTCCTGGAAAACCTCTGATTTCTAGCCATTTGGTCAGAAGGATAGGTAACCTGGGCTTGGGATTGGCATCTGAAGTGTAGGGGCAGCTTTGTGGGACTGAGTCCTTAACCTGTGGAAACTGATGCCATCTCAGGGTAGATAGTGTTAGCATTGAGTTGATTTGTAGGACACCCAACTGGTGTTAGAGAGTTGCTTGGTGGTGCGGGGGAAAACCCAGAATCTTACCATTTATCTTCCTTTTCCACAAAGTCTTTTAAGGCTATTTTGACCCACACTGATGATTTCATCGCTGATGATATGAAACATTTCCCTGGATATTACTCTGTATTTTTCTGGAATTGTTTACTGACATATTTTTGTTAATTTTATGCTATACTAGACACGGTACCTCAGCTAAATTTTAAGCTCCTTGAGGGCAGAAAATGCAAATATAGCCTGTTTAGCACTTAGTAAGATGTCTTGTCCGTAAAAGCTGAATAAACCTGGATTGATGAAATGCACGCTAATGGACACTCTAATGGCTAACTAAAATTCCATCCTTGTCACTTCTGGTGACCATTAGTTTACATGTCCTGTGCTTTGCGGATAGTAAGTTAGTACTATCCTCTACCAATAAAGAAAGTAATCCTCAGTAAATAGCCAACCACAAACTCATGTGTTTTCCTGTTTGGGACCTACTCTAATCTATATGTCAATATCTGTAATAATATCTACATTGGTTCTTTAGCTTAGAACTTAGGAAGGCAGAATTGCTTTTGAATATGTCTAATGATAAAATAATAATCCTTGCACCACAGATATTATTATCTAGGGAGAGCTATACGGTTATAAAATATATTTACATGCAAATGATTAACTACAACTTCTGAAAACAATCTCCATTTTCCTTAATAAGAAATTAGTGATAATCTTTATAACCTAAGTGATAATAAATGGATAGTTCATTTATTAGCAGTTCCTTATAAAACACGAGGTGCAAAGCATGATTTTAAGCCATCTCTCTATATTAAGACGTTTAGTCCTTACAATGGTTTATTATCTCAATTTTATAAATGAAATAAAACAGACGTACAGAGAGGTAAGATAATGTGCCCATGGTCACATAGGTGGTTGAGCTAAGATTCTAACTCCAAAAGAAATGTTTGGGAGTTTTAATCTCAACATTCTTAAACACTGCTCTATGTTGTAACTTTGACCCTTCTGTGTTCTTGTCTGTGTGTCCGAAAGGGCTGGGCCTGGCTATGATTCATCTTTCCTGTTACTGAATATAGGTCATTTTTAGCCTGCACTTATTGCTGAAAATCTCTGGCTGTGTCACTGAGGGTTCTGTTCCTTTGGTCTTTCTGATAGGTGAGTTCTCCCTGCAAATTCACATTATTCTACACAGTGTGATATTGAGAGAAGAAATTTGAAATTCCTTTGATAAGGGAAAGCCACTTCCTGCTTGGAGGCAAATTTAAAGTAGAGTTTTCTTTTGTGAAGCCCCTAACATTTCCTGTTGATCCCTCCTCCCTTATTACCCATTACCAGGCTATGAGCAGTAGTTTAACACATTTGTTTAATTAAAAAGTTACATAAATTGCTTCTCCTTATATGGTAACCTGTTTATGGACAAGGCAGTACTTCAGCCAATTCAAAGTGCAGTGCTCAGTGCCTGGCATATAACAACCACTTAATAAATATTTAATGAATTAGCTTGTGAATCAATGTTGTGAGTCACAAGTGCACCATACAAATTTGTCAATTTAATTGCTTAGAGTTTCAGTTTGTGTGTGTGTGTGTGTGTGTGTGTGTGTAGAAAAGAGAATTCTAATTTTCTTCATGAACAAACGTCATCAAGCACCATTTAATCTACATGATGCTAGCCTAGTTACCACCCAACATTAGCTAAAAAGAGACATGTAGTAGCTTTCTTTGACTTCTTTAGGATTTAAAGCACAAAACCAGTGTTGCTGCTGATTTTGCACAAGACCTGCAGAGGAAGGGCATTACATAAAAAACTAAATGGATATTACTGACTATCGTTCCATGAGCTGCAGGTATTTATTGTCCAATGGACGTGTGTGAAAGGTTTCTAATGAAAAGATAACAGACTTATGGCCTCTTCAAATGGAGGCATTCGTATTCTGATCTGTGAATCTCTGAGGCATTAGTTTACTTTGAATATTTTCACATCTTTTTACCACTGGGGCCTTTAGTATTGGAACAAATTGATGTCTAGAGTCCAAAAAAGCTGTTTAGTGTGTGATAGTGGAAAATTAAATAATGCATTTGTCCTGCAGGCTTCTGGCTCTCACTTATGCAAAATCAGTAGAATACCCACAGCCTCTTTTTTGAATCCTGGATGTCTTCATGGGAATGCAAGGGAATCTATTTAATTACTTCGTCAAATGAATGGCATGAGGATTAAGTTGCATTTTATATTTGAATTTCTGTCCCTTTCTCCGATAACATTTCCTAGGGCTGAGGTCAGTGAATTATCATCTCAGAATTCCAGAGTTCTTTTTCAGTCATTATCAGTGGTCCCCATTCTGTGTACCATCTTCATTAAAATGGAGATTAAAGTTTTATAAAGTGAAAGTATTATATTTTGAGGGCCTTGCAAAATGGATGCACTAAAAGGAAACCTAAGGGAAAATTAACTTGGAAGTGTGTGGCATTGCCTGTGGATGGATGTTCAAATGTCCAGCAACCCCTGGTCACACCAATCTAATTGATTCTAATTTGAGGGGCACACAGGGGCCACCTTGACTACAGAGTCCTAAAAACAATGAAGAGAAGAACAAGTTGAATAAGGGAATAATTCTGTTTCTTTAATATTTAGTTTTAAGTTTGTGTCAAGGGAACAGAGGAAACAGAGGATAAAGTCCTCTGGCATTTTCTCAGTTAATTTCTTCTCCTAATTGCTGTTTGGCCTAATTCTTTTTTTGTCTGTGTTTCCTCCTTGCAGGCCTCTTTGCTGCCTTGCATCTCAAGGGGGTACCATATTCAGGACTCCACTTTCAAATGTGTGTTTCTAAAAGGCAGAGTGAGACATCTGCCACCCACCCACTCTCCTGCCTACGAGGACATTCCTCGTCTTCCTTTAGCTGCAGTGTCAAATGAACCTCCTCCCCACACTCAGTAGAAGGTGCTGGCTTTGTTTTTTGCAAGCCATCTTTTTCTTTCCTCCCCCTCTCCCTGCACATCTCCTAATAGCAGAAAAATACAGAATGAGAGAAATAGATGACAGCATCAAAGAAAAATATTAGTGCTGAGCCTGTTTTCTTCTCATTGCACAGCACATTTCATTGCACATTGTAGTTGGTTCTTGGAGTCCTGGGTTTATGAACTACTGTGTAATCTATCAACCCGATGAACCATCCCTCTTTTGCCTCAATGTCTTTGTGTTCTACAGAGTAGGAGTGGAAAGGAATGGCCATGACTATGGCCATAGTGGTTCTTGAACTTCTCCAGCCTAGACAGGTTGGCCTCTGGATCTTAAAAAAGGTTTCACACAAGAATACTGATTATAAAATGGGCAGAATGTCTGACTAGACATTTTTCCAAGGAAGACAAACAGATGGTCGATAGGTACATGAAAAGATGCTCTATATCACTAATCACCAGGGAAATGCAAATCAAAACCACAGTGAAATATCACCTCACACCTGTTAGAATGGATATTATAAAAATAAAAAAAAAAATTAGAAATAACAAGTGAGATAATAATCTTCTATTTTAAGAAGTTTCCAGCACACTGATCATCCCGAGTCCTTCAGGACCCTAATGGGAAGAGTCTGCTTGAGAACACTGACTGGGTCTTATTTACTCTCTTACTCCCAGCGCTTTAGCCCAGTACCGCCTCAATCATTATTTTTGAATGAAGGAGCTTATTAAAATAGCATTATGTCCTTGGGATTTCTACACAGTCCCAAGTGATCCAAGAATCTCATGAAAGGTTGACAAATTTTCCTAAGACCCACGTGAATTGGAAGTAAAGCACAAAGCATCCTAGAGAGACCTGTGAAGCTTTATTTGTTGTTCCGCTCTGTGGTAGACTGGGTGCTGAGTCTTACGGTGATCGCTGAGGAGTTCTGCTGCCTGCTCTGCCCCTATCATGTGGCTGCAGGAGAGTCCCCATTCCTACAGGGCCTTGGAGAGTGCCCGGAGCAGCCCCGTTGTTGAACGAAGGAAACTCACCACTGTCATGGGGAGATACATTTTCTGCCACAGACGTGCCTACCAATACCTTCCCCTATCTTGTAATGGCCCCAGCAATGCATTCTGTAATTGAGCACAAATGATCATCAAATACGTTCCGCAGAGAAGCACTGCTAATGGTTGTTATTGACCCTGTCAGTTGCTTGCTGCTGAGGGCTCACCATGATCGGTAGTTGACTAGTGCTACCATTTCCTCAGGCCACCTGCACTGACCTCTTGGCCGTGGGATTCAGTCTCTTTTCACTCCGACAAGAAAACTTTAATTAATAGCATCTAAAGGAGAACAAATAAGAGAACAAGGCTGGCATGGAAAGCCCTCATTTATGCCACTAAGGAAAACGAAGATGCCAATCGTAAATAATGAGACATTTCCAGATGGACAAAAAGAGGTGCACCAGGAGCAGAGCCCAGGGACGCTGGAAGTGGTTGGTACACATCCAGGGTCAAAGACGTGCTCTGAAAGGGAAGCGATGGAATAAAACCATATGAGTAGCCTTTTTAAAGCCAGGGTACCTTAGGCAAGCTTCAGATTTGATTGGGCTTTCCTGTTGTTTCTTACTGTCTTTCAAATAAGAATTTTCGTTATCTAAGTATAAAAACTATTTTCTCCTCTCTGTTTTCTGTGCCTTTTCTTTCTCTCTGTTTTGGTCTCCGCTGCCATACGTGGGTGGGGAAAGCATTTTAGAAGGTCCATGAGCTGATCGATTGTCTTAATTGAAGTCATGGATTGATATTGATGTATTAATAACTCATTTTTCCTAGCTTTTTGCAGGGTGTGGTCTGAGGAGAAGGAGGGTATTACTGGAGAGGCTGATTCATCTGATTTCACTGTAGTTCTGGTTTCCTATGGATGACAAACTTTGTTTTTTTGTTACATTCATTCATTTGGCATGTCCTAAGTCGGTTAGGTGAGGCTAGAGAATTTCACGCAGCAATGCTAAACCTCTAACCAGAAATGATAGTGTTGCCAATAACGAGGAGAGGCTGGCTAATAATATTTCAATTTTTAAATTCTTGTCCCCATTTTTCTTTCATGCTGAAATGTTATTGAAGAATAACTGCTTGTTGAACACACATTAATTCTGGAATTTGTGGTGAATCCAATCACACATAGCTGAATTTGCCAGGCTCACTGCACAAGCCTTTTGACATTTGAGGCCAAATGTTCAAATCACAAAGCTGAAGGTCGTGGCATGTACTATCAGACAGGGAAGAATTAAGAAGATGCATGGGCCCACAGTTCCTAGTGTAATCTGTACAAACCTGTCAGCATCACCAATGCATTATTTATCAGATTAGGTAAAGGAAATATTACCTTTTCTTTTCTTTTCTTTCTTTCTTTTTTTAAACAAGTCTTAGTTATGGAGGAGGGTGGAGTCCACTTGTACTAAGTGTCAAATGGGAAAGCATCTTATTTCAAGTCTAGACCCTTCATGTTGCACTAATGAGCCTTCTGTTTTGATTTCTAACATGTTGTTGCATATATTTTTAACCTGATTTTATGCCATTGGACGTCCTTCTATAACAGACAAACATTTGCATTAACATGGCTCATTAGATATTTTTAGATCTGCCATGACCTTTAGATGAGTGTAACTAAACCAGAGGGTTCTATCCTGTAGGATTCACCTTCATAAACATTGGAAGTGGTGAGAACACCTAGTTGAGTGTCAGCCAGCTTATCTGAGAGGAGAACTGTCCCTAAATGATTTGGAAGTTTGGAGTGAAGTGAAAGAAAACATAAGTTCCTGTTTACATATACAAATCCCAAATTTATAAAACTTTGTCTTTTATTCCAGAAAAGTTAAAAAACTCTTAGTTGGGTAGTAAGATGTCAAATACTGGCTCTCCTGCTTTCTAAGCAACAGAGGGGCAGAAGAGGAAGGATTCTCTTTTTCAAAACATTCCCAAGGCTTGCTTTCCCTAGAAGAGGTTATAATCTCCCCAGGGAGACCATCTTGACAGCTTGAGAAACACCAGCATTGGAGCAACTCAAGATTTCTCTTGGAAATGTAGGTTAAAACAAACTCCATATCAGGAAATATTCCAGATGCTGCAACATGAAATGCAAAGCCTGAACTTGTTAACTTGAAATTACACCAGGACCACAAAACCTCTGAAATACACATGGCTTCATCAAATTACTCAAAATCCCCTGGGTAGATAAGGTTTTAAACCAAGGAAATGCAGTGGCTACAGTGCTAAACCACAATGCCAATTAATTTTTATTCATTGATTTTTGAGGGTATGTTTTATTTATCATTCCTGCATCATTTCCCCTCTTTGTTTAGAGTGTGATAAAGGCCTTTCAAGGTTTGCAAGCTGTTCAAAGCCTTTGCTGGCACATTGGAGACAATTTTCCTTATCGGTCTCTTTCTGCCTGTTTTTCTCTTTCTTGATGTGTTCAGTGCATATGCCCTTCAGGCTAATTTGGATCACCCTGTCCTTTACGTCAACACATTGAAAAAGCTCACTTGTCATCACCATCAGTGATTCCTTCTAATAATATTTTTCGGACTTTGTTCATCCAGTGGTCTCTTTATTTAGAAAGCAAAACAGGAAATGTAGTCAGGATGATTTTCATTATTGGCTCCTGAGCAGATCTTTACCTTATTCCACTTTTTTGCATTTAGGCAGATGAAGCAAATTTGATTCCTGTGCTTGGGATTGCTGGATGTGACGCTGTGTTTTGAGTGAGATATGGTTCTGACACCAAAGGCTCCTAAGTGGAGGCTAGAGTATTGCTGACATGATGAGATAGTTTGGTAGATAGCTGAAAGTTGCCATACGTTATACTTTTTGACAGATGTGCTGATGGGTGAGTTGGGTAGAGAATGGACATTTAATGAAGGATATCTGTTGACAAATGCCATATTCCATTGTTTCTGTAGATGAACTGGGCCTTGAATTCCAGAGCAGTTCCCTATCTCTGGGTTTCTATCTCACACTTCTGCATTGCTTATATTCCAAATCTACTTCTGTGCTGTACTCTGAGGAAAAGAGGAATCAGGGTTGTGTGTGGTAAGGTTCCATGAGCAGAAGCAAAGTGGAGCTGTGTGCAGTGGTGGAGAGCCCATCCATCACCTGGAGGAGGTGAAAAAATCCAATATACAGGGCCATTAATGGATCGTAACACATAATAATAGCAATTCCATTCCAGCTGGAGAACGGGTGCATTCATTCCACCCTTTGAGCATTGTTCACACATACCGTTTTTAGCATTGTGGGAGCAAACAGGAGAACAGAAAGTTGTTACAAGCAGATCTTGCAGAGGTTCATTCTCTACACGAATGAAGAAGCATAGCTTCATTAGTCCTGATGGCACCCCAGCGAGCATGGGCTGGAGCGTCTGCTTCTGGGGAGAGTGCAGATAACTGTGGGGAACAACTCGCCTAAGGTCATAATTGTGGCTCTGTGATAAATGAAATTAGACCTGGCTGCCCTTTGTAGAAGACTGTACATATGACCAATGATGGATAAACTAACATACTGCCCAGCGGGATGGACACAGACCTTTGGATGTTTAGAAGGAGCTTGAGGGATTTTAGAGGTTCTCTAATGCAGGTCTTTCATAACAGATGAAGAACCATTTATTATGGATAGTTTGCATGGTATACACATGAGCTTTTTGGTGTCTTTCATGCTTAGAGGGACTAAGGGCTACTTTTATTTTGAATGTTAGTAGTCGGTCTATTAAAATTACAAATTCAAAAACCGAGTTCTTTCTTAAGACTTTAAATTCAATTTACAAATCTAATGACTAAATTTGGCAATTTTAGCAGTCATTTTTAGAGTTTCTTTTGTAACCCAGTTAATTAAATCACTTAAATATTTTAAATTGCACTTATAAATTTAATATATTCGATTTTCTTTAAGTACTTAAATTGTCTAACAAATAAACTTTCCCGCATGCTTAAATAATGCTTGTAAATCTCATAAATTAAATGTATAAATATGGTGGATCCTAGTTCTTCTGCATTTTATAATATTATTTACAACTTTAGAAAATTTTGCTTATGGCTACCACCTTAAATGTACAGTTTTAAAAATTATTTATTAATAATTATACATCATTTAAAATTTGAATCATAATTATATCTCTTAGATATTCTATGTTGAATTGTCTTCAACAACAAAAAGTTTAAATATCAGTTATACACAGAATATTCTTAAATTTAACATAAAATAATAATATGCTGGGACTCATTTACTTCATTATATTTGTACATTATTCTAAATTTCCCTGGGATTAAATGACACTTCCAATCAATAAGAGAAAAACATGTTGTACTAAGGGAAATTGGGTCCCTTCCCCAGCATAGGAGAGTTGTGGACTCAAAAAAGTAGGATGGAACAAACAACTTGATTCTTGCCAAAGACATTGCCTTAATGATGGGTGTAATAAAGTAGGAATTCCAAGACTTTACAAGGGATGTCGTCTCACAGCTTCAACCTCAGATTTAAGTAGTATTGGAACTTAATTTCTTGGTCTCTCCTCCCAAAGTTGTAACCATCTGAAAGCATGTACTAAGGTAGGTGGATTTGATATCGTTGGTACTTTCTTAAGACATGGGATGTCTTCCCCTGTAGAACATCACACACTTATGTAATACTTCCAGTACCTGTTTCAGTTGGGTGGATGTTGGATCCATATTCTTGATAAATATTTCCTTCCAGGATGAACTACAACTTATATAGCTTATATATTAAAAGCATTTCCAATTAAATTTGCATCTCTCGTGGCATTGACTTAATGTGTTTCCACAAACTGAAATGATGTCCCATTTCTACCTTGTGGCATAACCCCTCCTCTATGCTACTGTTTGAAAGTCCCTGGATGTGTTTCCTTTACTGATATAATTAGAGTTTAAAAAAAAAAAAAAAAAAAATGGTTACATGAGAGAAAGTGAGAAGTCAAATAAAAGTATTTATGCAAATCTGGAAAGTCGCTAATGCTAATATTTCCATATTATTTCCAATAGCTTCTAACAGCTATTTTTAGAAGTCTGTTAGGTATCACTTTTCCACACTGGGTACTGATGATATCCTGAGAGGCAGTACCTGCAGTGGTTACTCTGAAGCTAGACTACCTGGCTTTACCGCCTACTCTGTTTCTCATGGCTGTGTCAATAATACCTGTTTAACTCATATCGAAAACAACACTAACAAGACCTGCCTTAGATGGATTGAACCCACTAGAATAGAAGCTTCATGAAGACAACAATTTTATCTGTTTGGTTATTGATAATACCCTCAACACCTAGACTAGTGCCTGGATAGTACAGATGTTCAAAAAAACATTTAAATGTGAAGCGCTTAAAACAATAGCTAGAATGTAGGAAATGTCCATTGAAAGTGGGATGTTATTATGCTTTGGTGACAACTTGTCCGCAGTCACTTGCAAATTTCTAACCTTGTAGTGATTATTTAGGAAATAGTTAACTAATGATTCCCATGCAGGTAGTTTCACACCTGTATTTATTGGTGATGAGTGATAGTATTATACATTCACCTAAAGAAAAACCTTGGTAAAGCTGAATGACTCCAGTACTTGGTTGCCCAGGTTACTTGTACTTTTCTGGGTTTGTAGGTCTTCTTTTTTTTTCCTGCTCAGCATATGTGCAGCTTTCATTTTTCACTGCTTTTATTTTCTGTAAGCTCTCTTGTGCTTAAGTCTTCCTCTACTCTCTTTTAGCCTTTTTTTCTTTTCTTTATTTCCTTTGCACACCCTTTAAGTGGAGGCAGTCTTTGAAGGTCCATTCTTGGCTGTTTATTTGCAAAATTCAACTAGTCTGCCTGGCCCATCTCACTAACTCCTACGGATTTAAGTAAACCGCCCTTTATCCCTATACCTGATCCTCTGTTAAGTCATAGACCTCCCTCCCACCAGCACACACACACACATAAACACACTTGTATAATATCTACTGTGTTCCCAGACTTTGATAACAGAGTAACATTTTTCTCACATTTGAAATATGAGTGCTGTTAGAATCCTCCATTCTCCTCTCCAGAACCCTGACGACAGTCCTGTTCTTGTCTGTTCCCTTTACAAGTGTTTTTCACATTCAATATTTCCTTTACACAATCGTTGTATCAGTTCAGAACCTTATTAATAACCACTGCTGGGCTCTTTGATTATCTTCTAGCTGGTCACCCCACCTCCAGTAGATACCTCCTTCAACCCACCTGCCATCCTGCTGCAGGGGTTATGTTCTTCATGCAAGATGAAATTACGTTTCTCCATACTCCAAGCCTTTGAAGAGTCTCAGTTCTCTCATTTCCAATTTTATGTCCCCTATATCCTTCCCATATGCCTCTGTTTCTTTATGTGAAACCCAGTCTACCCACCAATCTCTTACCATGTTCCCCTTCCCCTGTCGTAGGCAGAATAACGCCCTCCCATCCCCCCTGCAAAAGGTTCTAATCCCCAGAACCTGTGCATGTTAGAATACATGGCAAAGAGGAATTAAGGTTGCAGATGCAATTGAGGAACTGAGAATGCTAATCAACTGAGCTTAAAATCCTGTGAGTATCCTGGATTACTCAGGTGGGCCCAGTGTACTCACAAGCATCCTTAAAAGTGGAAGATGAAGGTGAAAGAGGAGCGTTAGAGGGGGATTTGACTACAGAACGAGACCCGTGTTACGGTATGTGATATGAACTCCATCCGCTGTAGCTGGCTTTGAAGATGGAGGAGGAAGCCATGAGCCAAAGCATGTGAGTAGCTTCTAGTCGCTGGAAATGGGCAAAAACAGATTCTCCTCTAGAGCCTCCAGAAAGAAACAGCCCTGCCTACACTTTGATTTAGCCCAGCAAGACCCATATCAGACTTCGAAACTAAAGAATTGTAAGATAATGAACTTGTGTTTTAAGCCACCAAGCTTGTAGTAAATAATTTGTTATAGCAGTCGTAGGAGAAACTAATATATCACCTTCACACTTTTACTCAAGCTGATTCAATGTTGAAAATAAGCTACTACTTTATACTGACTTATTGAAGTCCAATAGAAACTTCAAGGTCTGGTATACCTCTCACCTGCTCCAAGACTTCCAGATTCTTAGTCAAAATTCCTCTCTCCAACCCTACCGTACTTACCTAAAATCGTATGTGCTATAACAGCACTTTCTCTCACTTGCCAGGTATATGTATGCGTCCCATAAAAGCTTTGCATTCAAGCCAATGCTTTTTGAAGCAAATCGTAAAAAGGCAACACAATGGAAATAATGCTAAACATAGAGTCCTAAATGCCCACAAGATGGAGATATTTCCTTAAAAGAAATAATTTCCAATATCCCATGAGATCATTTCTCTTTGACCCCTTTCAAAAACAGAAATTCAATTCTTTTTAGTTGAAAATGGGAGTGTTGGGATTTCAGCAATCTTGTCTTTACAATCGTAATCTTAGGATTTAAAAAGAAATGTTTTATATTATGAAAATTTCACTGACCATTTTACAAGTTGATGTGCACATACATTAGAATTTGAAAAAAATGCATTTGCCTACGAGGATTTTTGATAAACAACACAACTGCATGTTCACAGGTACAGTGTGGGCTAATGATGGATTGTGTTTCATTGAGCATAGTTGAATTATATACCCTGTTTCCCCGAAAATAAGACCTAGCCAGACAATTGGCTCTAATGCATCTTTTGGAGCAAAAATTAATATAAGACCCAGTACTTATATTATATTATATTAAAGACCCGGTCTTATAGTAAAATAAGACCACGTCTTATATTAAGTTTTGCTCCAAAAGATGCATTAGAACTGATTGTTCGGCTAGGTCTTATTTTCGGGGAAACACGGTAGTACTTTTTCTGTGTTCCCTTTAGAAAGAGGTCAGGAGAAAATTGGGAAAATGTCTCACTTGCTGCAATTTAATTTCACTTTTGCTTTTGGAATACCAATGAAAGTCAAGGATGCTCTCTCCTAGAGACTCTTTGACAAGGGGTGGAATTCCAGGTTGTGTGAATATGTACGACTGTAATAAATTTTGAACGTGACGACACTTATGATGTCTTCTGACAAGCAGGTTTTGAATATGTGAGTTTAGAAATTCATATGCTCTCATCAGTTTTTCCTTATGATGAAAATTGCCCCTCACTCAAGTGCCAGTTGTCTTTACCTTAAGCAATAGGATGGCTAGTTTCTAATATCTAATGTCCGTTCCTGAGAATTTAGCTAAGCTACCTGCTCTTCTTTTTCCAATGCCAAATTCATTATGGGACTGTGTTCTGGGAAGATGAGGAGGGGAAGTGTGGGAGGCATGTGGACACAGCAAGTTACTTGGTTTCAAAGTGGGTGGATTGACAGTTTGAAACACAATTTAAGCTATGAAGGCAGGGAGGAGAATAATTTAAATTTAGCTGAGACACATAAGATTGCTAGATTCAGCTCTTTTAGGTGTGCAGCATTAATGTTCAGCGTAATCCAGGATCATTATTTCATACGTGTATATGAAAGCATCCCAGCCATAATGACACTGTGGCAGGCAAAACAATTCAGGCTTGGTTGAATCATCTATCAATAACTGTCTCCACATATTTTTTTAAAAAAGAACAGATAGAGAAGCAAGAAAACAATCTCATTCAGGGTGGCATTAAAGGCAAAAGTAGAACCTTTGGGCAGATGTTGGGGGAAGTAGAGTTTACTGACTATCACACAGCATTACCTTGCAGCAAGAGCTGTGCAATCATGGAGTGCACTTCTGATAACCAAAGGCTTTCAACAAAAGGGTGGATAATCAGTGTTTCAGTAAAGGTTGGGTAGGAAGTAGTACTGGATGATCTTTGTGATTTTTTTTTCCCCCTACCAAATCTAAAAGTCTGATGTTATCAAAAGGACTCACACACACAGAGTCTCTTTATGTATTTTGTAAGTTTCTTTACAAGAAATCTAGAAATATGCCAACTTATTCCTTAAGGATAAAAACCCAAATTTAAATTATTATCAGAGTAGATTTTACCTGCTCTTGACTTTAGTCAGATAAATCAAAACAGTATTCCCAATGCAGTTGAGGAAACTTTAACTTAACCTGGAAACATGATGTGGTGCAGGGTTGGCCAATGCTAGAATGATAAATCATTAGGAATGTGTGAAAATGAAGCCTCGGGTAAATGGAGATAGGAAAGTGCTTTTGAGAATCATAAAGACAAGGATCACTAGCTCTTTTTACGTGTCCATACTTGTTTTTATCTTGCCTGCACTCTTTGGGAAACCTTGACCCTCCTTTATGTTGGGGAACATGACTCATTGTGGTAAAAGTTGTGTTTCGGTGCTCTTTCCTATGAAGGAGAACTGAGTTGTCACACTTGGATATTCTCTCCCGAGCTCCCCTGTGCACAGCGGTCACCCCCATATTGGTAGTATTATTACTCTCTGTGGCCTCCATCTGCTAGAAGGATTGTATTTATGGAGGTCAAGTTTCTCCATTCTTTCAAGTTCTGTCACAATCTGGAATGCCTAGTTCTTAGCAGGAACTGGCTTATCACCTGGCCAGTGGCAGCAAATTGCTCTGGGACTTTTAATCTCACAAAGTGATTGGAGTCGCATTTAGCTCTCATTCGCGAATAGCAACATATGGTGTCACTGAACACCTCCAGGTGAAGAAGGTGTGATTTCCATGGGACAGTGCTGATGACTTTTTAATTAAGATTCTTCTCTTCAGCATGCTGCATTAACAGGTGGTTAGAAAAAAAAATGAGGGTGTAGGAGTACTTGGGAAACGGGGGAACCCTTGGTAATTGGAGTTAGAAATGGGGAGAAAGTGACCAGAGAAGCCTCTGCAGAGAGAAAATAAAATATTCATGCCGTGTGGAAGGTGAGAGTTGCAGAGGGTGGTAGCTGATAATAAGAAATTATCTATTATTATACCTTTCTCAGCAAGTTAAAAATGCTCTAGTGATGTGACAGGAGCTATTAGCCTATTCTGATTAAAGAGAAAGCAAGTTTTATGAACATAATTCATTATCAGACTAGCACAGGTAAAAGCTTCCAATTATCAGGACATATACATGGTTAAAATTTGGAGCCAACCTGATTCAGCTTCAACATAGGCAATTCATTTAGGCTCCACTAGGCTCATTTTCTTCATCTTTAAAGTGGGAATAATAATACTTGCCTTAATTGCTCTATCTTGCAAGTTAAAGTAAATGAAATAATGCATAGAAGGCAGTTAGGCTAGTATCCATCCATAGGTAGTATTCAGTAAATAGAATTAAATAGTATTTTCATATGCAAGCTAAGAAACCTGTAAGTTACCCAAAATGCTCTTTTTTTTCTTTTCTTCTTCTTCTTTTTTTAACTGGAACAGCACATATTGAGTGCGTATACTGGGGGAAAAGAAACTATGCAGGCTTGATTTAATAACTCACTTTGCTTCAGAAATGGTATATTAATACCATTTCTGTTCCTTAATTCCCCTACTATTCCAGGAGTTTGATAGCACTAACTGCTCCCTTATCTCATAGAGAAGCCAGAAAAATAGATATTATGAATCTGCATAATATTTCCATTCACCAAAAAAAGGGCATTTAAAGGAAACTATAATGCATTTTCCCAAGAAGACCTGAATGATCAATATGAGGTTTTCTACTCAAAATCAGATCTCCTGACCCCATTATCACATTTATGCCTGACATACATCACAGTTTGTACACCTGAAGAGAGGAAGAAATCTCAAAATACGATAGAGATTTAGGTATACGGCAAAGGCATTTTTTTGGAGTATGGGAATGAAGGAAGGAATGCTGGGACTTCTTGTCCTTCTTGAATGCATGATGGATGCGGCAGAATGAGTAAGCCACACCTTCCTCAGCCTTTGGGTACCACCGATGAAGGATCTTGTAAACACAGTGTTGGACAAATCACTGGTCTCAGTAAATACTTTTTGGGTTTGATATTTGAATGATTTTCCAGGAGAAGAGTAAGTGACATTATGAACAAATATTTAGCCAGGAGCTAAGGATAAAAAAGTAAATGACTACAACCAGTAACTAAAGAGACAAACATATATTCAAATACAGTTTTAACTGAGGCATGTAAGTCTGTGTAAAATGATTTGGAAACATCACAGGATGGTGTTGGGGCTCTTAGGGAAAGACACTTCGCTTTTAAATATGCTTTTGTGACCAAAACATAGCATGATAAATTTTTCGTATAATTTATTCATTAATATAACACATTTATTGAGCATCTTTTCTTGTGGTTATGACAACTTTGTTGCCCTGTGGGTAATTGATCATGGAGTCTGACATTAAAGATACTATGGTTTAGCTGGGGAAGGAAAATGTACATATATACTTAGTGTAAAGAATCAGCATGGGGTTTGCATGGCACTTATTAGTAAAACACAATTTAGCAGCATTAGGTGAGATTCCCCCCCCCCCCCCCCCCCCCCACACACACTCCCTGCCAAGGCCTTGCATTTGTGTTCTGTGGATCATTAAATCACACTTTCATAGAGATTATCCCACTTAAGGTTTGAAACAACCCTTTGAGATTGAGTTCTGATTTTGTAACTACAGAAACAGACTCAGAGAGGTTTAAAGAATAAATAGTCTTAAGTTAACACAGCAAATTAATAGGAGTTCGAGCACTTGAACCAGTATTTCCTGATTCTAGTACCATGGAGCCAATTCCTTGATCACAGCCGTGTGCCCATCCCCCACCTCTGGTTCTAAGCTGTTGCTTGAGAAAGACTATTTGGTGACTTTGCTCTGCAACTAGCAGTGACAGATGATGTTTATCCACTAACTCCCTCATCACCTCATATTTATGTCAAATACCCAATATCATGGGTATTTGATAATCTCTTGGAATAATCTCTCTCCAAATAATCTCTTGGAATGACCATTCCGAGAGATTATTTAAGTAAATAAGAGTCTTTATTGATTTGCTTTATGCTAGAGAAGATACAATTAAAAGATTTCACAAGGAATAGACAACTGAGGAATTACAGCACCTCCCTGTCATCCCCATCCTTGCAACTGGAAGGCGCTACATAAAGCTTATCAAATTTTAGCTAAGAAAGCATTCAATGAAGTCTGTTACAACCAAAATGCATTACAACAACATGCAAACCAACATATAATACATTGGGAAAAAACACTAATTTTTTTTACTGGATTAATTCAAGTTCCCCAGTGGACCTTAAAGCAATTAATACCAAAAGAAAAATAGTAAAAACATCCCACTGCTGCCTTAGCGCATTCCATCGTATTACATCTTCCTCTTGTTAGTGTGTATCTTTGCTCTTCCCTCCAGTTTGGCTAAGCCTTAATTAATATTCTGGGAGCTAGCAATGTTATCACGATGCAGGAGACCACAACCACATTTATATGTTTTACTTAATGAATTAAACAAATATGTACGGGTAGACACATTTTTTGCCTGATGGCTATTGTAGAATGTGGCATTTGGTGAGTGTTTAAAGTTCCACTGAGTTATTAAAAGAGGAAGCTGCCATTACAATTAGATATATTGATGCCTTATTGTGGATTACTGCCAACAATTTAATGGCTATATAAATTACAACAAAATGAGCAAACGCTTCAGTGTTTGCTTTGTGAGTCAGTTCTGGACAAGTAAAGCTCTTTACTTTTCTCAGGCCCTGTCTTTAAGGAGTTAAGACAATAAGAACAAAGTCAAAGAGGCAGGAAGACCTCAAGACGTACTTCAAATACCCAGTGTTTAAATGAAGTTTTCCACTTATGTAGAAACGAGGGATTAAATCTATTTTAAGAAAGCAAAAGGAGTCTTGAGATTTGTGTAGTCAGACAAAATGATTTCCTCAAAAGAACACTTAACTATTCCTATAGATCAGAAAAAAAGAAAAAACTTCATGGCAAAGGAGAGTGTATGTGTAGGGGTTGGGGGAATTGTCATGGAGATGGTGCCAGTGCAGGAGGGTTCAGAACCTGTAGTGAAAAAAGAGGGAGAGGGTTTGGTGAGTATCAGCCTGGAAGAGCCGTTCACAAATAAGGGAATGATGAGTGATTCGGGGAGACATGAGTGGGTTGGCAAGGTGAACAGTAAGCTGATAAGTGATCTTAAACTGAGATAAATGGTAGAATGGGAGGAAGTTAGAAAAAGGTCTATTTGGAAAAACTTTGAGAAAAGCCGGAAGTTTTTTTGTCTGAATGCAAAATGCCCTGGTAAACAACCATATGAACTGTAACCTTGTGTTTTTAATGGCAATTAAGACAGTCTGACAAGAATGATAGCATACTTATGGGAAGAGATGTGTGAAATAGCGACCATTCTGGGTAAATAAAAATAGAACATGTAGTCTCTCTCACCATAACACACCTTGGTCAATAAAAGATGGAGTAAATGTTCTTTGCTCAGAAACTTGGAACCAAGAATCCTCTGGAAACACAAAAGAGGAAAATAAACTTGCTCAGAGTATTTAGTAATGATGAGCATAGAACCCATGTTTCCTCTTATATTAAACCATTCTCTAATACACTACTTATCCTGACATAAAGAATTGTGAGTAGCAAGTGAGAAAGAATGAACAATGGAAAGTAAAGATACTAGGATGGAAGGCATTGCATAAAGGTGGAGTGTTGGAAGCCAACTTTTCCACAGGGGGTTAATGGCACAGGTGTGAGAGTAACCAAAGCAAATCATAGAGGTAAAACAGAGCCGTTGCCCTGCCTGACTAATCAAGCAGTGAACCAAGCGAAGGAAAATGTGAAAATAGTATTCAAGTTGTCAATTGTAGAATGTAGTGTTTCTTTAAATGTGAGTTTCCTGACAGTGGATGACAGAACCTCTAAGAAACAATGAGCTGATGACCTCGATTACAGGGCAAATGTCAACCTTAGTTGACAATGTGGGGAAAAATGAGAGGGTGTAGAATCTGGAAACAAGCCTATCAAGTTTATCTGTGGGAGGCTGGGAAAGAAAAGGAAGACTGAAAGAAAACAGCCGACTAGAAAAATATCTTACAAACTAGGGAATCCAGATTTACGCTGGAAGGTAAAGTCCGTAAACACAGGGATTTTTGTAAGCTTTATTCACAGCTGTATCACCAAACTTCAGAATAGTGCCTGACACATGGCAGTCATTCAATACTGGATGGATGGATGGATGGATGGTTTAGGTGGGTGGTTAGCAAATACTTCAGACACTCACTTTTTCCCAATCTTTGCACAATGAGCACTTACCAAGAATTTGGAAGAATTCCTTTCACAAGCTCAACGGCCCTCTACAGCTCAAAATATATGAAAAACATCTAATTTTTTTATTAAGACAGCATTCTCAGCCAAAGATACTGAATGGTGAAAGATAGAAACCAGCAGGATAATAATTAAATTCCATTTTTCTTTGGGGCATTAAGTGAGACCCATTTTTGCACATAACTGGCAATTTAACAGTGGTATTTTTGGCTATGTTGGGGTGGGTGTGGGTACTTGCATCACAGGATATTTATATTCAGATGCAAATCCATGTGATGAGTTCGTCAGGAATATCAATTGTGATTTTTTTTTTTTTTCCTTTTTATGTTCCACTCACCCCTATCCTGATTGTTTACCACAGCTCATTTTTAATCTTGTCTACTTTCTGGCATTTTCTTTTTTTACGATATTTTAGACATTTTCTTTTTTGTTTGTTTGTTTGACACTCAATTTTGTTTCTTTTGTTTGATTTTTTTTAATGGTTTTCAATTTACCCAGCTACCTCACTAAAATACCCAAAGAGAATGTTTCTGAGCTTCCAAAACAGGGATAACTACTATTGAGAGGTAGACTATAAGAACATGAGTAAAAGACCCTTCCAGATATGAGATGTATGCTAATATTATATGTAAGAATTATTACTGTCATAGAGTTTGTGCACATTAAGTATTCCTTATTTTTGTCTCTTTTGGGATTAGGGTGAAGCCATGGGGCTAGTTCTGGTGACTGAACAAAAGTGTAATATATTACTTTTGGGTGGAGGTCGTTAAAAGCCAGCTTGATGCCTCATCTCTCATTCTCTGCCTCAGCAATCTTGAGGGCCACTTGTTGATATGGTGGCATCACAAGATGGCAAGATTATGGGTCCCTGAGTGCAGGACAGAGGAGGTCCCCTATTGACCTGCTTTGGGTTTTATGTGAGCAAGGAATAACCTTTCATTATATTAGGTCACTGAGATTCATTGCTTGTTGCAGTAGCTAAGATAAATTTTCCTGACTAATAAAGTTTTATATAAGGCTTCAGTGAACTGAACCACTTTAGAGTGGTGGAAAGGCGGCCCACCGGAGGAATGAATTATAAAAATCTCCTTAGGTGGTTGGTATTGATTATGTGAGCCTCAGTACATGCAGCCATTTATTGGGTAAATTACTTAAATTGTGGGAGGTTGAATTGTGAGGATGAAACAGGGACTGAGTTCAGTGTCCTCCCCAGAGGGGTCTGGGAGGCTTAACCTGGACTTCTCACATTTGGGGGAAAAGGAAAAAGATATCCAGCAGGAAGGGGAAGAGTGTTTACTTCTTTGTTTGTTTTCTTTTTTGTTTTGTTTTCTTTACTTTTTACTAAATGGTAACAAAAAAATGTTAAATAAACAAGGAGTTTAATTCAGGAATCTGGCCTTGGTGCTATTAGCGACAATCAAAATGAGAAAACCCCGATGAGACAGCGAGACGCAGGAGGGCTGGGTTTGGGACTGCTGCACGTCGGTTTTTTGCCACAACCTGACCTTTTTGGCTAGACATGCCTACCCAGCAGCCACATTCAGGCCCAAAGCAGCTATCATAGCCACCCAGAGCCTGGCCACCTCTTTCCCTCCCTGTGCTGACCTGTCCCAGAACTTGAGCTTCGGGCTGGCCAATGCTCTGTACTTGGTAGGTAGGACCGTCAGCCAGCGAAAGTGCCACAGGCTTATCTTGTGCCTCTAGTTTCAGCAGCTCCTTCCCAGTGATTTCCAAAGGGACCCAGCCATGACGCAGGCCTGACCCCTCTAAACAGGTGTGTGCGAGGAGGGGGGTGGGAGGGAGGCAAATCAACACCTTCTTTGAGAATGATTTGTTCCCAAACTTTCCTACCATTTTGCATTTTGTCCCAACAAGAAGATGGGGACAAATTAGTCTGGGTCCTAATTTCTTGTTCTTATTTGTTTTTAAACACTGTGCATGGGTTGTTGGCACTTATGACCACAATGACTCAGCCAGTTTCTAATCTGAGCGTATATGGGGAGGTTGCCATCCATATTGTACTCGGAGAGGTATCATTTCATTCTACTATCGAGCATGTGTGGATCACTAGCAGACAGGTTTTGGCACCTATTCCTTTCAACTACCCTTTACAGAGCGCCCCTGGGTGTTTGGCTTGGAATAAGTAGCGTAGTTACTACATTGAAAATTCTTTGGAGGCAGTGTTTTTGTCAGCATTGACGGCACCATCAGCAGTATCTTGCATACCAAGACGTCAGTTAACGTCGCTTATGTTGGATTTTTAAGGTAGTGGTGCTGTGTGGGAGCTGGCATAATTCTTTCTGGCTCAGTCCTACTTGCTGTTTCTTGCTACTGGGTTAGGATCAGTGTTGCTGGAATCACCTTTTAACAACCCTTCCAATGACTGCTGCAAACACACATTTTAAGAACCACTGAGTTGGGGCAGTGATCTTCGCAAGCATGCTGGAAGGCCAAATACCAGCCTCCAGGGAGGGATGCCTGAGGCCTAGTCTTGGCTCCGATGTAAAATCAACCAGACGTATCATCCCTCTGGGTAATAGTGTATTCATCTCGCTATCATATGAAGGTACCTTACTAAATGCTTGTAGAGTTTTCTTCCAAATCTAAAATTTGATGCATCTCTGATTGTCTTCTCATTCATATCAGCATTTCCCTATGTACATGATTTGGGGTGTTGTGTATGAAGATTGATAAGGAGAAAGGGATCTCTTCTGTGATATGGACATGAACACACTCTGGCTCTAACTGGGAACCTCACGACACAGATCGAAAACAGTAACTATCTGTCCTCAGCACCACCACTGACAAGCTGCTTCCCTTAGTTTATTTTCAGGCCAAGTTTCCATTCTCTGTCATCTCCCATTCTTACTTCTTCAAGGGCATTGTCCTAGCTTAGCTCTTAAGTGAAAGTCAGACCTCTCCTGAAAATCAAGACAGCCTCCATCTACAGCAGTTCTTTTCTGTTTATTTTTTTCTCCTCAAAACTCAGGCTGGAAAAATAAATGAAGGGTTATGCTTATGTATCTTTTCATTTTTTTCAAGCTTCACAGCCCAAGGTCTGGACATTGAGTTGTGAAGCTTTGATCACCTGTTCTGGTGTTAATATTTATTTTCATTCTGTTCTCCTCTTATTTTCTTTTTTCTCCCTTGTTCCTGAAATTGGGTCCCTCTTTCCAGTGTCTGCATCTCATTCATTCTGTGATCATTATAGCCAGACATTCATTTGAATGTTTAACATCACCCTTTGCCTTTCCCCGGCCGCCATCCCCCTTGTGGTCCTTCTGGGTTATCTGATGTGCTGCACTTGAAATGACACGCCTTTTAATCCTTTAGGGTCCTTTTTTTATACTTTCAAAGACATTTTCCTGTTTTGTGATTAATTTCACTTAATTTTGAAGTTATTCCAGGGCCTAATTTTCATGTGTTCAAACATTAGAATGTAACCTTTTTCCTTCTCTCTCTGTCTGATTAGTTTAAGAATTTCCTTTTCCATAGTAATTATTGCTAGTCTACATGTTGATTCCATAAGCCTGAGACTCATGGTATTTTATCTTCTCTTTTGTCTTGTTTGTTTGTTTTCTCTTTCTCAGCCATTACATATCATTTGGGTTTTTACCTGCATAATTTCAAAGTCTACCACATCATTGAAAGTCATCTTTTCCTTCACAGAATGATTTTTATGATACTCACTGTATAAAGATGCCATTAATGATGTTTTTGTGTCAAAAATAATTATTTTTGAATTTGTGTGTGTGGAGAAAATTTGAATGGAGCTATGCACAGGCTAATCTGACACCCATCCAAAGACAATCATGTGTGGCCATTAAGCAATGCAGAAAGGAAAAGTATAGCAAAAACCGAGACCTAACTACATCCAGAGTCTCATGATCCAAAAATCTAATATTGCATTATCATTCTGCACTTTTTACCAAACACCCATTAATCATTACTCAGTGGTAACATCTGGATACACAGTGCAACTTATACAAATTACATAATTCTACCATGTCTTGAATTCTTTCTGGTAATCACACAAAGTAATTAACCACTTTTATTGAGTTTCTATATTTTTATTTCCATAACTAGACATTTAAGTAGGAAGACAATCTTTAAGCATGCGCATTGGTAAAGAAAAGTAAATATTCATAAATAATTTTGAGTTCCGTGCCAAAGCTAACATCACTAATGAAGATAGATAAAAGGCCTTATATTAATCAACAGAATTTCATTTTAAGAAGGAATGGAATTGTATACAGATTTATAATTCACACATTTAACCAATGCCTTTCCTTGTCATAACCCTTAGATATTGACACATCTCCGGCAAATATTCAGAATCTCTATTATAAAATAAGATAAAAATCCAGACTAAACAAGTGTTTACACTTCAAAACTTTAAAATTTTTATTTACATTGTTTCACAATGTGACAAAATCTATGTGACCCCCCATGAAAAAGTCAACACAGTGGCCTTAGTTTAAATATTGATGTACCAACTTTGTTCTTTCAGGTTCGTGATTAAACTTTTCACTGAATATCAGCAGTCCATATATTAGAAGCACACGTATGAAAGCCCCTTCTCAGCAGCTTCTGCAAAAAGTGACTTGTTATCATAAAAGAAAAAAAAAAAAAGTTGCAGCAGTGTACTTTAATATTTTGTTAAAAAAATCATAAGCAAACTTAGCTTTCAATATCTGCTCTTGCTAAGATTCTTATTTCAAATTCCTGTGTTCCCCCAACCCTCACAGCTTGGTGCTAAAATTATTTCTTCATAAAGGAACCAAATTTTAAGCAGAAGACCATGATTTTCTTATATGTGTATATCCATCGCTGAATGAAGAAATCAACACTGGATTCTGATCCTTAATTTAGGTTTTATTTTGAATGTTTTTGAATATCAGATCTGAAGCTGATGGTATTGAAATGTGTTAATAACATTAAACATTTCTGTGCTTTTTGATCAAGTGTAGGTATCTGAGGAAGCAGAAAAGTCAAGTACAACATTCTTTAACCTGCTTTTAATTAGATCATTAGGGATTTAAGGCTCTATTGGTTGAATTACACCGCAGCTTCTCCTTCTTAGCTATTGAGTTTATTTAAATTACCTTTCAGACTAGTCATTGTAGAAGGGGTTTTTAGAAAAAAAAATTGAGTGAAGTAAAGGGCAACTCATTGGAGAGAATGATTTCTTTTAGAATGAGAGATTTAGAGAAATGTTATTTGTCTTTGGAGCTCAGAAATAGTAATGCAGTTTGTAGAAACATCTCCAGTTCTGAATTGCTGCATTTTCTTGTCTAACCCATACTATTTGCTCTTAGAGGCTTTGAAGAGCTTTATTCCTGCTTTCTGATGGTGGGGGCACACACAAAACCAGTAAGTCTGCACTGCCTCAAACCCAGAGCAGAAAGTCTCCTGAATTTCCTAATAAATTATTTGTTAGCCTTTGAGAGGCTGTGATTCTTTATATAAGAACAGTACCTCGCTCCCCCACCCACCCCGCAATGTGCAGTTTTGCTTTTCCTAGTTTCAGTTACCCATGATCAGCTATGGTCTGAAAATATTAAATGGAAAATTCTAGAAATAATTTATAAGTTTTAAATTGTACTGAGTAGCATGATGAAATCTTGCGCCACCTGTTCTGTCCCACCTAGAATGTGAATCATCCCTTTGTCCAGTATAGCCATGCTTGTTAGTTACTTTAGTTAGATAACTAGTAGTCATCTTAATTATCAGATTGATTATCAAATATTTGAGAGATACCACATTCACATAGCTTTTGTTACAGTATTTTGTTATAATCGTTCAGTTTTATTATTGTTAATCTCTTTGCCTAATTTATAAATTTTACTTTATCATAGGTATGTATAGAAAAAAATAGTACATATAGGGTTTAGTACAGTCTGCCGTTTCAGGTATCCACGGGAGATCTTAGAATGTACCTCCCCATGGATAAGGGGGCACTACTGTAATTTTATTAGAGAAGGAATGCAAAGGAATTGAAATCAGTAATTGCTTTTCTCCATATTTGATTGCTGGGGCAAAAGTGTCAATCCCATGACTGGATGAATGGTCATATAGGATTAGCATCAACAATATGTACATGAAAATATGGAGAATCCTTCATTCAGTTCTCTGGTATGTGCTACTAACTGACTCACCTCTACCATACACAGCGCTAATAGTGATCTCTGACAAATTACTATTGTCTCTTCTGAGTGATCAATGAAGTGCTAAAAATATATTCAAGATCATTTTAGTCTCCAGCGTTTTATTGTGTGGTATTTCAGTAATAAATTTGTGATTTAAATGTAGAGAATTGAACACATAGTCATTATCGATAATTGATTTCCCTATATTGGCTCTTAGAGGAATGTGATTACACTATCATAAAATTATTCTTCTGAAAAAAAGGGACACTAAAGTTATAAACAGCAATACATACACATACTTTGTCCCTTAAAAAAATGAAAATTCTAAATTAAGGCTAAAAAGAAAAAAAAAAAAAAAACCTAAACAAAAGAACCCTGAGGCATTTTGTAATACATAGAAGAAGAAAACCTTTGTTTTGTTAGAGTTGTTAATGAGATTGAAAACTCACTGGATTTTTGAGAATTATTTTGTTTAGGTATTACAAGGATCAGATCTTTGTTTGGTGAAGTTCCTGAGGAATCTTGAAGAGGTACCTTGGTAGAGAAAGACTAAGACAAATATTTTTCATTGTTTAATTCTGGTTGGTACGATAAAACAAACAGAAGTCATTATTAAACAATATAAATTGAGGCCTACTCTATGAGAACGTCTTTTCTATATAGCTGGGATACATCAGTGATTAGAACAGACAGATCTGTTTCTATAGGCCTTACATTCTAGCAGGGGCGGGCAAGACATATATAATAAACCTCATAACTAAGTGAGTTATAAAGAATGCTAGAAGGCCAAAATGCTATGGATAAAAGAACAGAGCGAGATAAAGGAGATCAGGAAAGGTTGCCATTTATTTGGACTGGTTAGGGTGGCCCTTATTGAGAAGATAACCTTTGAAATTCAAAGGGGAAATTAGCAATGTAAATATCAAATAAGAGCATCCCAGGCAGAGGGAAGCGCTCCATCAGAACATCTACAGTGGGAGAAGCCAGTGGGGTTGTAGAAGGCGGGTCCAGTTGACAGGGGAAGTATTTGACAATGAGGAATCAGTTGAGTGTTTTGAGTGAAGTATGAAATGCTGCGATTTGCCTTTTAAAACCATCACTCTGCCTTCTGTCAGACTGCTGGAACACAATGGGAGAAGGTAGTGGGACTGGTTATGAGGCTTTTATAATTATTTGTTGAAGAAATTATGATTGCTTTGATCATTGTAAGAGCAGTGGATATGGCAAGAAAAAGGTCCCATTTGGATATATCTCGGAGGGAGAGTCAAGATAGTCTCATAAATTGGATTTAGGATGTGAGTTAAGTCTATCAAGAATGACTCCAGACATCTTTGTCTGGTAACTAAAAGGATAAATTTGCCTTAACTGAGATGGAAAGAGTCTGATAGAGTATGTTGGGGTGGGGCTGAGGATTTCAGTTTCAGATGTGTGTAGTTTAAGGTGACAATTAGACTTGAACTGGAGAGATGCCAAATGGAAATGTGGAGTTTTGTGTAAACATCTGCAATTTGTGAACTAAGTGAAAACCTGAGAAGTCAGTAGGTTCTTGCAAAGGGTTTCTGTGGCAAAGTTTCTTAGTTGATTTCTTAGAGGAAAAGAATCTTTGAACCCAACGGGCTATTTGTTTTTTAACATGTAAATCTGTGCACATATTGGGCAAACCTAGTCTACCAGAGAAGAGATTGACCTTCACTTTTGAATGAAGTGCTCACAGCCCATCTCATGTGGCAGAGGATTAGTGAGCCAAAGGCAGAGGGGTAATATTACTCCTGTTCTTATCAGAGCTAAGGCAGTGTGTATTTGCTCCTTACTCTGCAATTAGTGCAGTGGAAAACAACTACAAAAAATAGAAAACGTAGAAGCAAAATCCCACTTTATACAGTAGATTTGTACTGTACGGGCATACTTTAACAGTTGATGACTTACTGCTGTGTTTCCCCAAAAATAAGACCTAGCTGGACAATCAGCTCTAATGTGTCTTTTGGAGCAAAAATTAATATAAGACCCAGTATATTATATTATATTATATTATATTATATTATATTATATTATATTATATTATATTATATTATATTAAAAACCCGGTCTTATACTATAGTAAAATAAGACCGGTTCTTATGTTAAGTTTTGCTCCAAAAGATGCATTAGAGGTGACTGTCTGGCTAGGTCTTATTTTCGGGGAAACACGGTAGTTTTTCTGTGTTGTGTTACGTAGTATTAAACTCAAGGATAAATACTCTAAACTCTTCTCTAGCCACACATCCTTTTTGACCTCTGAATTCAGGTATAAAATAAGAATTAGTCTTTTAAGAATATAATATTGATAAAAGGTGAAAACATTTTATATATATATATATATATATATATATATATATATATACACATATATATGTATACATACACACACACACACATATATATATAGTGGGCAATTATATATATATATATATATAATATATAATGTATATATATATATATTATATACATAGTATATGTATATGTATAATATATATGTGTGTGTATATATATATATATATGTATATATAAAATTGCCCACAATCTTATCTCCTTGAGTCAACAGTTTCATTAAAAATGTTACCTTGTAATTATTATTCATATGCATAAATGATAATTGAATCTTATGCTAATATGGATAGAGTTTTATATTTTTAATTTTTATTTAACTTTATAATATAGTCTTTTTGTTCAGTTGGGTTTTGTTTTGGTTTGGCTTGGTTTTAAATATCCCACTGCAACACCCTCTAGTTTCCAAGAATAACTAGTGTTAACAGCCTGATGATTTACTGTCCACACCTTTATGTATGGTGTTGAGTCTATTAAAGAGCGAGTCAAAAGAATGTCCTGAAAAATTGGATTCGAAGTTTCATAGAGGTATTTAGGTAGATAATAGGTAGAGAATGTATATAATTTGTGGTCCTTTTAGGATCATAGTATATAAATCTATTTATAGCTAGACTGAACAGTGAGTATCTCTCTCCAGGTCTATAGATACAGATGTAATAAAGTTTTTAATACCTACACAATATTTCATGTTATTAATTTACTGTGATGTTTTAATTGTTCTATGGATGGACAATCAAGATGGCTTTCCTGTTTTTGTACTGACTTGTAAAACAGTTTATGCCTTGTCTGGCCTAGAATTAGCACACAATAAATGATAGCTCTTACTATGGACAAATTTAAATTTGACTCAGATAACAAGTTCTGGTGTCAAAATTTGAGCACATTTCTCTCTATCTCCTAAGCCTATGCTCTAAAATTTACCGTGACTTCCCTAATTCTCTTCCTCTGCCTCCTCTCCTTCTGTAACAGCTATAACACTTCTTGAGTCTTAAGATTCCCCTTGAATTTCAGACAGTGTCTGACCTTATGGTGGATATTTTCATATGTGCAATATTTCATACTAAACTTTTGACTCAAATTAAACTTTGAGTCTTTCCTCCAAAGCTAGTTCTACCCTACATAAAAATAAATAAATAAATAAGGAAAAAAACAGTCAGTATTACCAATATTCTTTTACTCATTTGTGCCTGAAACTTGATTATCACCTCTGTACTTTTTTTTTTTTAACAACATATTCACCTCATAACCTAGTTAATCGCAAGGATGTATGGGTTGGATTCTGCCCCAATTCCTCAAATTCTCTTTTCTATTTATTCTCACTTTTATCATCTTAGTTGAGATATTTATGACTTCAAACCAAATGTGCTTTTGTCTTTATCCCACCAAATATATCCTACCATATACCAAACTAAGCTATTAGAATATGTTTGATATATATCATTTCCTATCTAAAACAAGCCAAAATACATTTTTTAATCTAGAGACTGAAAGGCACTGAGTCGTGGCCTGTGAGGAGGAAGGGACATTTGTCTAGTTCAAGGCGTCTTCTCTAGCATTTCAGGTGGCTGTGTCCATTGAGCTGTGGCTTGGCTACATGTATCAGTGGGATATACACTTCTTCCCAAGGTAGACGTTTAATATTTAGGTAATTCAGATTATGAGCGTGGTCTTCCTAAACCTGAGTTAAGTGTGCCTTCATTGCTTTCCACGCATTTTAAAAAAATGCCTTTGATGTTCCAGAATAAGTATGAGGTCTGACAATTAAGTTCACAAATTTGTTGCAATACTGTCGCTAACCTTTTTTTCATATCAGAGGGATTATTCATTATGAATCTGTACCAACTGGATAAAAAGTTAACCAAGTTCACTATTTGGAAGTGCTGAAAAGGCTGCGTGAAAAAGTTAGACGACCTGAACTTTTCACCAACAATTCATGGCTCTTGCATCACGACAATGCACCAGCTCACACGGCGCTCTCTGTGAGGGAGTTTTTAGCCAATAAACAAGTAACTGTATTGGAACACTCTCCGTTCTCACCTAATCTGGCCCCCAATGACTTCTTTCTTTGCCCAAAGATAAAGGAAATATTGAAAGGAAGACATTTTGATGACATTCAGGACACCCAGGGTAATACAATGACAGCTCTGATGGCCATTCTAGAAAAAGAGTTCCAAAATTTCTTTGAAGGGTGGACAAGGCACTGGCATCAGTGCATAGCTTCCCAAAGGGTGTACTTCGAAGTTGACCCTAGTGATATTCAGCAATGAGGTATGTAGCACTTTTTCTAGGATTTGTTGGCAAACTTAATTGTCTGTCCTCCTATAATTTCTCCAAAACATAATTTTCAAATCCATAAAGAGTACTACTATATCCCCATTCCATTCCAATCCTAGCTGTACCTGCTGAATTTCATGCTGCTAACAGAACAAACTTTTTAGTTCCTTTGCCATCTTGGTCAGGCAGTTTTGGAAACACTAAAAATCCTCTTAAAATAACGGACCATAGAATTAAAAACAGTTGTCTAAATGAGGCCTGACAAAATAGAATTTATTAATTCACCAGTATTTTTCCCCAATAGTTACATCATGCTGATTCAATATGTGCTAGATAAATAATGTATGAAATAGACAAATACTAACTTCATAAAACTTAGGAGAGACCACAAATGAAAACGTTGAATTTAAAAATGAACATTATTATCAGTATAACTTATAATTTCCATCAAAGAGATCCTTCCAACTGTTTTAGTGCTTCTGTTCAGTCTCATGTGAATTACAAAAGAGACATTGGTCCTGAAGCGTTTTAAGTCTTGGTGGACAGGCCTCCAAATCTCAGTCATCCATTAGCAGCACAAAGTTAGATACATCTCCTCTAATCATTGTGAACAAATTAGGTTCTGAAAGACCCTTCCTTGCTAAATTCAGAGTGACATCTCACAACCAACTACTAGTGACATCTACTGATGGTGGCCAAATGAAATGAATTTGTATGTCTGCTAAGTTTATTTGTCATAAAGAGCTCAAAATATTCAATCTTTATATATCCCCAACCACCAGCAGGGGTGTGTAGAGGGGGTGGGGCAAGGTTGGTTCTAATCTTTCTGAGCACAGATTAGATTGGATTACCCATCAGCCTGGCTGTTATCAAGGGAATTTAGCATAGAAGGTGGAAACTGATATATTTTAATTTGTTCTGAATAGCAATATAGTTCTTCCCCCAATGTTGAACTCCCTAATAACAGAGGGACCCAAAAATGCATATCTCTCCATTTATTGTGACAGATAAATGTCATGGAGCACAGAGGGTTGAGTTTGTTTTGTTTTGTTTGTTTATTTATATATTTATTTATTTATGTCCATCCACAATGTCCATGGGCCTAAGAGGTATTGATTGAAAAACACCATTCACAGAAGCAGTGGTTAAATCAATATATTAGCTTAGGTTGAATCTCATGAACAGATAAAAGCATTTTAATTATTTTTCTTGAGGCAGTCACTTAGACTACTTTTCTGACATGAGAGGCTCAAAATGGTTAACTCAGGGTTGCTGGAGCAGGAAATTTGTGGGCCATCCAAATGCAGGGAGATGGGGAGGAGCTTGTGAATGGCTCAATCGATTGGCTGCCTCCAGAGACTTGGCTTCAATTTATAATGTAATCATGTCTAGGTAATGACCATTAAGGGAAAGCTGAGCTCCTTTATCTCTGCCTGTAATGAATTAAGCATATTTATATTCAATCACCAAGACATCAGTGTCAAGCTCCTTGTCAAAAGCCTGTTAAGGGGGAGAAGGGAAAGAAAACAATTTAAACAAATGGTAACCACTGCAATTCCACAGAACCTCTTTATTCTGTTTTTGATGGGATCTTCCCAAAGAGCATGGTGTTGCTTCTGCTCGCTGCTTAGGTTTCCACTGGGACTGGCTGGCTGGCCAGCTATTTAAGCCATAATCTCCAGTTATTTTCATTGCCTCTCTTTCCCTCAGTCTACCCAGTTTATCAGTAAATTTTATTACTTATGCTCTAAAATATATTTCTAGTCTCTTTGTCTCCATCCTCACTGCCATTTTCTGGTGCTAGGTGCCATTTCATATTTCTCATCCTTGAAACAGCTTCCTAACTGTTCTGCCTATTCGCACACTGCCCCATTGATACCCATTCTCTACTTCACTCTTTACCTGGAAAAGTGATCTTAGGAGGTAACCTGGGTTGTATCACTCCTGTCCTTAGACCTTGGATGGCTCATCACTGACCTTACAGTAAGATGTACACTTTATCCTTCAAGGGCTTGTACCGTTTGGTTCTTATCACACTGATAGGCCTCTTCTTGAGTCTCAACAACACTAATAAATAGATTTTCTTTAAAGAGCCTCCTTTTTAAAATTGTTTTACTGAGGCAAAGATGTTGTGGTAATAACACTCAACGTCACCATAATATTTTATATAATTTCATTGGTACACTCTTATTCATGACAGGAGAAATCCGTAACATCATGAGAGACAAGCCCTGAGAAGTAAGATACTCAGAAAACAGGATAGGTCAGAGGGTAGTTAATGATGTAATAATTAAAGACTAGTACCATCTACCATACTTTATCATGTATAATACACTCCGTTGTAGAATGCGCACCCACGTTTTTGGCCCAAATCTTAAGGGATAAAAATGTTTCGCTGTAAATTTTTAATTCACATTTTTATTTGTTTACATTTAGGTACTTGTTTTATGTATTATAAAGGAATTTTAGCATTTATTTTTAACATATTATGGTGCAAGAAATGTTATGTAACATATAATTACAAAACACAAGAACAGATACAAGGTACAGGAAATTTTATGTACCGGTAACAAATTTATGGTATTTACACATCATAGAAGGCCAGGAACTCTTCATCATTGCAAGTTCATTGTAAGTTCAACAAAACCGATTATCATATTCCAGGGTATTATTTTGCATACGGATACGGATATCATTATTGATTTCTAGAATTCACTTTTAACTCATAAGCATAAAATACTTAAAATACTTACATAGATGTGGAATTAGTATGACCCATATATAATGTGCATCCTTATTTCTCCCTCACAAATTTGGGTAAAAAAGTGTGCATTATACACTTCAAAATACGGTTCTTCACTATTTGTCTTAAAGATCATTCTGGTGCTAATGATCAAAATGATAAGTGTTTCTACATCTCCAGGGCTGAGGCAGTATTTGTTTCTAATATATCTTTAGGATTACTGAGAGAGGGCCAGATTATTAGTATATGTTTCTCTAAAATGTATTCATATTTTCTGAATTTAGACTGAGAGGAAGAAACCGTTTGGTTTATCATGTTTTTAATAAGGGCCATGTGCTGTGACTTTATATGAAGAGTATCTCATTTAAGCTCTATAACCTTATAAGATAGGTAACTATTACTTCATTATATAGTGGTGCAATCTCATACATAGAAAGCTTTAGGTAATTTGATATTTCAGGGCCTAAATTAATTTCCAGTGTGTTAACACACTTACCCTGCTGCCTTGTGGTACTACCCACCAAAATACCTCTAATCTCCCAAGTGGCATGGGAAGCATGGGATAGTGAAAATAACAAAGGCTTTGACTTCAGACAGACTTTGCTTGTCAATCTTGATTCCCCATTTTACTAACAGTGAGACCCTGACTGAGCACAGTTAATTTTGCTGTGGTTTGGCTTTCTGTGGTTTGGTTTTCTGGTTTGGTTTGCTTTGGTTTCCATAAAATGGAGAATATCAGAACCTGAGTTGTTCCAAGAGTTGATGAAACAGTGTATGTAAAATCTTGGTAGGTACAGGCGAGGTGATCAAATTGTGGTTTCTCATCGCGAGCCCTCTTGCTGGCCTTAATGTCTCAGGTATGAGTTGCACGTGGCCTTCCTTGGCTCCGGATACTCCATGGTACTGATGTCACCTATGCCTTTCTGCAGTTTGAGAATCACATGGGGGACTAGCTGATTTTCACTGCTTTAAATGTCATACTCCTTTTTTTTCTATGCAGTCATTTACCTTTGACAGCAATGGATTATTATTCAGCTTTGATTCATAGCAGCATTGCCATATAAGGAGAGAGTGGCATATCAGTGAGGAGTGCTGCTGTTTTAAATAAGGGAAATATTTTCAGTAATTTCCTAATTAGCACAAGTAGATATAAAAGCCATTTTCTGAAATCTGTAAGGAGTGCGTTCTAATTCCAGTTATGCATACATACGCGTATGGCTAAATTCCCTCTGCATAGTAATTCATGCAGTACATGTCATCTAATAGGATCCAACCCCTAAACACATGCTCAACTGCCCAGAGGGAGGAGACTGTGCCAGAAGAATTTCAACCTGGGTACTGACACTGATTTAGCATGGGGCCCAATAAACTTTTGAAATCTCAGTCTGAGTCTCCTTCTGATGAATATAAAAATGATTTTGACCTTTCCTACTCCATAAGAAACCCATAAGGGTTTGAGTCTGAAAAAAATTAGAGTCAACGTATAACTGCTATTAACTTGATTTTATTTTAATCATCGGTTTTTTCCATGAGATGAAAGCCAGTGATAGTCATCAGGTCTATGATTTGTCATATGATGGAATCAGGTAAGGAAATGTGATTAGATAATATGTCTATCTTTAAAACTAGAAAATAAAGATGCAAAATGAGTACCTACGTCATTGAATTCAGTGTCATTATTGGTCATATGAAAGTCATACTCCCAATTTCTAACTTATGGGAGATTTCCCGAGATATTTGGAGTGGCTGAGTACTGGTGTTGTGGAGATGGAAGAGGCCTTTCCTTCTAACGCATCCTCTGATTGAGCAGTTACGGAAACCCAGGCTAGGCTGAGATGGGAAGTGACTTTCTGTGGGTTATACAAGTAACTGCTCATGATTCTGGACACCGAATCTTAAGACTTCCTGCATGGGACCTTTGCACTGGACAGTGACAGAATCCCAGACCGTACTATCAAACCCAAGTCATGATGTTATAAGTAAGATTTAGTGGATGAGATTCTTTCCCCGTATGCTCAATGCCTAAGCAGTTTTAGTCCAGTTACTCTTCTTAGAAGGGAAAGATTATCAGTCTGTGGAACCTTACAATCATTGCTGATCTTATACTGGATCACGGCATTCCATCTGATTCATATGCCTGACGAAACTGAAATGATACTTGATGTATTGGATAATTTATGGCTGCACCACAGTACCCAGATATTTGGTCAAACATCATTCTGGGTATTTCTGTGAAGGTGTTTTTCGATGAGATTAGCATGATACTTCAGATTATTGCAGAAGTGACACATTGCTACCCAGGGTATTCCACCTATTCTGGAATCATAAGACATCATCTGAGACAGGTCCATCAAAGATCTATGCTTAGTGACAATTGTGGTCAAATTGATTGTATTTATGTATATTTTTGTTGAAGATTATTTTTGGTTCCACAGATAATATTGTTCATTTAAAAGAGGGAGAGAGATCACTGTTCACACAGTCTTTGACTTCGCTTAAATATAACCCCAGTAGCAAGGATAAATTATAAAGATGTTATAGTATATTTATTATAATATGGTTTTTTTTTAAATTGTGAATTGGTTATTATTTATAACCAGAGATTTTCTTATGTAGCAATTCCATGTTCTCTCTTTTGACAGCCACCAGAAATATGAGGATAGAAATGCCTATTTGTTTGGCTTTATTAAGGATTTTGGAAGCTTTTGCAAGAGAAATATTCAGATAACCAAAGTTTCCTTTTACATACCAAAACTGAAGCAAACACCCCAATAATCTTAGATGGAAGTTTCTTTAAGTACGTTGTGTGATGCCTTAGTCTGGTATATCAGACAGAGTGGATATGCATTAAGTGTTTTGTTTGATTTAGGGTTTTTATTATGAACGTTACTATTTTACTGGTCTCTGGAAGAGACAGGGGTTCAGGAGACATTAAAAAGTTTACTCCTGGTCGTCATGTCACCAGATGGCTTCAGGTCTCTCTGTACCTTGAGAATACTTTTTGAGAATACCGGGGGAGAGGGGGGGCAAAAAAATGTATACAAGTGGGCACTTTGGTCAACGTTGTTGAAGCAGTAGTTGGCCGTAATCAGAAGTGACTGGATGCGGATGGTAACCACTTTGAGCATCTCTTGTAATTGCAGAAGTCAAACGTGACTTTTATTCATCTTTTGTTATTGGTATATATTGAGTATTACAATTTTAATAGTTTTTTCCTTTCTTAAAATGTATATACATTTTTTTCACCCCCTGTGGTTTTATACTTTATTTAACCAAAAATTTTTGTAGCTATTTTTCTCTCTTGCTTTTCCTTTTCATCTGTTCTTTCCCTTCCTTCTCATCCACTCACCTATAGTATTGCTTTTCCTTTTCCTTATTTGCTTGTTTTTAAATCGCTGTGTACTTAAATCATTGCATTGGCTACAGTTCTTTGAAAAATAAGCACAAATAGATTGTGTCGATACGCCTAATTTTGAATGTAAGAACTTTGCAGCATGAATATTAGTTTTTAAAAGATTACCAGTGGTTTCTGTTTGCTTGTTTACATTTAGTTAGTTGAGGCTTTTGAGTGAATTTTATATAACATATTTTTATAATTAGGTACCATCAAGCCAAGGACATATCTCTAGAAGATATCTCTTCATGATGTTTGAAGCTTTTGTGAAAGTGATATATAAATGATCTGTTTTAGAGAATATGTGATCATTAATTTACTATGTGTAATTTTTCAAAATAAAAATTAAATTAATTAGGGAAATACTTACTGTTAATATGACTCTTAACATGACAGACTTGGCTTTAAACAATAGGCCCATGTTCGGTAAATTAGATTCCACCTAACTTATACAACAGATGTCATTATTTAATGACATCTTTTGTAATTAAATGATCTAGTATTGACTGTAATACTAGATCATTGCATCACCATATCCTTCCATTTGAACTAATTTTTAAAAACTAGATATTTTATATGTTTATTTCCATAAAGGTAAGAACCCTAACATTATCATCCTTGGTAGCTTGTAACAGAAAATACTCAAAAATATACTCCAAGAGGAAGGCAATACTTTAGAAATTGTTTCTCTGTGGGCGGTCATCCACAACACAAAATAATTTTCTGTTTTTGCAGCCTCTAGGAATGGTCTATAGGGATTGACAAAATGGTACTTCGTGACACGTTTATCTTTTGGTTTGATTTTTTTTTTTTCCCTCTCAACCTGCCATATGCTTCTGGTATTTAAATTGCATTTTCTTATTATACACTCATAACTTTATTTGCTATAATCTGACTGTCTGTCAATCATATACATTACTGTCATTAGCTTTATGGGAATACTTATTAATTAGGTCCCTTCCTTAGAGGTTCTCCCCCCCCCCCATTTTCTTCTTGTTACTCTTGTAACCCTTGTAAAGGACAAAAGTACCCTTCAGTTTCCTTTTGGTAGATGGCTTTTCATGAGACAACAAATAATATTATATATTATTTATCAATACTATTGATAAATAATAATTAAATCATCTAATGTATTTCATTAGCTAATGTTTTTCCATTGTTTCCTGAATGCTGTAGTTTTCTTTTTTTATTTCTTTCCTAGAGTCTAAATGTGAGTCTGCATTTTCTTACCATTATTTCCTTAAGCAAAGAATGAACTTCAAGTTTAGGTCAAATGAAACAGATACTTATGTTATTACTTTGCTCTCAGAGCTTAGCAATTTCTTTTTCTTATTCTTTGTCCATCTTCTTTTTATTTTAACTATGACAGGATGTAATTCAGAATAAATAACTTTGTCAGTGTGGCATGCTGTTCTATCAGAGTGCAAAGGAAGGAAATATAAAGTGACTACTAGCATTTTCACCCTTAATCAAGAGAAAGCTAGAGTTGGCCATCAGTGGTTGAGAACTTGAGGTCCCAGAAGATGTCATATACATGATGACACTGAACATTTACTCTTATCTATACTTTAATTTCATTGACAATTAAGATTTGCTTCAGTGAAGCCTGTGACAAAAAGCAGTTTGCTTTGTAGTTAAGCATCTGTTCCTAATCTTGAAACCAGGGAGCGTGTTATCCATCTCACTGAGAGGGAGGGTCTGGATTGCCTGTGTTATGAAATGTTGAGTCACAGTGGCTCTGGAAGCCAACTGCTTTAAAACTCCATAGCATTTCCTTATGCTGTTGGTCCCATGTTTATAATAACTAAGTTTGATTTTCCAGTTGCCAAATAATTTAAAGGTAGCTTTAGGTTGTTTAGATCACCAAACAAAAAAAGTAAACAAACCAATAAAGAAATCCAATCCCACAGGTGGGGTTAAAACAAAAAGACAGAGCTGTTGGTATAAATATGAAAGAAAAAAAATCTAATATTGTGTATTTGGGACTTTTTTAATTAAACAGAGTATTGAGTTTTTCTATATTAATTCTGATGCGTAGATTGGTTTATGTTGGGTTTTAATGAATACTTTGTTCTCTTTTTTTGATTGATAAACTCTCTACCATATTCTATGAACAGGAGACCCTGAATTTCTAGGTTTTACTAGAGTATAGCAGGGACAAATTTACTGAAATTGATAGGTGACCTTTTCTCTTGAGCAAAGGGAACATCCATGAAAATATTTAGAAATTAATTTGATTCTCAGTTATTTTGTTTTTAAATAATTAACATTTAATTGCATTGAGAGATGGTTTAAGTAACCTTTTACTAGTAGATGGACCCCATTAATAAAATGGATGCTGCCTGAAGAGTCAAATTCTCAAAATAACATTTCTCATTTTCCCTATATTATTTGTTCTAAGTGCTTAGTTTTTTGTTATTGTTGTTGGCCTTTTCTCTCCTGAACTTTAAACAAATATATTTCCACAAGATTATTGCACTTAGTATTGGAATTACAGTTAAATATAAAGTTACGTGGTTTCCAATAATAACTCGTCTAATTAAATCTTTGGCATATCTTCAGAACAGTTCCTAAGAGTTTAGTGCAAAATGTTTCTAAGGAAAATTAAATAATGCATTAAACATTCTGTTATTCTCAGACACTATTTTGCATTATAATGAACTTTTTTGACATGACCAGATTATTTACCCTAATATCAGAAATATGGTATTATAATATCTTCCCTAAACTCCTAGAACTTTTACTTATACTGCAATATTTTTGTTGCTCTTCAAAAAATCCTACGGAAAGCAAAGTGTCATTATGTTCATTTTACAGATAGAAAATCCATAATCTCTAGAAAGAATTGATTCCCTAAGAATTACAGATAGTGACCATAATGAAAAGCATACTCTCCATTCAACTGTTTGGTATTCAAACCATTTGTACACACTGGCAGAATTCTAATTTTTAAAGTGTGTGCATTGCATAAGTTGAGACAAATGTTTGAAATATCTATTCAGAGGCAATTGTCCAGAATAATTCTGACACATCAGAATTTTGCTCGTCTATGTCAAAATCAGTGTCAGTTACAAAATTTTTGTGACTTTAGTTCTTATCTTTCAAGTGTATTTCAGTTCTAGTTTTAAAAAGGGATTTGCCTTTTGTCCTGTTTTAATTACATTATTTTTTCAAAAACTTTTATTTAAAAGTCCCTGGTAGGAGAATCTTAGAAACATAGTTTGGGCACTTTATTTACCTAGTATTTTAGATTTCTCTATGGTTTCCAGGGCTCTGGATGGGATGGTACTTCAGGGATGGGTCCCAATTAGGCTCAAGGTTTCGCCTACGGCATAAAAAGGAGTGACTGAGTTAGGACTAGATGCTTGACAGCTAACCATATTGCAAAGTGATGGTTGGAAGCTTATTTTTAATCACAGGAAACAGAGACACAGAAATCTGGACTTGCTGTAGATGCTGTCATACCCCGGAACAAAAAGCACCGGGGAAAGTCGGTGTACATAGAGATAAGGAAAAGAAGTCAAAACATTTTTTCCTAGTAGAATTTTGGTAGAGTGTGAACATTTCTATTTGGTTAGCAGAGACTCTTTTAAATAGGAGAAAAACCATGATTTAGAGACAAGTTTTAAAGTAAGTTCTTCCTGATTTTAGAAGAGGTGAAGTTTCAACCTATTTCCATTCTGGCTGCTCTTCTCTGGGCCTCTCAGAGACCAGCTTGCTTATTCACTCAATCCTCAGTTTACCTGGTTTCAATGGAGATAAAGAAACTAGATTTCATAGGTGTATTAAGAGTAGTGTGTATGTCTATGTGAAAATTTCATGAATAAAGTGTGTTGATATTAACTATTGTTAGCAGAGGCATTATTCTTTGAATAATCATTTATAGTCAGGCACCAGTCTAGGTGCTGAAGATACCATGTGAACAAAAGGGTAAAAACATACGCACTCCTGGTTCTCATGCAATTTACATGGGTGGAGAAGAGGGGCAGATACTAATCTAAATCATTACATTGGTGAATGTTTAATTGTAAACTCAAATTAGCTTTTAAGGTAAGAATTATGGTTCCATGAGAACAGCAGCCAATGGGGTTTACTTAGACTTAGGGATCAGTGTAATTCCTCTCAAACTAATTATTGGATTGTTACCATAAGGGGTATAGGAATTGAGTTAGTGAAGATGTGGTGGAAACATATTGCAGAGTAAAATATGTATTAATACCTAACCCAGGAGAGGTGGAAAGAAGGGAAGACCAGGGAGAGAGAGAATGGAGAGGGGTCAGTAACAGTCACGCTGGGATGTTTAGGTCAATTTCAGGAATGTGCTCTTTAGGTAGGGACTTTTAGAAGCCAATATGGGGTTGTTAGGCAGAAAAAATATTTCTGGCGGAAGTGTGGAGAACAGTTTTTAGTGGATACCAGAACTGATGGGAGACACTGGTGAAAAAGCTATTTCAGTCATCAGAGAAAAGATGATGCTAATTTAAAGTAGAACATGATAGAGAAAAATGAATAAATTGAGAAATATTTGGTAGTCTAATTTATGGAACTTAGGAATAGGTTGAAAGTAGAGATGAGAGCGAAATAGGAGGGAGTCAAACATGACTTCCACCTATGTAATTTAAGTTTTGTTGAGATACAATTTACGTGTATAATATTCACTCATTTTCATGTGTAAAACTCAATAAATTTTACTATATTCTAAGACTTGTACTACCAACATCACAGTCTAATTTTAAAACACTTTCATTACCTTAAAAAAAAACTACCTGCCTGTTTACAGTCACTGTCCATTCCAATCTGGCCCTAGGCCGCAGCCAATCTACTTTTGATCTCTACAGACTTGTCTTTTCTGGACATTTCATATAAATGGAATCATACAGTCTGTGTTCATTTTTTGTATGTCTTCTTGCTTTCACTCAGCACAATACAGGGAGTGCATCCATGTTGTAGCTTACCTATGCAATGTAAAACCCGGTGGGCGGTGGCAGCAGAGGACAGGCAGGATTGGCAGTGATGAGTTCAATTTTGGACATGTCCCATGTGAGGTGCCTTTTAAACATCCAATGGAACTGTCTAATTGAAGCTCTGAGCATGGATAAAAAGAGAAAAAGAGAAAAGATGGCATGACCAAGGAGCCATGATGTGTATAGAGGATCCACAAATCTAGCTTCATTAGTTCAAAACTCATAATCACCAAAAGAAATATGAAACCCTATGATAGTTGATAAAAATTTAGTTTTTCAAGAACTTACCCTATGTATTTTCCTTACTTTCATTCCTATGCTCTTCTTTCCCTGGGTATAATCTGCTCCCCAACACTCGCTTGGGAGCATTCAACAATTTTTTTTTTTGGAAACTTCTTTTCTTGGAAACAGAAACTCAAGCCACGTAGTCTAAAGCAGGATGTGAATAACACTGCAGTAAGTAAGCACCTCTAAATTTTGAATCAGCAGTTGGCTCCTTTATGTCCCCTAACTTTAATCATGACAATAAATCTACAAATAAAGTGGAGGGAAGACTTGGGGATTGGTTCAGACCCATAGCTTCAGTAAGTGAAATGTTTCCCGAACTAAGAATCAACACCACATCACAGGGCAGAATTCAGTTTCATTTATTACTGTCCTCCTGCCAGTTTGCAAGTGCCTGTATTAGCAAACTGTTCAGACCAGAGGCCCAATAAGCACCTACCTCAATACTCGCCCTTGGGAGGAAACTTGGCTTAGTCATCCTTTGTGGAAGATGGCGTATTAGCCTTGCTGTTGATTAGTCCTCTCATGGACATTTGTCTCTTTGATTCATCATAACTTAACTGACCCAAATGACAGAAGTCTTGCCACCAAACAAACCACATGATTCAGTGACTACATCGAGTTCATTTGTTGGGAAAACTTTGTACTCTGAGGTAAAAGGCTTTTAGACAAATGTTGTAAATATATTTTAATTATGTCTGTTCTGGCATCATTTAGCCAGAGGAGGTAATTTTGAGGAGCCCATTTAATCTCCCTTGAAAATTTTGGTTTTCATGTTGACAAGCTTTTGAGAAGAGTAGCTTGGAGGGATGAGTGGGGCACACACAGGAGAAGCTGCAGGAGCACTACACGCTGTTTACTGCAGTGTGTGCAAGGCCTGTCTTCCTGCTCAGCCAGGGCATTATTAATATGGAACAGTTAATACCCTGCATTGCTTCTCGGCTATTGCTCATTACTTGGAGCGTTGCATGAGACTGAAAAACAGCCGTGAATCATGCAGGCTCAAACATCTCGTTTTCTTATTCCCCCGCCCCCCAATGTTTCGTTGATGCTCATGCTGGAAATGCAAAACATCTGATATTCTAATTGAATTTTGTGCAAGTGAAAATATCAAGTTGGGAATGGATAAACATTATCTTGCACCCCTCAAACCTGAGACAGCAGTAAACAGCAACAGAAACAAATTAGTATGCTCGCCTTTAATATTAAATAGTTTATTTCATGTTTGGATGGCAGTCAGCCATGTATTCTATTGATGTTACTTATTTTTCAAGATTTGTCTTTACCTCTTTTATTGACAGTATTATGCTTAGAAGATATAAAATGCTTCTATTAACACCCATATGTTTCTAGTCAAGCTGTGTATACATGAGCCAGTGACTTAAATATTTTCTCCTCTGTGAAACCACCCTTGACACCTTTTTTCTGAACTTTCCATTATACTAGACATCAAATCACACGCACTGGGAGTCCTTCCACCGTGCAAACTAGCTCATGAGCATCTTGAGGGCTGATTGTTACCCTCATGCTTAGCAAAAAGCCTTGTATACCATGGCTGATCAAAAAAGGACTGATGGCTGAATGTGTGCATGTGAAATAATGAATTAAAGCAAATGATCAGGTCAGATCATTGTGAACTTCACCAGATATTGTCTATATTGGGGGATAAGGGGTGGGTCAATATGACATTTTAAAAATGGGTTAGTTAAAAATAAAACTTAAAACTCTATAATGGGGTTCATAAAACTGTTAAAGTTGTAAAATAAATAGAGGGGGAATGGGAAATAGCAAGGAAGATTTCTGAAGGTATTTAGAATAGCACAGTTCTTACTGGTGCCTCTCTAGGTGCCGTACCATAAGCTCGGTGATGTCAGGGACCATGTGTGATTTCTGCACCAGTGTCTAGTACATTACCTGGTATATAATAGGTGCTCAATAAATATGTGGTGTCTCATGAGCGATAACAGGCAGTCAGACACGAAAGTGCTCTGTAAAAAAGTTTACACAGTTCACAAAATGTGATTGCTAAGACAGTCAAAATAATTCCATCTATATAGAGGGACTTAGTGTCAGAAATAAATTCTCAAGAACTCCATAACTTCCAGGCACTGCCTGACCATGGTTTAAAGCAAAAGAGCCCTCTGTAGCGAGCTTACAGCATGTTTGTCCCTTAGACATTGCTTCTGTGCTGAAGCCTGCTTTCATTTAGGTTTTTGTAGAAGCGATTCTAAGGGAGGGGGATGAGAGCTCTCAAATGCTGGTCACAATGGGTCCAGGCGCTGGGTGGTGACAGTTCAGTGCTGTGAGGGAGAGAGACATGAGCTCCTCTTAGGGAGAATCTCTCAGGTTTCCCAGAGTCCAAGCTTAACTGTGTCTGTCTTGGATTTTGAAGTCTCTGCAGGAGCACACAGACAGATGATGTTAAACAAACATGTCAGGGAGCCTCTCCTGGGTAGTTTGCATCCTAAAAAAAGGATAAAGACAAATAGAAGGAAGGAAGCAACAAAAGTTTAAAATCACCCCTCTTCTCATTCAGAAGTCAAATAATTGAAAGAAACTATTTGGATTAAATTACCACATTCTTATCATTAGAATGTATTTAATAAATACAAAATCCCCACAAGCCTTACAGACTTCTTGCTCAGCCATTTTACCTATGAGCAAATACTGTAGTGTGATTGCTTTGATCTATTAACAAATAAAACTCTGTGTGTGTTTGAGGGACTGATTCATGTTCATTGAATGTGGTTTCCATTCTTAACCTGGGCATTAAATAAATGTGGGGACATGATTATTTATTTGCTATACCTTGCATTCTACTTAATATTTAAAATTTGAGTGTTTTGTAAGTATGTATATGTTAAAAATACAAAAGAGACTGCAATGGGATGATGCATTCTTTTCAGCAAGCAAGAGAAATTAGTACTACCAGTGTTTTATGAGCATATTAACCCTCATTGTTAAATATAAATGTGTTAGTCTCCCACAGCCAATCATAAACACGTTTTGTGGGAAGTTACCCCCTCTTAATTTCTGCAGAGTCTCACTGAGGTAACGACATCATGACAGAACTTACCTAATGCACACAGAGAACTGGATAAATAGAGTCACAGGGTGGGGATGAATTTAGAGATGAGGGCTGCTCATAAAGGTACTTACAACGGGTCTTCGAATAAATTGTTTCCTCCAATGGTGTTCCATTATAACATTGATGAGATTCTGTAGTAACTTGTTTATATCAATTAGGCTTTGGTAAAAATGGTTTCCTTACGCATCACTTAGAGTCACAGAACCTATTGTCGTTAAGTGAGTACTTACTGTATCTTTCTTACAAACCAAAGTCTTTCTTAATATAAAGAATAGGTACTATTTATATCTATGCAGAGTCATCACAGCTGTATGTGAGCAAGATCCAATTTTAGGGATGTCCTACTACCCTCGATGAAAGTGAAAGCTCCCTGTGCAAGGTCCACCTAATCATTAATAACTAGCCTTCTTTCTCTTATGTGTATAGTATCTCAAAGGGCACCCTAGTGCCCTCTAAGGCTGTGTACTAAGTGCTTTATATGAGTTCTCTCTTTTAATCTTCTCAAAACTCCATGACTCAGATACTGCTACTTTCATTTTTCTTTAACAGACAAGGAAACTGTCCTTCTTGAAGTGTGGTCCATAGGTCTGTGAGCCGTTATGTATCACTTTGGAATTTGGTAGAAATGCAGAATGTCATGCCTTTCCTCCAGAATGAATTACCAAGAACCTGCATTTTAACAAGATGCCTGGGTGACTTGCAGCATTGCCTGAATTCACAAAGCTAAACAACTTGCAAAAGCAAGGGCTCCAATAAAGCAAGGGCTCAAATAACATGGCAAAGCAAGGGCTCAAATAAAAAGAGATTTCACCCAAATCCACACTCGGATAAAATCTCTTGCCCAAGATCACATAGTTGGCAAGTGTCAGCGTATTTGATCCTAGTTCAACACTTTGTATATTTCACTCTGTCATCGTTGCATTCTCTTAATGGAGACATTAAGGTAATGAGTAGCATAAAGTTTTATTAATTAGAATTCTTGAAGGCTATGCTGGAAGTTTTCTTAATAGGAAGAGAATTAGAATTTTAATTCCCACTCCTACTCCTGGCATTCCTCCCTCTGAATCATCATCATGGAAAAGTGGGTATAAAAAGTGCCTCCTTGTGTCTGATGCTATCTTAAGATTTAAAGAAAGAGAGTGGGACAGTTAAAAGAACATTAAATATAGCTACCTGCTATGTGTGCTGTCTGTGTGCCCGGTCCAGTGCTTATTAGCATTTAACATATAGGATCTAAATTTCCAGAAGCAAACCTATAAAGCGGAAAATATCTCCTATGATTTTGAACCCATGAAACGATTGCCATGTTTGGCTGACCTTAATTACATAGCTGTAGGGCTTGAAGGATGGATAAGAAGCAGAAAGAGAATGAACATTAGAGGGTATCCCAGGCAGGGGAAGGTTCTGAGATAAAGCTCAGAGGGAGGGAGTGTCACATATTCACAGGGCTTTCAGATTGGAGTGAAGCAATAATCATTGATAAATTCTCACGTAGTTCTGGCATTACAGACTGTTGTTAAAAGATCACCGACTCTGGAACTAGACACCTGGGTCGAATCCTCCATCAGCCATGGTTAGCTGTGTGACCTTGGACAAGTGATTTAACCTTTCTGTTTCGATCTTTGTAATCTGGAAAAATAATCATCGTTGTAAGGGTGATGATAAGAGTGATTATACATGAGTGCTTAGTCATTGCCTATCACAGGTGCTCTGTAAGTGTTAGTAGTTTACAAGACACTGGGAAAACCAAGAAGTGTTAGATATGCAGTAGTCTCCCCTTATCTGCAGTTTTACTTTCTTTGGTTTCAGTTACCAGCATTTAACCAGGGTCTGAAAATACTAAATGGAAGATTCCAAAAATAAACAATTCATAAGTTTTAAACAGCGTGCCGTTCTGAATAGCTAGATGAAATTGTGCGCTGTCCCACTGGGGTCGGGCATCATACCTCCATCCGGCATATCCAGCCTGTATGTGCTCCCTGCCCATTAGTTACATAGTAGCCATTTAGGTTATCAGATTGGCTGTCTTGGTATCTTAGTGCTTGTTGCTTGTGTTCCAGTCCCTTTTCTTTTGTTTAATAATGGCCCCAAAGCCTGAGTGTAGAGATCCTGTCAATTTGGATATGCTAAAGAAAAGCTGTGAAGTATATGTATGTATGTAATAAAACCCACAATATATAAGGTTCTTTACTATCAACAGTTTCAGGTAGCTACTGGGGGAGGGGTGTCTTAGAAAATGTCCCCTGTGGAGCGGGGGATTGAGAGTGGAGGGGCTACTGTGGTAAGGGAATGGTGGAAGAGAAGAGAAGGAAAGCAGTTTTGGCCCATGCTTAAATTCAGTGTGAAGGTGCCTCGATACCATTTAAACCCTCTACTGTGTTGGCTTCTTTGATCTTCCTGGCCATTATGATAGAAATTCTCAGATTTTAGTATTCATCAGAATCATCTGGGGAATAGTTTAAATGTATATTCCATAGCCCTGTCCCCGTGGTCCTATGATGGCTCTTTTTCCCTGACAGTACAACAGAATCCACTTCCCTTCTCACTGAGCTCCATTTCCGCCCCTCAGGTCCCTCTGCAAATGGAGGAACAGCTAAGCTAGACTCCCCTAGGCACATAAAAGACAAAAGAGCCATTGTTCTAGACTTGACAAAGATGGGATTATATGAACTGATTCAGGATAATCTGGATCAAATTCCTTGGGAACAATGGGTAAGGATGTCAAATTGTAGGATTATTTTGGAGACAAGAAAAATAAAATGGATCCAAATACAATTGAATGGTGGGAAGCTGCTCTGGTAGGCTGATTTGAAGAAACAGACTCAGTTAAAAAAAATAACGTGAGTGGCCTGCGTTGGAAGCTCCTGACAGAAGGAAAGCTAGCATTGAAAATTGAGCATAAGAGGACCTAATATGATGCCAGATCTGTGATAAGAGCTTAGACCATCAAGATGACACTGAGGGCTTTTACAGTGGGTGAGGAGATGCGTGATATTGTACAAAGTGTATGAATACATCATTATTGCAAAATTACTAGCACATTTGACTTGATCCAACTTTGCATTAGTGACTGTCTAGATGGCTTTATTTTTAATGGTAAGCCTATTACCCCCATGTCAGATAGTGTATGTAAGGAAAGAGGTTTTGCCCAGTGGTTGACTCTGGTGCCAGACTGTGCTTAAATGCATCCTACTGGGTGAATTTTGCAGGTCACTTAACCTATCTGTGCTATTTCCTAACAGCCTCAGAGGATTGTTTCGATAATTAAATAAGTTAATATACTGAAATGTTTCAAATAATACTGACATTCAGAAACTTGTTGATGTTACATACTGTCATTATTTTCATTTAATATGCTGTCTTCCAGCTTCAAGTGGTAGAAAAAATGAGTCAGGTGATCTAAATTAGGATATTTATCACTGAAGAAACTTAAATTATTAATTCAGCAGTTCAGTAAGGATATCAGAAAACCAGATACTTTTGAACTTTATAATCTTCAGTGAGTTGAGTGTGTACTCAGGCTGGCTCCGCTGGCAATAGCGAGATAGCTACAGCAGTTCCAGCCATCACCTCCAGACACATTGCCTAGAAGAACAAGGTCCTTTCTTCTCGGATGTAACTTGTTAAAGCCCAGAATCCTCTAGCATACCGTCATTCACATCATAATAGTCAAAATTGCTTCCTCTGCCTGTTACTGGTAAGGAAAATGGAGTAGGAATTATTCTGATTATCATAAGAAATTGCAGAGCCTTTTAAGGGAGAGTACTAGATAGGGTTCCTCTTCAAATGGAGAAACAAGTTAGTAAGCAGTAGCATCCACTAGAGGTATAGGTATAACCATTCAGCATCAGAGACAAATAATCTGAAGTTCAAAACATTAAATAGGTTGTCAAAGGTTACACAGTTAGGAAATGATGAGCTGGTTTTTGAACTGAAGTTGTTGACTCAAAAGCTCACAATTTAAAGATTGTAACTTATAATTCATAGACCCATTTGCTTTGGGTAGGACACCCATCTATTTTGGAGTCTGAGAGCACTGATTAAATCCTTGCAGGGAATATTACCAGAGCATTCTGAACAGGGCAGCTTGGTCCAGCATCGGCTGGTGACTCTGTAGGCATCTAAGGATGGTGACATGGAAAGAAGCTGTGAATCCTCAGTGGGGCAGGCATGACTTTGTGGGTCAGGGCTGTTGGAAAAGGGCTGTCAACCTTCAAGAGTAAATGCGACGGGCCATGTTGCTTGAATGGATTTATTTAATATTGTCCTGGCTTTTCAGAATCATGTTTGACAGATTCATTTATCCTTTTTGAAGGTGGTTTTTGTAGGGGTGCGTCTTTGGAGAACATTTCCATCCGAGCTTTCCTTCTCATCAGTCCCTGCTGACAGACCCACAGTTTGGGTGAAATACCATGGTTATTGGTGCCATTAGAGGCAGTCTGTCTTTGACTCTGTGTAATTAAGCGTGGCTTTATGGCGAAGATGCTGGAGGACACTGACAGTACAGTCTGGCAGATGGAGAAATTGTCATGGGTGTCAGTTATTGATAAAAGAGGAGTCAGGAATAATAGTAATAATAAATTAATAAAAAACCCATAGGCACCTTGCTTTTGGAGCTGAGTAGGTTATAAGGGCTCTGGTGTAATGGAACAATGCAGGACCTAAAATCAGAAGCTCTCACTCTGTCACTCACTGGTCCTGAGTTGGCAAATGTGACACTTACATTTTCTTCCTCAGTAAAATGAGTTTAAGATTGGCAATGCCCAGGCTGTTATAAGAATTGGCTAGTGTATATGGGGATCCTTTGAAAGTTCAAAACATCCACCTGAGAACTTCCTGGCACCTTGATAGTCTGTTACCTCACTATTTGGACTCCACCGCATTTTTAATCCAGCAACTTTGAAAGGTCTTTTGTTTGTCCTATTGAAAGTTAATGGCTATTTTCAGATTCAGCTGGGAAGAAAAGTTACAAACCTGACCTAAGTCTACATCATTTCAATTTTTTAAATTGTCCTCATATGCTGAGGGCCTGACATTTTGACTTTATCAGAGAACACCAGGAGCTTTCTAATGAGCAAGATTGTATTTCTCTTCAGAGACCAATGAGAGACAAAGACGGGGATAGTGTATACCAAGCTACTGCCTTTGATTCTCCTGTAATTACTAAATAGGGAAGTCAACAGTGAGCACTCCAAAAAAAGACAAATTACACATTTTTTTTGAAGTACCACTGGGAAGAAAACTGGCTTTGCATCTCTTCCAACTTCCTCCTCACAAAGATGATTTCAGAGAGGGAAATGGCAGAAAACAAATTCTGATAGATTGCCAGGTGGCACCAGGGTAGGGGCTGTGACTTTTGGAATGCCAGTGAAGCGCTAAGCCCCTTAATTACACACTGGTGACGAGCTTAGGCAGAGCTGCGAGGGAGAGCATTGGAAAATATAGATATATGGCTTCGTTTGTAGCCTAGAAAGAACTGGAGGTATTTGGCAGAATTCTGTCATCTTCAGAAAATGAAATTTAGCACTGTGCATGCCTCAGGTTTGATTTAACAAGCATATTTTAAAAACAAAAGACAATAGTTTGAATTTATTAATAGTAATAGCTAGTGTCTAATGAAAATGCAAAATTAGTGACTTATTTTCTTTGATTCTTGCTACCATTCTCCAAGGTCAACATTATATAAATTGCATCTTAATAGATAAGGAGGACATGGAGGCTCTGGGAAGTTTGGGGACTGAAATGGTGCACATTCAGGTGTGTCTGGCTGCTGACACGTGCCCTTTCCCCATATGACTGTGTCATAGGATAAAGGTCTATACTCAGTAATTGTGTGGACATATGGTGGAGTGTGGAGGAGAGGGGACTTTCAGAATCTTGCGAGGTGCACAACTTCTTCATTTCATGTGGATCAATCAAGAAAAATATATTATTGCATCGAAGTAAATAGAATTGAGTGCAAGAGGCCTGGCGTCAGCCCTACATGGGATACTGGTGGATGCACCAGGGCCAACAAGTGGGAGAAAGGAGGTCCAGGAAAGAGTACAAATTATGAGGGCCCTGCAGCCAGGAAAGGAACACAGGGCATCATAGATCCCATGTAAAAATCTTTAGTTTGTGTGGCTTGCTGGGGGAATGTGTGTGTGTGTGTGTGTGTGTGTGTGTGTGTGTGCGCGCGCGCATATAGTTTTTTTATTGGGCAAAGGTAGCTCTTGGAGACCCTAGGACATACCACTTGCTGGACTTTTTCCTTCACATTCTTCCCTCCCACTGGATACTTTCCCCCGTCTTTTCTCATCACTTCCTATGTTGAAATAGAAACACCAGTTGTATGCTTGTACATTTTCATACCTGTGACCATTTATCACCTCCTGGCTCTGACTTGTTTAGGGAAAATAAAGCTTCATGGTTGAGATTGTGGCAAATAGCCTCTTCCAACCTCTGGCCCATGAGGTTGCCCAGAGCCCAAGAAACAGGTGATTACCACCACTGTAGCCTCAGCAGTAGGCTCAAATACCGACAGCTTCTCAGCAATCCATAAATCGGCTCAGTCCCATTATTGCTCTAAGAAGGTGTGTTTTGCACTTTTTCTTTTTTCTGGATAGTTTTCACAGGTCCTGCAAAAGTTTCTTCTGATCACCTTGACTGCTCTTTGCTCTTGATGCACTCAAGTACTCAACAGGAAAATTGATGTATACTAGAGATATAAAGATGACACACATAAATCCATGTCTGGTATTTATTTAATGTCACACTTAAATTATTAATTCATTCTTGACAGGAACAAATGTACAGTAAAATTTACTAATTTGGACTAATTGAGGAAAAGGCTAATTATATAGTAGAGCCTCCATTAAGGAACCCAACTGACAAGACCTCAATTAATCAATTTTTCGGTCTTCCTACATATGTAAGAGCATTCACAACTCTTAGGGAATCAAGTTTTTAGAGACTTCCCTCTCAAAAGTGATTTCTAGATTATACCTTAGGGCCAATGCAAGAGCAGCTACCTCTTTCACTGAACTCTGATCTTTCCTACTACCTAGCTTCATGAAGGGCTGAAAACTCCTGAAACACCAAGAAAACACTAAGATAAAGTCTTGTATAGTCATGTACCACTTAATGACAGGGATACATTCTGAGAAATGTATGGGTAGGTGATTCTGTTGTTGTGCGACCATCATAGAGGACACTTAGAAAAACCTAGATCATCTAGCCTACTACCCACCTGGGCGATATGATATAGCCTACTGCTCCTGGGCTACAAACCTGTACAGCAGGTTACTGTACCAAACAGCAGGAGATTAATTCAAGCCCAAGAGAAAATGACGCAATCAAGAGATGCGGCAAACATGAGATGTATGAGGCTGCTTCCAGTGTAACATGGTGTACTGTTTGACACAAAATATTTTTATGAATAGAAAGAGTACACTCTAACATAACAATAAAAAGCATAGCATAGTAAATGCATGGACCAGTAACATAGTTGTTTATTATCATTATCAAGTATTATGTCCTTACATAACTGTATGTGCTATACTTTTATACGACTGGCAGTGCAGTGAGTTTGTTGACGCCAGCATCACTACAAACATGTGAGTAGTGTGTTGGGCTGTCATACATTGGTTACAGTGTCACTAGGCAATAGTAATTTTTCAGGTCCATTGTAATCTTATGGGACCACTGTCATATGTGGTCTATCGTTGACCAAAACTTAATTATGTGGTGCATTATTGTATGGTAATGAGTATGATTTCTTGCTAACCTGCAGTAGCGTAGGGCCATTATGCAGAACTATGTCAATACCAATAACAATAGCAAGAGTAATATTGATTCCAGCTTCTCTTACTCAAAAAAACATTTTATGTGGTTTAAATCTTAATTTTTACAACCACCCTAATAAATTCTACACCTATTTTATATATAAGAAAACAGAGGTTTAGAGGGGGTAAATAAATTGTTGAAGGTCTCATACTAGCAAGTGGTAGTAGGGGAGACTCTGAATGTAAGCCTTCTAACTCCAAAGCTGATTCACTGAACCACTGCCAGAATGTTCTGAGCATCTATTAGGAGGAGGAAGAGATAGCCTTGCAATGCTTACCTCATCATCAGATGTACCTCAGCAGAAGACACATAGGGGGGGAAGGGGGGTCAAAATGAGTTTATTCTTAAGGATATTGAGATGATGAGATGAGTTTATACTTTAATTGTATTCCAACTCTGAGATACTATAATTCTAACCAGAAAATACACCTAACTCAATACCTCACCCCCATAGAACATCAACAAATAGAGATTATAGTGTGGTAAAACACATTAGAAATACAAAGTATAAATTTAAAAAATTATATTTTTGTTAGCTTTCCCATTTTATGTAATTGTACAAATAAAGTTAAGAGTTATTTGAATACATTACCAAATGGAAATACTTACACTCTGTAGAATGCAGGCTTCTGAAGTCCTTGAAAAATGAGAGTCTTTTAACTAGCTTCACCAGGCTCCTCTTCCCTTGGTCTTATTTACATTTTAATTTGCTTGGCAAACTCTCCTTTTCTTGAGAATATAGGAATGTATACATATAAAGTATCATAATGTCTAATTAGGGTATACATTAAAGATACTTTTCAATGTATATGTCTATTAAATTATCGAATCTGAGACCAGGTTGCAGATTTTATGTTGTACTGGATGTCGATTCACCATGCATTCTGAGGACCATTCCTCAAGGACACATATTCACATGGAAATCATGAATAAGGGAAGGAAGCCTCGCCACATTTTAACACACTGAAAAAATAATCAGACCTGTAGTCATTTCATTAGTTACTTGGCTGCATTCTTGTTGGACCTTAGAAAATTTTACCATTACCTTTAAGAAAACTAATTAGATTTACTAAAATAATTTACATTTCTTCCCTTTCAGATTCTTAGGCGGGATTCTTATAATCTGACCAATAGCAATTTTTTTGAATTTTGGAGGGGATTAAAATCTTAACGAGAAACACAGGCAAATTATTTTATTTCCTTCTCATAGTGACTCATTCAAGTTGTGAGGAGTTTCAACCTCCTTCTACGCTTTCTCTTCTACCTCACAAACCTGGGTGATAACAAACTCTTTTTTTGTAGTACCCACTTCCTCAAAATGTCCCTTTATCATTCAACATATAGAAGCATTCCAGAGTTGTCTCAAAATCATTCTTAGCATCTTTAAGATCTGCCTTCATGACTCAGGAAGAATTTACAAGGTTTACAGCCCTACAGAGCACCTACTGAGTGCCAGGGACGTGGTTGGCGAGGTGATAGTGTGCCAACTGTATACAGGTCTCTTCCTTTGTTCATCTGACCTTCTAGTAGAGGAGACAGGGAATAAACAATATGCTTTATAAATAACAAAAAGATCTAGAAAGTTAGAAGGTGAAAAGTACTATGGAAAAATAAAACATAAGTAGGTTAGGACATGAGGAATCGGGAATGAAGAGGGTTTCACACCGACTGCAGTATTAAATAGGGTTGGCAGGGTTGACCTCAGTTAAAAGGTAACATCTGAATTGATGTGAAGAAAGTGAGATCATGACCCCTCTGTCCAGAAGCTCCATCGGTTCATCATGTCGCTCAGACTCAACGCCCAGTGACCTAAAAGGCCCTGTGTGTGTAGTCTCCTCTGCCTTTCTTTATTCTCATCTGCTTCTCCTCTGGGGCTTTGCCATCTTCCCACCCTTCCCCCATATACACCTTGCTCCACACTTTTTTCCTGTGGTTCCTCTAAGATGAGTACAGCAGTCCTGCCTTATTTGCAGCGGATACTTTCCAAGACCCACAGTGGATGCCTGAAAAATGCAGATGATACCAAGCCCTATACATATTCTCTTTTCATATGTATACACCTATGATAAAGTTTAATTTATAAATAAGGCATAATAAGAGATTAGCAACAGTAATAATTCAAAAGAATAATCATAACAATAATACTATAATAAAAATTATGTGATAGTCTTTGGGGCCATTGTTAGGTAAAATAAAGATTACTTAAATACAACTGCTATGGTACTGCAATTGTCAATCTCATAACCGAGATGGCTACTAATTGACTAACAGGCAGGGAGCATGTACAATATGTAGATGCTGGACAAAGGGATCGCGTCCAGACCACACAAAATGAGACAGTGTGAGATTCCATCATGTGAATCAGAATGGTGCACAATCTAAAACTTATGAATTGTCTATTTTTGGAAATTTCCATTTAATATTTTTAGTCTGGTTGACCGTGGGTTACTGAAACCATGGGAAGTGAAACCACAGTTAAGTGGGAAGGTCTATAGTACAGGTGTACACCCACCTCAGGACAAATGCACCCCTGTGCTTAAAATGCTCTTCCCAAAATATCCATATGTGTCGATACCTCACCTCCTCTGCCCTTTGCCTTCCTAGGCCCTTCCTAACTATACTATGATAAGATGCAATTTCCCCTCACTCAATAGTCCCCATTCCTCTTCTGTGCTTTCTTTTTGTCTATTAAGTACTTTATCATCATCTAACATGCTATATATTTTAAAATATGTTCAAAATGTGTGTTTTCTATCTCCCCCCAAAATCACAGGTATTTGATGGGGAGGGATTTTTGTCTTCTTTGATCACTTATTATCCCACTTCTAGGACAATGCCTGAAACAAAGAAGTTGTTGAATGAATGAATGAATGAATGATGTATGTAAAATGGTTGTTTACCTGTTAAATCGTTCTTTTAAAATTTATAAAAAGCATTTGTTTTTCAAAACTAAGTAATACATTAAAATGGTAATTTTGTTTATATTACTTAAACATTTTTAAGCTATTGCAAAAATATACTTCACCAATGGACTGCATAAAATTCCAACTAAGTAAACTGGAATCAATTGGTTATCATTACAAACATAAGCCACGTAAGAAAACCAGAGGTGAAAGGGGAGGAAATTATCCAAATAAAAGAAAGTACATTGAATTAAGTTGTTCAATATGGTGTTTTAATAGTAGAACCCTTATTCCCCACCTGTTCCTTAACTGAATCCATTATGCATCTCAGCAACCACGTGAGTTGACATGCAGATGTCCCATACAGGAAGAGTGGGCGAGCAATTCAGGTACAAACTGCAAACCCAGAATGCTGGTGTGCAATCCTCTCTCTGTTATTAAGTTGCTGCAAACCATTTTGGCCCCTCTGTGCCATCCCATATCCATCTGCCAAGCTCTTACATAGTTAGGGAGTGAGCAAATGAGGGCTTTTGAGAAAAACCTTTAAAAGAACCATTATCCGAATGCCAGAGAGCTCCATCTCGGCATCACAGAGCAGATGGAAGTTGCTGTAACCAACCAAGAAGAATCAAAGCCCAACATACATTTCCAGGCTGGCTTGTGCAAGGCATTGTAATGTGAGGGAGGGGATAGTCTCACAGTTGCTAGGAATGAGGGAATGGTAGAAAATGATCTTTTAGTCCTTGCTTCCTGGCCTAAGAGATGCTACTAACCAAGTACAGCTTTCTTCCTGGCTTTCCTTTGTTTGAATTCAGCATTTCTTTGGCTTTTTATGTCTGAGAATATTTCGTCTTGTCTTAGTGGCAATTCAAACATAACAAGAAATCAACATTTTAAAATTCAGATAAGCAGGAGTTTACAGTTAAAGATTTTGGGCACACTGCTTTTGTGTGATAATATTTGAAATTTATTTCCACAAGTTATTGCACATTCATTTCTGGAGTTTTCATTGCAGAAAATTGCCAGAAGGAATGGATTTTGTCTTCTTCAGCTGGCAGAACAATTTTCCACCTGTCGCCCAAATATTTGATGAGTAGGATTATGTTGCCGTTTCTGAAAGTTTATATCGTGGATCCTATGGAAGTGAGAGAGCGTAATGAAACTGCTCTGATACCAGAGTCCAGCTTGCTAAAGTGCCTATGAAGCTGTGGATGGATTTCTGGTGGTTAGGGCAATTTCTGAAAAACTAGCTTCAATGGCACATACACGTGCACGAGCACACACACACACACACACACACACACACACACACACAGCTCTCAACTTGACACATGGCAAAGGATGTTTTTCATCCTTTATGCTGTAACAGAATTCTTATATTCAGCAAAACTCTTGTGGCCTTGCAAAGATATGAATTAATTGCCTGAAATTATTGTTGTTCATCTTTCTGGTAAATGGAACCAAATGGAAGCACTGGTACGAGGGTATAGATGAAATTGTCATTAGATTGTAGGTTCAAGTAATTTACGGTCTCCACTGAGTTTTATATTCCTCTGTAGTTGGTTAGGTATATAGCCAGCATAGTCAGTACAATCAACAAAAACAGTTTTCAAAAATTCATACATAATGGCAGCAACCTTTTAAACTGTCAGAATAAATATAAAACTGTTTTTCCCTTGTTTCTTCAAACACTTTATGAACATCATAAGTAATAATAACATTGCTGCTGTCAGAAGAATTTTTCTGAAGTATAGATTTTACCATGCCATATCAGGATGCTTCAGCTGCCTCAGAGGAAGGGCTGAAATTCTTGGACTACCATTCATGTCCCTGGGTAATGAGATGCTGACTTGGCTTTTCTGTCTTATTTTCCACTACCCCATGTCAAACCATAAGCCAGTCAAACTAAACTATTATTTCCAGCATATTCCTTGTAAAGTACCTAATCCCCATGCTTTTGTTCATGCTATTTCTCATCCTACTTATTTATCAAATTTGTATTTTATACCCATCATGGCCTAACTCAAATTCTACTCTCTCTGTGAAGCATGCAGCTCCCTACTTTCTGAACTCAGACCACTTCATAGACATTGTTTATGGAATCCTTTAGTTTGTTTTCTATTCCCATCAGTTGCATACAAATATAGAATAAGACAGACTCTGTCATGAACAGCATTTTGTTATGTTGTTAATGTGGACGTAATAGCCTTCAAACTGAATTACATGTTTTTCCTCTGAAAATCTGCTCTGGTTTGTACGAGATGTTTGTACTTTATTCTGCTCTTTAATGTTACCTGGCTTGTCATTTGGTGTCAATCCCCCACTAGCAGAGGCACTCCAGTGTGTTGAGGGCTTCAACCATCTGCCAGAATCCACTGTGTTGATCAGAATCTTTCTCATATTATGCACTGATAGAAGAAGTACAATATTTACACTAGGTACAGCCAATAGGAAATCTGATCATGAATCCTTCAGTTTTTATCCTAACTCTCTCTCTCCGCTGGCCCTCCCACATGTACCTGCCCAGACCTTCATCTTCAGGCTTAGTTTCTGGGCTCCTTCTCCCTTTCTCCATCTGGGCACAAGTCCTAGGATACCTTTACTTATTTTGAGCCTCCCGAGAAGCACTCTACTGTCCTGGGTAAGTGGCAGTGTGCGAGTGTATGAAGAATCCCAAATTAAACATGCCACATCTTTTTTGCAGTGTTAATTTCGCTTAAAAACACAAGGCCGTTTTTTTGCTTTTTGTTTTTTTTTCGTTTTGTTTTGTGTTTGTCTTTATTAAGTAGATATATTACGAAGCAAAATTCAAAGTTTGCCTGACTTTTAAGATGAAATAGATAATAGAGAAAGGTCTTGTTTGTGGTCAGCCTTTCTCACTGACACACTTAAGAGATCTGCAGTCATTCTTCTCTGCCATTAAGATTATTTTAGTATTAATACAATAATTTAAAAGGCACTTATTTAAGATTTTGATATTATCGAGACTTTTTGTAGTTGATAGATTTTGTCCCTTCTCTTTGTCTTCTTTTACAATATTTTCTCTTTAGTTTCGTTTGTCTTCTTCCCAAAACCAATGGTTCTACCCCATCTTCGGAAATGTGCCTTTTTTACTTTTCTGACCAATGCATCTGGAAGGGTTATAGAGCATCTAGACTGTCATGCAATCTTTGTTCAAATAATTTGGGAACTAGATGTATGGGTGGTAATGATGGATTAATTAGAGATTTGGATTATTGTTGTCTTTGAGGATTTTTAAAAATGAAAGAAAAATAATGCTTGGATACTTATCTTTAGCCCTGATGATTATTAATTACTATGAATTTTTAGGTGGTAGTATGTTCCATAGCTGCTTATATATTTTAACAAAAAAAATCAACAGTATAGATAAAGTGCTTTTTCTTCCATATCCCTTTGATTTCCCTTTCTGTTCCTTATCTTCTCAGGAGCAGCTCTTCTCTGTAACGTTAATACCCTTCTATTTTATTTTTATATTTTAGCATATATTTATGTAATTGTGAGTAATATGTATTACATTGCTTTTGACTATGATTTATAAAAAATTTAAAAATGGAATCTTGCAGAATATTTCCTTCTGTAACGTGTTTCTTTTTTTCATGCAGCATAAATTGACATTTATCCATGTTGGTAGATAGATAACGTCACACTGTGGTATAGTATTCTATTCTATGAACTTGCCTTATTTGATTTATTCTACTCTTAATAAACAGGCATATGGATTTTAATTTTTTCCTTGAAAAACATCTAGAACATATTTATTCATGCTTACTTGGGCTCACGTCCTGAGATAAATTTCTAGATGGCCGTAATTATTAAAAAGCATTTGGGGGAATTATTATTTAACAAATGCTGTTTGCTAGGCAGGATCCTTTAAATTATGAACTCCAAAGGAAGAAATGGTCAAAGGAATTGGATGTCATTAATATAATATACCTCTCTGTCTACGAACAGGACTAGACTGAAGTCATCTTAGAATTTTTCTCTCTACCCTTTGAAAAAATACCAGAGTAGGAGTCCACAAATCCCTTTGGTTACATATTTTAGTGTCTCAGAACACTAGAGTTAGGAAATTTTTTATAGAATTTGACCTACAATCCTACTTCCATAATTGAAGCCCCATTCCCTTTTGCTTTCTGTAGAAGTAATGTAGCCCTGCTACTTTATGCTTAAAATAACCCCTTTTGTTCCAGTATGCTGATTTGGAGTTCTTTTTTCCTTTAAGTATCATGACTCCATTCTCTTTAGCCTTTCTCCTAGGATTTCTTCCCCTAAGTCATTTGTGTAATTATAATCAAAGCTTTATCATATTTATCCATATCTTGTTTAGTTTACAGGGCTTAAAACTAAAAAAAAAAAATATGTATGCTCTTATGATATCCATGAACAGAGCTGACAGGAATACCTCACAGATTTTATATATGACTTTCTGTATTTAAACTTATGTACACATGTGAATATATCCATCCCCTTATTCAGGAAATATATATTGTGTTCCTTCTGATTAGCAAGCTTTATATGTTTATAACACACGTACACTCAACACACAATGCATGCACCAAACCGTACTGGGTTATATTTAGAATGTGGCTTCTTAGATTGGCCATTGATGCCTTCTGATACGTGGTACAAAGGCACTTTTTACTGTTTAAGCATTTATTTAGTTGATAAAAAAAAAGAGGGGGTAATTATTTACAATATACCAGGAGATAAGTAAAGAATGTTTATAGCAGGATTATTTTCAATAGCAGAGTAAGAGAAAACAAAGTAAACAACCTAAATTGCCATTGTCAGGAGAATGAATAAGTAAATCATGATATATTCACAGAACAGCATATTACAGGGAAAATGCATAAACTCTAACCACATGCATTGGCAAGGATGAATTTTAAAAGCAATATTTAATAAAGAACAATCCGAAGAATACGAATAGCTGATAACTATATGAAAAGATGTTCAACATCATTAGCTATTAGGAAAATACAAATCAAAACCATAATCTGATACTACCTCATGCTTACCAAGATGGCTACAATCAAAAGAAAGATAATTGTTAAAGAGGAGGTGGAGGAATTTAAACATTTATGCATTGTTGGTGAGAACATAAAATGGTGCAGCCACTGTGAAAAAGAGTTGGCTGGACTTCTCCTCAAAGAGTTAAGCATAGAGTTACTATACCACCCACAGATTTTCCTCCTAGATATATACCCAAAAGAAATGAAAACATGCCCATACAAAAACTTGTTCACAAGTGACATTATTCATAATGCCCAAAGTGACATTATTCATAATATTGAAAACAACCCAGCTGTCCATCAGCTGATGAATGGATAAACATACTATCGTGTTTCCCCGAAAATAAGACCTAGCTGGACCATCAGCTCTAATGTGTCTTTTGGAGCAAAAATTAATCTAAAACCCAGTCTTATTATAAGACCGGGTACGATACGATACGATACGATACGATACGATACGATACGATACGATACGATACGATACATATAATACTGGGTATAATATAATACAATGCAATATAATACCAGGTCTCATATTAATTTTTGCTCCAAAAGATGCATTAGAGCTGATGGTCCGGCTAGATCTTGTTTTCAGAAAAACACTGTATGGTATATCCATTCCATGGAATATTACTTGATGAGGAAACACTGAGAAATACTACAACATGGATGAACCTTGACAATATTTTGCTAAATGAAAGAAGCCAGGCACCAACAATCACATATTGTATGATTTTATTTATATGAAATGTGTATAATAAGCAAATTCATGGGGACAGAAAGTAATAGGTTGGTACAAAAGTAATTGCAGTTTAAAAGGTTAAAAAGTAAGTGTAAAAACCACAATTACTTTTGCACAAACCTAGTACATTAATGGGTGCCAGGGACTGGGGTCAGGGGAGAAGGAGTAACTGCTAATGGGTATAGATTTCTTTTTTTCTTTTTTTTTGAGCTGATCGAAATGTTCTAATCTGAAACTAATGATAATTAAATGTTCTCAACTTAGATTATAGTGATGGTTTCACGACTGTGAATATACTACGACCATTGAATTGACAACTTAAGTGTGTGAATTTTATGGTGTCAAAAATATAACTCAAAGAGTTTTTAAAAGCAATGGGAAGAATACATATACTCTATTACAGTTTTTATAAAGTTCAAACACAATCATCTAAACAATATGTTGTCTAGGGTTATATACCCATATGGTAAAAACGTAAACATAAAAGAGGAATTAATCTGAAAGAAGAAAAAAAAAACAGCATAGAATAGCAGTTGTTACCACTGAGTTTCAGAAAGGGGATCATATCAGAGAGCATCACATAGTGATAGCATTGAAAATATTCTATTAGATTGAGTGGTACGTTCCTTTTATTATCATATTTCATTCCTGATGTTTACATTACATATATTGTTTTACTCAGTGCTTATTACTAAATATTTTATAAGCATGAAATATTTTACAATAAAAATCTGAATGCAGCTTTCTCTACCTTTTGAAGGAGATAATAAAATTTATGTTAGTGGAACAATATATATTTATGCTATTCCTTTTCAGGGAGACTGGTAGGGAGGAATGAAGGTGTGGCATCCAGTGGAGATAGCCCATTGCTTAACCAGTTCATGAAGGAGTTTTTGGTTGTACAAGTCTGAATTGTTTTGTATTAGAAAATGGAGGGAATGCAATTTTTTTTTCTAAAAGTAATTTTTTGTTTTGTTTTGTATTTTTTGTTTTGTTTTGTTTTATCCTTTAAGAGAGGATAAGCTGAGGAGTAATGGGTAAGGGTTAGAGGTGAGAGAAAAATGACAAAACTACATGGTGGAATGAATGGACAAGTTACTTTTATGAAAATTACAGTCTGATACCCAATTTAAATTGTTTTCCTGACATTTAAATGCTTTCCAGCTCTGAGGGCATTAAAATAATCCTGCTGTCCAACAAACATGTTGTATGAGTAAATTGGACATTTATTTTTTTGTTTTTTTGTGTTTTATTGAGGTATAATTGACACATAACATTGTATAAGTTCCAGGTATACATTATAATGATTCAGTATTTTTATATATTGTGAAATAATCACCACAGTAAGCCCAGTTAACATCCATCACCACATAGTCACTAGATATTTTTTCTCTTGTGATGAGAACTTTTCAGTCAATGCAGTGTTATTAGCTATAGTCACCATGCTGTACGTTGCATCCCTGTGACTTATTTATTTTATAACTGGAAGTTTGTACCTTTGACCCCCTTAACTCATTTATATCACCCCTCACCCCTTGCCTCTGGCAACTGCCTATCTGGTTCTTTGTATCAATTAACTCTGGGGTTTTTACTTGTTGTTTTATTTTTATTTTTATTTTGTTTTAGATTCCACATTCAAGTGAGATAATATGGTATTTGTCTGATTTATTTCACTTAGCACAATGCCGTCAAGGTCCATCTGTGTTGTCACAAATGACAGGATTTCATTTTTTAAGTCTGAATAATATCCGTGTGTGTGTTGTAAATAATGCTGCAGTGAACATGGGGTCCAGATATGTTTTAGAATTAGTATTTTCATTTTCTTCAGATAAATACCCAGAAGTGGAATTGCTGGATTATAGGTAGTTCTATTTTTAATTTTTTGAAGAAACTTCAGACTGTTTATCACAGTGACTACACCAATTTACAATTCCAACAGCAGTGCACAAGGAAGTCCTATTCTCTACATCCTCCCCAACACTTGCTATTTCTTGTCATCTTGATAATGGCCATTCTGATAGGTTTGAGGTGATATGCCATTGTGGTTTTGATTTGTACTTCCCGGATGATTAGTGATGTGGAGCTCCTTTTCACGTACCTACTGGACATCTGTCTTCTTTGGGAAAATGTCCATTCAGATCCTCTGCCCATTTTACATAGAATTGTTTTGTTTGTTTGTTTGTTTGTTTTTTGTTTTGTTTTATTTTGTTTTGTTTTTTGCTATTCAGTTGTATGAGTTCTTCATATATTTCAGATATTAGCCTCTTATCAGATATATGATTTACAGATATTTTCTCCCATTTGGCAGGTTGCCTTTTCATTTTATTGATGGTTTTCTTTGCTACGTAGATTATTTGTTTTTTGTTTTTGTTTTAAGAAATCATAGGAAAGGACCAAGTGTTAGGATTGTGTCACAGAAGACGAATAGAATTCATGATAAAACAAATTTAGAAAGGGAGAAAAAGACCGTAGCTAAGAAATATGGAGATTAGGAGCACTTGATCTTAATGTTGTGATTTCCAACCCCATGAAGTTTGGTTGGTGAGACTTTCATTTGAAATCCCATGTGAATTTTATAATATAGTATTTCCCTGGGTTACAAGATTATCCTTCCCTGTGAAACATCTCTATTGACCGTTTTAATATGTCTTTCTGTTTTTATATGCACACTTTTTGAAATTGTAAAAGTTATACGGTATTTTAAGCAACGTCTCTAAGGTTGTTACATACTTATCAAAATTGGTTACATACTCATCAGCACCTTAATGAACAAACTCTTTGCAACCCAGCCTTAATCAAAATGCTTTTTAAAATTAGAGCAGTGATCACTATCAGGCTCTATGTGCTTCCCTCGGGTATTAAACTTTAGATCCCTTGAGGAACAATTCACATGATTATTTGAGTATCCCAAGTTTTAGCTTTCATGACACCATATTTCCACCCGACAAAACACTGTATACAACACCCCCTACTAATCCTAATATCCTCATACAAAATTTGCTAAATCTAAAAATTAATGTTTAAAAATTTTTATTTTGCTCTAAGACTATTTTTTGGAATAAATTCTGTGACTTGCTTTAGATAACTCTTGTTGTACTTGGAAGTCTAAAATCAGACTTTAGGAATCACTTTTCTAATCAGTTGTGCACCTATTTGGCAGTAATCTGATCCAAACTCAATACTCCTAGTCTTTGATGAGCTCTCATGTGGAGCCAAATCTAAAATCCCTCAAAGAGAAAGGTTTCACTTGCTCTTTTTCTGATCAGTGGAACCCTCACAAAACTCCAAGAGCTTGAGAAGATGATTACAATGAGCTCTGTGATTTCAACCAATTCCTAAATGCCTTGGGATATTTTTACTGTGCAAGCTGTTTATGCAAAGGGAGGAAGTTTCATCTAGCTGGAAAGAAAAGTTTAAGGCAATTTTGGGTTTAAATGTCAGATTTTTTTCACTTGAATATCTGTATTAAATGGCAGAAAGAACTCTTAATTATTAAGAGATATGTTTCTACTTACCTAATCTCCATTCTGTCATTAACTAGTTGAGTACATCTAGACAAGTAACTTAGATTCTGTGATTGGCACTATTTTTGGTCTGTAAAATATGAGTTAAATTGGATGATTTCTACAGCACCTTCTAGCATTAACATGCAAAGTTTCCAAAGATAGATTTGGACCACTCTGCACCTTTCTGCTTTTACCAGAACAAAGACGAGCCAAATGTCCATGTTGTCTTTTTCTTAAGCACAATTTTTCTCCAAAACATAGCATAATACTGGCTTTTACCCTTGCTCTGAAAACTTGCTTGTAGAAACCTGATTAATAGTACTTACCAATTAATAATTATTTTTGCTAGTTACCAGCTTAGTAAAGTATATTAATAAAGTATATTAAGCATTTTATGTACTTAATATACTTTATTAAGCTTAATATATTTTATTAAGTGGATTTAGAAGTATTTCCTTCTTCGACTGCTTTTAAAGATTTAAGACCTTTTTTTCTTCATACTATGCCATTGTTGTATCAGCTTGTCAAGAACATTAATTCACATTGAAAAAAAGCAACTGGGAAGAGATCCTGCTGTATCATAGATAATTCTCAAGTAATGACAGATCTGATTACTCCCTTTGAGGGTCACATGGAGTTTCAGAGTATCTTAAAATTCCTTTTGTAACCTCTGAAATTATTAATACACTCTTTTGACTCTTTGCTTTTCTGCCCAATTAAGACAAAAAATTAAATGTGTTATTTCAAAGGTATTTAGTCATAGTAAAATCCAGTTCATCTATTAAAAAAGAAAATCTTCTTTTCTCTGTCTGCCCTAGAATGTTCATAAAGAGTCTACAAATATGGTCTGTTATTTTGTGTGTGTCCCAAATATAACTGGCATAATTATCTTCATATTTGGCTCATTAAGCATTGCATTCTTCTGTTACTCACTGCAGTGTGACAATGGCCCAACAGTGAAATAGTTCCCCGTGAAACAAAGGAAAAAAAGCATAATTCTGTTCTAGCAGTTTTATGTTTAAGTCTATTGCTGTCCATTGAGAACATTGCTTTGATGTATAATTAATCTAAGTGAAGTCTAGCGTTTTCTCCTTACTATTAGAAAACCAGTAATCTGCATTTGCGACAAGACTGGGCCTTCAACCAAACCTAGGGTCCACATTTATCTTGAAGGTTTGTGTTGTTCCCTGTAGTCATAGGAAGAAGCAGCACATTCTTCAGAAAGTGGCTCCTTGAGTCCTTGGACACTAGAGTTGTAATAAGAGTAGGGACTTGCCTCATCCATCTTGGGTGGTTCTCTAGTGCAGACACGGCCTCAAAAGCACTTAGTGCCACTGGAGGCCAAGTGGATTCCTAAATGGGGGACTGTTCCTCCTGAATTGTTGTGCTTGTCATAGTTGTTTCATCTGAGATTAGGGTGGAGTGGGGACTGCAGACAGAGGGTAAAATGTAAGATGAGTGAATTATTTTGTTTTTTGCAATGTTAACATTTTAAGTTCTACAGAATTATTCCTGAACTTTAAGTGTTGAGAAATGAAGATTTTTTTTTTTTTCATATGAAAAAACTCTTTCTACTTTCTGCTTTCCAAAAAAAGAAAATTAACCAGGAAGGATAAATACTTATCTCAACAATACTGTTTTTTTTTCTGAATACTCAAATACCACCCCCATTTTTTTGTTTAATGACATGTGAATGCCGAGTTTGCTCCAGTAAGTATTGCATATGGATATATCTGATCTTTCAGTACCCACCATGACTGCCTCTGTTCCAGGTACATGGCCAGGCACACACTGGCCTTCTCCCTGACCCTGTCTGTGTATGCATGAGAAATGATTATTTACTAGTATTCAAAATGAAATAGAAGTCAAAATTTCTTTGCCTTCACTTCTGCTTTCATCACATTTTATTATGTGCAGTCACTTTGAAAAAAAATAAAAAAAAATAAAAACACCTTATAAATTGCATTATGAGATATTGAATAGTAAACAGTTGGTAGGCTCCTTGGTTACTGTTATTCATTTGTTCCAAATTGAGACTTTTAGGATCATCCTTTATCCCTTTGTGTAAAGGACCTCCAGAGCTATTCCCTGTCATTGCCAGTGGCATTATATACAACCAATGAACAAGGAGGTGTTTTGCTTTGAATCCTTTGTATGTGATGATAATCATTGTACTCCAGAGGCTCTTTCCCAAAAGATAGACAACATCTAATCATGTTTACTGTGACTTCTGAAATCAACTGGTCATTTTTATAGTCTACATATTATCATCCATCTAGTGGAAAAAATCATTTCTAAGACTCAGTTTGCTTTCTCAGTTTTTCATCTTAGGAATTGTATTGTAGGATGAACTGGTAATGCAGCCCATATCTAGGGGTTTTTCATTTCCCTAATGAGCGACTTGCAATATTCTTGTCAGCTTTCTGTGCCGTTGATGTGCCATTGTGTATATCATACTGTCAACTTTAAGCATAATCTTAAAACTGATTTTTAATGTCTTGACATTTTGTTGTCCTTAGATATAGTTACTAAGTATGCTTTATTTTTATTTTGCAGTTATGTTAAATTCTAACTCTAATCAACTATAAACACTCCCATTGGCCTCCTGTTGTGAGCCTTTGGGTTGATGATTCTATATTTACCTAAAGATCAATTCTAAATCAGTGAAAGTTAATTCATTCAGATATATCTGTTGATTTAGATATATCTGGCACTATGTCTGAAAAGCATATAGTCCCATCTTTAAGTGAAAATATCAGAAAGTATTTCTTTCCTGGGATTTTTGCAATGTCATTGTTTCTCTACTTTAATATTTGACATGATCACAGAAACTGTCTGACTAGTTTCTGTAATCAAACTTGCTTTGATGTATATTAGGGCTATAAAAAATTCTGAGAGATAGGAGGAAAAAACAGACAGGATAATGGTATTGACATCCATTATTTCCTCTCCCTTCCCATCCCCACTTACTATCTAAGCCAATTTTGATCATGTCTGAACTCTCCACATCTTTGCTCTGAAAGTCACCTCTAGGTTAGGAAATGTTAGGAAATGTTTCATTTCTTCCAGGCCACATTGACCCATTTGATTGATGGTTTAATATCTTCACCCAAAGTACCCACTAGTGTCAATTGTTTCTTTTAATTTCAAAACCTGTTCAGTAGCAACACAGGTCATTACGAATCTCCTAACCCAAGACCCTACATGCCAACAAAATTAAGTGCTTGCTGTAAGCCATAGATACCTGCAAGCTATCAACCTATTGATGACAAATAGCAAACAGGAATGGCCTAACTATATGCACATGATTGTCTGATTCATATTCATTTATACATGGAGGTAGGGCGCTGAGATAGCTAAATAATTAAATCACATAATGTAATTAAACTTACTCTCTTAGAGTGCTCTTCCCCCCCACCCATTCTTCTTGCTGACAGTATGCATACCAGGCTTCACCCCAGTGCAATTAAGCTGAATAGATAATACTAAGCTGTTCAAGTATGTGGTAGGCATTTTCTGTTGTTGCTGCTTTTTTTTTCAACGTTCCATAAGTCAAATGCCAAAGTTTCAAGATACAATTTCAGGTCTTCATATGATGTATATAAAGCTCTTTACCAAACACATTATAGCAAAGATAAGTGGCCTTCATCCTCTGAGAACATCCAGGTCCTCAATATCAGTCACTAGGTTACGATCTTAGATACTGCTTTGCAAGGAAAAAGTGTGTACAATTTTCAGGCACTTCTTCAAGTGCTGCTAAATAGACTGGGCGCTCTTGCTCTAGCAATTTCTTCCTCACAAACAAAGCAATTTGCAGGATGAAAATCGAATTCTGTTTCATCCTTCACCCATCCGTCCATCCCTTACTTTTCCTTTAATAATTAATAGTAATATGTTAACAGTAAGCTCTATTATATACCAATTGCCTATTATATCACTTATATTATCCTAGTCAATTTATATGTATCCTCTTGAATATACACAGTAGTCTTGTGGTACTACATTCTCTTTCTACCTGGGATAATATGGAGGATAAGGCAGGTTAGATATCTTGCCTAAGATCATTTAGCTAATTAGTAAGAAAGCCCAGATTTGAATCTAGCACTGTAACTCCAAAGCCCGCCTTTGTTTTCCTTGCTACCTTTTATCAGGCTACCTTTGATAAAAGATATCAGGAGGAAAAACATATTGTGCTTCTAATACAAATTATTATAAATCTGTGTCTGACAGTGTCTAGCATATTCTCTAAGGAGGATGAGGAAATTCAGCCCCTTCTATTGTGCAAGTTCCACCTCCCGATCAGATGACTCACTTCAAATCAGGACAGCACTTCTATGCTGGTCATTAGTGCCACGTGGTATATTATCACTCTACTGAATACCACATCCCAGCAGGCTCAACTAAATCTGTATATTAGGGAAAATAACAGAGGAATTAAAGGATTTCATATGAGCATCTGAACTTCATCCTCATGTCAATGTCTTAGGTGATTTCTAGAAAGAGGACTTTGTTGTTCAAAGAGAGGCATCTCTTTCAGAAATGGAAGCCAGTTCCTTTTGCTTTTCTTTATGAATTCTCCACATAAAATATTGATTTTTTTAAAGATGTAAGTTCTTCCTGGCATAAGACCTTTTTTGTCTAGCGCTAACCATTCTAGCAAAAATTCTGTTTTTTTTTTGAATAGTGAAACTGATCTCTTGATTGCTATAACTCCAAATTGGTGATGAATGAAATAATTAATGGGTTGGATGAAATAACATAAAATGTAAGGTGTTATTGGTATTACTAAGCACTTGATACTAAAACAATGCAATCTATACATTCAAGTTATGTTTTATTATAGAGATTATGCAGCTACGTTCTTAAAACTATAAAACCAAATCAGTGTTAAAAATGTGAATATGCAATTCATAAACTATTAAATGAAAATAATTGACAAACGTGTTTTAGTATTAAACTCTAATAGTAATCAAGAAGTCTATATTAAACAATTACTATTCGTTTTACCTATCAACTAACAAATATCCCCAAATATCGTATTTAATGCTGGTGAAGATGAGGAAAATTGGTAAACTCCAATAATGTTGATGCCTGTTTCAATTTGCATAGTCCATTTGAAAATAAATTCAGCCTCACATCATATGTACTTAACATGTGTTAGTTGCAGACATAGTGGTCACAAAGTTTCATCACAGTTTCATTTATCCATTTATTTAGAGTCTCACATCCTGAAACCTACAGTCTAGAGGAAGGTACATTGATATACATGAATAATTATATGGTATTGCAAAGTATTACGGAAGGACAAAAGAGGAATTAGCCCAGAATTTGTGTTGTCCCAGTAGGGCTTTACATATGATGTGTCAACTGAGCTAAACCTGAAGGATGAGAACAGATTATAAGCAACAAAGGGGACATTAGTATGTAGGCAGAGAAAAGCATGGGTGCAGGTCCCAGGTGAAAAGCATTTGATCCCCAAAAGAAGTGAGAGGCAGTCCAGATAGCTTCCTGGTAGTAAGGTGATTAAACACGAAGCTAGAGATGTAAACAGATCATAAAAGGCCCTGAAAGTCTGTCAAATAGGGATCTTATCCAAAGGATGGAAAAATATTAAGACGGAATAACATGTTCAAATTTGCATTTTTGAAAGCTCATTCTGCTTACAGTGTATAGACTGGATTGCAGGAGGGCAAGCAAGAGTGATGGTGAAGATAAGACCGAGCCTAGTGATGTAGGGGGATGATGGTGGTGACCAGCGTAGTAGGCATAGGGATGGAGAGCAGTCACTGAATTTGAAAGATATTTAGGGGACAGGACCAGTAGGGCTTAGTGATGAATTGGATGTGGGGGCAGAACACGGGAAAAGTAGGTGATGCCCAGGTTCTAGCATGGGGAACTCAGTGACTGTTAGGTCCATTCTCTGATTTAGGGAACCCTAAAGCTAAGAATGAGTCTGAGGGGCTAAGCAATAAGTTCTATTTTAGGCATGAGAAGTTTGATGGAACCTTTAGAAGAATACATCTAGAGGCAATTTAACACACAGTTTGAAGATCCAGAGAGAAAAATGTGCTGAAGAGATAAATTCGGGCATAATCAAGACATAGATAAGTGGAGAGTCATAATATCATAAAAAGCAGACATTTTGAAATAACTAAATGTTAAATAATAAGGAAATGGCAGGATAAAAACTGACATATCTATTCTCAGTCATTAAGAATTGGTTTAATGAAAAATGAATAATACCGTGAAGAATGAGATAACATCTTACAAATATATATGTACCCTATGCATAGAAAGCTAAAATATTAAATACACATACCATGTTTCCCCGAAAATGAGACCTAACCGGACCATCAACTCTAATGCATCTTTTGGAGCAAAAATTAATATAAGACTCAGTCTCATTTTACTATAAGACCGGGTATAATATAATATAATTAATATAATATAATATAATGTAATATAATATAATATACCGGGTCTTATATTAATTTTTGCTCCAAAAGTTGCATGAGAGCTGATGGTCCAGCTAGGCCTTATTTTCGGGGAAACACAGTATGAAAAATAAATAGAATGAAATGTACCAAATTATCAATAGTATTAGTCTTTTGTAATTTGATATATATATATATATATATATATATATCAAACTTTTTCTGTAGTTTAGCATTTTAAAGCCATAATTTACAATAGAAAATACATCATAAAATGTTGGACTATTTTTTTTTTTCATTGTACTTACTTGATTTTACTAGAATATTTTTCAAGTTACAAGGTCATCATAAAAGAGATTTTTCAAGAGTATTTGCTGTGTAAAATTAATAGATGATAACACAAAATTCAGTTGTCACTTTAATCTTTTGTCTTCCCTCCAAACAAAGGTGGTATAGTATAGTGGGGAAAATACTATCTAGATATCAATAGAGATATTTTAACTAAGTCTGCTTCGATAGAACTCTTCAACAAACTATTTAACCTCTGAGAGCCTGGATAACTCTAAAATAAGAGAGTTGGCCTAGATTTTATCTAAGATAAACTCCCACACTATTTTTCCTGAGTCCAGGTTACATACAAAAAATTCTATCAAACCCCATTCCAGTCAAATCCACCCACGTTCAAATGTTGAGATATGTGATTAAATGGTCACAATCTGAGTTTTTAAAGTGTGACCTGACATCTAATAGAGATGTATTTATTTCAAGGGGAATTTAGTGTTTATTCCTTATGCTTTAGTTTCTCCCCTTTTGTTTCTCCTTTTTGTCGTAAAAAGATTGAAAGTCCCTGCTGTATCAGTGTGCAGAACATAAAACACAAAGCTCTTCCTGAAAGGTAATTTTCCAAGAATGAAAAATAGGAGAATGGTGTTTGATTGTTTGGTTTTCTGTCATTCAATGTTGCATTAAAACAACCATTTTTCCATAACTATGAATGGTCTTGCTCTTGAAAACTGTCAGTTACAAATGAAAAGCGATAACACTTTGAAAGCAAAACCTTTCCCAAATCCCACTAGGTTTTCAGATGGATTTGAAAACTAGTCAGTGGTACATATTCATACACAAATATATCCATTGTTGGGGATAAAAAATAAACAATTTATAAGATTCATCTCATCCACTATTTTCTGGACAATATTACCTCTTTTTATATTTTAAAATGAATATTTTTAATCTTTAATTCTTTATATTTTTTCTAAGGAAATACTTGTTATTTAATTTTTTTCCTGATTCATGAATTTTAATACACTAGAAGTTAGACACCATGAAGTAAAATCTAGAAGAAGTTGCCATAGTTTACAGAACTTTTTATGCTCCTTCACTGGAACACACAATTGTGTACGTGTGTATTCTGATTCTAAGTTTATTTTAGCACACATTAAAATATAGAAGAAGCAAAGCAATACAAATTTAAATCATCAATAATTCAACAACACATATGAGGTCTGACAATTAAGTTTGCGAACTCATACTGGAAAAAGTGCTACATACTTCATTGCTGAATATCACTATGGTCACCTTCGAAGTACTCCCCTTGGGAAGCTACACACCAGTGCCAGCGCCTCGTCCACCCTTCAGAGAAATTTGGGAACTCTTTCTGGAATGGTCATCAGAGCTGTAGTCGGATTACACTTGATGTCCTGAATATCATCAAAATGTCTTCCTTTCAATATTTCCTTTATCTCCGGGTAAAGAAAGAAGTCATCGGGGGTCAGATTAGGTGAGTAAGGAGGGTGTTCCCATACAGTTCTCTGTTTACTGGCTAAAAACTCCCTCACAGACAGTGCTGTCCGCGCTGGTACACTGTTGTGATGCAAGAGTCATGAATTATTGGTAAAAAGTTCAGGTCGTTTTCATCTAGCTTTTTTCACACAGCCTTTTCAGCACACAGCCTTCCAAATAGTAAACTTGGTTAACTGTTTACGAATTTGGTACAAATTCATAGTAAATAATCCTTCTGGTATCAAAAAAGGTTAGCAACATCGTTGGAACAAGTTCGCGAACTTAATTGTCAGGCTTTGTAGAAAACCATTGGGCTAAATTTGGCCTCTAACTTCAGAATCCCTTCAGAGAAACTGTTATTATAATAACAGGTGCCTCATGCTAACTCTGATCGTACACTGCTTGTTTCCATTAAGGGACAAGACCTGCTATAAGAGCTAGTGTAAAATATCTTGCTTAGACCCAATTTCAGAACTCAGTTTTGCAGATGACTCCAGCAAGAGCTAAAATGGTCATTGTAATTGAAAAAAAAAACACAATCAAACCAAAACAAAAAACTTCCCCTGTGGTCTTGAGAGATATGTCACCGCTGTTAGTGTGACTGAAAGAGTAAAACCGTGCTGCGTATTAGAACAAACTTAGTTTCTCGATCATTCAAAGTATACACACAGAATTACTTAAAACTAGCTTGAGGACCCATACTGTAAACCAAGACAGCTATCTGTCTATAATTTGGTGGTTACTTTGTGTCTACTATATCTCAGAAAGCCTTTAGTGAAAAGCATGTAGAAACACCGTATGTTAGAGCTAAATACATCCAATGGTTTAGTACAGCTGTCGAAGTAAACTTAAAATGTGAATTGTAATGAAGATGATACTTGGCTCTTCCTAACTTTTCATGTTCCAGTCCATGTATTCATGGCACACATGTGCATCTCCATAACCTTTGTTGGAGTACCTTCTATTCGTTCTACTGTTGAACTCATATGTCTAAACTGTGCTGAAATATAATCTTCCCTGTGATACCTACCATGAAAACTTCCAAGGAAAGTGAGGCTCTCTCTGTGCTCCTGTGACACTTTGTATATACTTCCAGTATACCGTGTTTCCCTGAAAATAAGACCTAGCCAGACCATCAGCTCTAATGAGTCTTTTGGAGCAAAAATTAATATAAGACCCGGTATTATATTATATTATATTATATTATATTATATTATATTATATTATATTATATTATATTACATAGACCCGGTCTTATTTTACTATAAGATAAATTTATCTTACTTTATATATTTATATAAAGTAATTCATATTATATTTACTTTATATTAATTTTTGCTCCAAAAGATGCATTAGAGCTGATTGTCTGACGAGGTCTTATTTTGGGGGAAACATGGTAGTATACTGCTAACAGATTCTGTAAATACTCTTAGCAAATTCTGTAATTATTCGTCTGATTTTAGTCTGAGCTCCTAGAGGAAATTAACTATGTCTGAGTTATCTTTGAATCCACAGTACCTAGAACACTGTCGAACCCTAGTAGTCATTCTTCGCATGTCAATGTTTCTTAAATGTATATATTAAGGTAAATTTTGATAATGTTTTTTAAATGAATATATTAAGGCAAATTTTGATAATTTGGGGAATAATGGATGTGCTTTTATAAGCTCTACTGAAATCTGAATTTTCTTGTTTGAGGATCTAAGAATTGCTCTTCAGATATCTTTGAATGTGTTGTGAGCATTGTTTACCCTCTACTCTGCGGAATTTAAGATCTGCTCAATGGAATAATATCTTAGCCTGACAATATGTAAGATCAACAAAGGTGAGGGGAACTATGCAAATGCAGTGATATAAAACATTTCCATTTTCATTAGAAGTTGAGAAGAAGGCTGAATAATTTGAGTTTTAAAAAAAGGAAAAAAAAACTTTTATTAGAGCCTAGAGAAAGAGTCTGTGTTTCATAAATTACATTAAATATTTGGTATGTAAAATGTTGGCTGTTGTTGTGCATTAAATGGGTACAATACATCACCCATCTAATTAAGTAACCATATGGAGACAAGCCACATTTGCATAAACAAAAGCAAAGAACCCAGTTCTATTGTGTTGTCTTAGATTATGTAACTTGGTTTCCTTGGTAAGGGTTTCTGCTCCAACTTGCATATTGCCGTTGATCATTATGCTCATAGACATTGAGTAGAATTTAAAGAGCTATTTCTAGGGTGTCTTGCTTCATTTCAGTATTGTAGTGAGAGGTGCTCTGGAATACTATGAAATCTCCTATGTTTAATAACTGCTCACCTATTAAAACCAATAGTTTTTAGATCTGGCCAAGAGGAAATCCATTGTGTATTATCACGCTGCTTTGTAGGACAACCATGTACCTGTTGTATGGTATAACCATTCACTGCATATTTACTGAGTAAATAAATGCTTCAAAGCATGTTTTCAGACTTTTTGCTGTATAACAGAATTTTTCTAACATACATTTAAATAGCAAATAGTAAAGAAATATTATAAACTACAGTTCAAATCATAAGGGCTCTGGGATAAAAATAATAATTGTAATCACAAAATTGAAATATAAATAATAGGATAATAACTTTGGGAATGGAAGTTATAGATCTTTTGTTGACTCTTCTTTATCCAGGTAATGATGCTGATCATGGTGGCAGTGATAGCATTTGATGTTTACATGACATTTAACCATTTATTATTTTGAACATATTATCTCACTTTAACTTCACAAAGCACTAATAAATTTTAATCACCCATTTATTAATATTTGAATGAGAATAATGGAACCTCAGAATTAAGTTACTCACTGAAGGTCACAGAGTTAACCCAAACTTTAAGTCAAGTTATTGATTCTAAAGTTATTTTGTGTTTACCAGCTATAGTATTTACTTTATGGCAGGATCACTGGTTGGACTTTGGAACAAATATGAATGTTTTGTACCCATGAGAAGGCAATCATACTTTGGCGATGGAAAAGGAAAAGAAAAAGAACAAAAAAGAAAAGAAAAGTATTTCAAAGTACACTTGGGAAAAAAGTGTGAATGGGTAAAATGTATGAAGATAACTTAGAATTTCTCAAAACCTGGTGAAGCTCAACTTCATCTATACTCTAACCCCATGCAATGCGAGCATGCTTCCCTGACAGTCCAGTGTTTTACAAATCCCGGATTAGAATGACTGGCCTCCACTGTGCCCAGTCCCATTACAGATTTAACAGATCAAATGGTCAAATGTTGGCAGCTTTATGGCTAACTATAATGGAATGACAGTGCTTAGTGTCAATCCCTTTTTCTTGCTGAGGTTCACTCTCTCCTGTTATACAACCTTTTTTAATTGGAGTCTTAGTGGTTATATATGCCTGCATAAAAAGGGATAAAATAATTGAAAATGAAATAATGAAAAATCCTTTCTCATTATCTTATTCTCCAGCAACACTTACTCTTTGACTTCTTTGTTTCAGACTTCAGTGAGGATGGCTACTCAGTTGATTATATTATAATTAGTTGAGTTCTTGCTGTGCTGTTCTTTTGAAAGTATTTATTTTTTGAAGACCTTCTCTAGAACATGTGCATAGCACACCCATGCTAACCTGGAATCACAGTCCAGCTAGCAGAATGACTGAGTGATCTTTAAAATGAGTATCATACTTAATGTAAGTGGTGAGGTACCACACACATAATATATCATTTTACATCATCATCATTTACTTTTATGAACTATACACTATTGCCATAAGGCAGGCATCACTAAATTACAGTATCAGACTTCCAAGAGTCCATTCATCTGAACTGAGATGGAATTGTGAGGCGGTTGGTGTCAGACTTGTGTTCACATTCTTTGTCCCCATTTACTAGCTGTATGACCTTAGACAAAACACACAAAGTATTTCCTCAGATGCCAAGTGGGATGCTTCCAGTACACACCTTAGAGTGTCGCTATGAAGCTTAAATGACTTAATCCACGTACAAGGTTTATTGCCATAACCTGCACTCCCTCAGTAAATGACAGCTCCTATTTATACTTTCTGCTAACAGTTTCCACATTTTTTAGTTTACCCAAATTCTTTAACACTTGGAGCATTGGGGTTTAATTAATTGAAGCTTGAGGCTCTGGCTTTGTTTAAGAAGAAAGATATATTTGTGTCAGTGAGGAATGTTTTCTGCAAAAACAACAGAAAGCCTGATTATTAGTAGTTTAAATAAGTAGAGATTTAAAATAATAATAATAATAATAATAATAATAACAAATTATGTGAGGTGGAGGCCTCCTGGTGTTTGCTCAGCCTCTTAGTGTTGTCTGAGTTGGTACATTATGCTCCTTATCATCTTCTCCAGTTAAGGCAGGATCAAAAGAGAGAAGGATCGGTACCGTCCACACCTGTTCCTTTCATCAGGAAAATAAAAGCTTTCTCAGAAACTTCAATTTATATCTCATTTGCTCGATCGTGCCACATGACTATTCCTACCTACAAAAAAGTAAACTAATCTACGACCCTTCCAGTTTCTGCTATTAGGTTGATGCAAACGTCATTGTGGTTTAAAAGGTCAAAGATAATTGCAAAAAACCCAATTACGTTTGCACCAACCTAATATAAATGTGGCATAAGACAAGGCAGTTGGCTGGGTCAGACAGTCGCCACATTTTTCATACCAGGTTTAAAACTTTTCTTCGAATTATAAAGCAGTGTCAAATATCTTGAGATTACAAGTAAATTTACCTGGAAGCCAACAAGTATTCATGCAGTCTTCCAGAAAACCATTTATTAAGGTGTCACCTCCCTGCTCCCCTCTAAAGAACAAGATCTGTCAGCAACTTCTAAGCCCTTTACACGTTCCCACTTCAGTTCCTTCCTTTCTTTCATTCACCTCCCTTTTGCTTGATGAATCCCAACAATTGCTTGAAAAGTTCAGTTCTAAGCCACTAGGTGGTGCTGAGCCTGACAGGCATCCAGGGGGCAGGAGGGAGGAAGGTGACTCAGCCCTCTGGGGTAAGGAAGGAGGGCCTGCTAGGGGAATCTAGCTTCCTGCGGCTAAGAAGCCTTCTGGAGGGCAGGGCAGTGCTGCACCAGGAACTGGAGCCTGAGCTCAGTGAGGGGGAAGGAAAAAAAAAGAAAAAAAAAATATATACACACACACACATACATATGTTCTTACATGTATGTGTGGATGTGTGTGTGTGTGTGCGTGTATGTGTGTCTATATATAGATCATCTACTTTCACTTATTTCATTTTTTTGTTGGAAGGTAGAAAATAAATGGTAATACATATTATATATGTATATATATATATATATATATATGTGTGTGTGTGTATATATATATATATATATATATATACACACACATATATATATTCCTATGATCTCTCACCTTCCCACTGCCACCCTAATAAATTGATTTTTTGTTGTTGTTGTTTCTTGTTTTCATGAATCCTACGCCCTTTTCCTATACATACATGATTTTGATATGGCTTCAACAATAAAGATACAATATTACATTCTGGCTTTCAACACTTTTCTCCTCTGACTATTAAGATTAACTGATTCTTAATGGAGGTCCTTGAGATAGCCAGGACACTTCCCGGCAGACTTTTCCATTCCACTCTCCTTCTCTGTCTCTTGATGAAGGCTGACTTGTTACCTTATCTAAAGGGCATGTATTAAAATAGCAGGAGGGTAACCCTAATTGCTTTCAGATCTCTCTGTGTTTTGTGAATTGGATGGTTAAAACTTCATGTATCTTATGATCTAGTGCCTTTGTCATTTTATTTATGCCCATAAATGTGGTCTCATTATTTAACCCACATTTCAATAGTTACATCAGCTATTCATACATGTTACTAGTTAAGCAAAAATGCATCATTCAAATCATTTGCCTGTGGCTGTCCACTCAGGCTACACCCATAGGGTTCAATATAAATTATTTATCATGTGACCCTTTTCAGCATCAGTAAGTTACTTTGAACAGAACTCAGGCTCCTGATGGGAGTGTGAGCTGTGTGATGCCCATATAAAATCTTTTAATACCTTTGTAATTTCTTCTAATGCGTGGATTTACAAAAGCCTGAGGGAACTTGGTGTTTATTGAAGATGGAAATTGGCATGAGCAGTCAGTAACAAAATGAATTAATACATGCTATATTTTATGAAGTCTGTTGTAAATATAATTTAAGGCATTAAAAAAAAACAAAAAAACTTCTCAGATTCTATCCTTAAACCTTTCTTATTCCATGTGATATGTACCCATTTTATTTTTTGAGTGACTTTATTGTACTTTTATGACAAAGTGTTTGCTCTCGTACTATTTAGAGTATTTGCTTTATGATGACTTTTTGGTACTTCCAATTACTTAGACATGAGTTAATTTGTCTGTTACAAATTCATTTTAAAGCTTATAGTATCTTAAATTATTTATTATGTGAGGCTTTTTTCTCCCTTAAGTTGATGTATTTAATGGAAAAAGAATAGTTTGGAGGATCATACTATTTTTATGTTTAATTCTTCCTAGTGGCATGTTCCTATTGTCAAGGAGTCTTTGTCATAACTGTTTTCTTTCTTTTTTTTCTTACACAAAAATATAATTATAGGCATTTATACCTCTTGGGCCCTAGACCCCTTTTCTTTCTACATTTGAGAATACCCCCTGAAAGTTCTTAAAACAGGACATTACCCTAATGTTGTGATTTATGTTTACCTTTTTGCTTACCAATTTAGTTGTTGACTTCAGTGTGAATAATAAGAGGCTCTGTTTGTTCAGAATTACACTGATAACATACAAAAAGCCAGATAAGGTCACAGGGTGTGCCCCGTCTCCTAGGCTCTCTCTTGATGAACTGGGTTGTTCTTCCAGTGGTTTCACTAGGTTTCTTTCCCCAGCTTTGTCCTAAGGCTAGTTTGCTTTGAATGGCAATAGACCTCTCCGGGGCACAGTTAATCTTAGTATTCAAATCCTTGCGTTCTTCGTTTGTTCTCGGGAATGGACATTGAAAGGCACATGGTATTGTTCCTCTTGATCCACATTGCTCATCAGTCACTTCTTTCTTCCCTTGACATTGCAGTAGCTTCCTTAGACTTAATTCCTTGCCAGATGTAGTGAGGAGACAATGAAGCAAAGTCTGGGCTATTGTTTTTCCCTTTTCATATTGCTTCCCTTCACTCATCAGTCCTCTCAATGTAGGGGCGAATCAGATCTATTTCTCCCTTTGAACAAATGTAATTATAGGTGCACTAAACTAAAAGTGCATGGCTATATTAGTGATTTGTTTTATTTCTTAGCCTTACAAGTGAGAGTCATAGTATGTGGGGTACAGTGCTGTAGGCAGAGAATGACGGCCTAAGACAAGCAGACCAAATGTGTGTTTCTTTTACAGGGTTTAGTTAAGTTGGTAAATTTTGGGAAGAAACCCTACCTAAGGTAGACAATCTCCAAAAGTTTCATAGGTAAAGAAAATGGACAATTTGAAATATTTTGGACATTTCTTATGACTGAACATCCTCTACCAACATCACCATTATTCACATTCATTTATGAGAGAACATCTTGTGGTAACCGCTCACCAAACTGAACCTTAAGAGTCAGCCTCTCTCTACATAGATATTTATCTCAATTTTTTTCAGCAAAGACATGTAAACTCAAAACTGTAGTGTGAGGGGGTCTCCTATTCATTATTTTCAGATGTCCCTTACCATTGAAAACATTATGGGTAAAGGTACCATATCCCACTAGTTCAGCGTCTAAAAGAGAATTCCTCTGCACAGGGCTTGCTGTATTAATATGATGCAAAGTTTTCTGGCAAAGATTCTTAGAGCTGGTGCAGGCTGTGCTTTGTGTCCTGATGTATGTGCCACCAGCATAGGCTGTGTTCTGACATCCTCTTGAATTTCACAGGAACCGACAATGGTGAAGCCCTCCCTGAATCCATCCCATCAGCTCCTGGGACACTGCCTCATTTCATAGAGGAGCCAGACGACGCTTATATCATCAAGAGTAACCCCATTGCCCTGAGGTGCAAAGCAAGACCAGCCATGCAGATATTCTTCAAATGCAATGGCGAGTGGGTTCATCAAAATGAGCATGTCTCTGAAGAGAGTCTGGATGAGAGTTCAGGTAAGAATGTGAAGGAATCAGGAGAATCCACATTAGCTCCACAGAGTCTCACATTGTTCTCTGGCTGGGGAAAACACTGTGTAAGCCACCCACCATTGCCTCGTTTGAATAAGTTGCAATTGTATATGACATCATCCCAGGAATATAAGATGCAATTGTATGTTTAAATGACTGCACAGCTTCTTTGTCTACTCCAGTATGGTCCAGGGGCATTTGTTTTTCCTGCCCTTGCTAACTTTAACAACTAATTTTGCATGAAAGTTAACATTCTCACTGGAAATAAAGCCAGGAAGCCCGTTTTCATTTTTTTTTGAATTCTAAATACTTTGAAGACAAGTCTTCCAACAAATAAATGCCTTTTTAAGCAGCATAATTTCAGTTTCTTTAATCTTTCCTCCTAGATATTATTCTAGTGTACTTCATTTTCCACGGTCGGTGATTTCTGAGTCTTCCTTAATTTCTTTAGATTACTGTGCAATGAAAGAGCCCACATTAGATTACCAAACTTGAATAGACTCTCCAGTATGACAAAAATCCAGGACCATCTTGTCTTTATTTGTTTGGCTATTTTGGCTGATGAGTGATGATGATAATAATGATCATACTAGCTAATGTTTATTGAGCACTTGCTATGGCCCAGGCCTTAGCTAAGCTTTTGACAGAGATTTTCTTACTGTCTTTGAATAATCTTCTGGGTTAAATAATGCTATAATTGCTTTCTTATAAGATAAGGAAACTGAGCCTCAAAGAGATTAAGTAAACTATGGGCTTGTCCTGGATCTCAGCAAATCATTTCACTCAAAACTTCCAAAATTTGTAACATTTATATTTTAGTGTATAATAGAAACAGTACATGCTTTTGAACTTTGGCTCCTCAGACTACCTGAAAATTTAGTCTCATCCAGAATCCAATCTGGTCTCACCCTAGGTTATTGATTTTATTAGACCCAATTCAGTCACTAGATAACAGATTTTGAATAAGTCACAAAGCCTGAGTATAATCAGAAAGTTTCAGTTCAGCATAATTTATTAACTGTATGCCAGTGCTATTCAACACACTAAGCTAGGCCATTCAGAGCATTCAAAGAAGGATAAGATGCAAACGCTGATTTATAGGGCTTTACACCAACTAATGGGTGTAATACCAATATACCCATAAGTGCAGGACAAATGAAGTTATGATAAATGTCTGAAGAGAGGTAGATAGCGCTATGGATGATTTAAAGAAAAAAGATCACATCTCGGAAAAAAAGATCACATCTAACTAGGACTATTCAGGAAAGGTGTGGAAGCAACAGCATTTCAAAGGGACGTTGAATTCAAATAGGCATAATTGATGCTATAATAAGTGGGAAGAGAGGGGTCTCAGTGGTCTTCAGCGCAATATCAGCAAATGAAAGAAAGTGTGGTTTATGTATGTTCAACAAGAAATTTGGTTTGCTTGAAATATAAAATGTATGTAGGAGAGTAGTAGCTGATAGCTGGAAAGCAGTCGAATCAATGGCGTGAAAGTCTTCAAATAGCAGAGTGAGGAGTTCTTAATTTTATAGCTATTTTATTATTGGTGGGGACTGATTATATTGACCTATGGGAATGCAATGGCTGGAGCTCTGCTTCAAAGGGTACCTCTGGCACAATGTTAGGAATGGTATGGAGAAATAAGGATGGGGAAGTTAGGAGACTCGGATAATTTAGTTGAGAGAAAGTAGGGCCTGCTTCTAGAGAGTTGGCCTTAGAAATAAGAACTAGATGTCTGGTGTGAGAAGCACTTTAACAAATCAGACTTAATAGCTGACTGAATAAATGAATAAAGAAGATGGAGGAATAAAAATTAGTCTCTTAACAGAAGCAGAAGGGTAATCCAATTAATATAATTAATTACATTAGCAAGGAGAAAAGTCTGAGGTCATCATTTGGACAAGCTGAATTTAAAATACTTATGGGATATAATGAAGAGATGTAGATTCAGAACTTGGTAGAGTTCAGAGATAGGAAAGTAGATTTGCTAATCATCAATAAAGAATGAAGCCATGGAGATGGAGGAGTTGTCAAAAAGAGAATGGGTAATATGAAAAGGAGATTGATCTAGAGACATATCTCCTTAGGAGTCAGGGAGAGGAATATCAATAGCCAACAAAGAAGAAAGCAGAATATTCTTGTTCCATAGCAAAAGAAGAAAATTATTTCAAAAACAGCTTCAGGTAATACTCTGTCTCTGCCTAGGAATCAATAAAGAAGGCAAAAAGCTACATATATGTAAACAGTGTTAAACATTATACAGTTATGAACTAATTTGGGATTGCTGTATAAATACGTAATTTCAAAAGGTAGAGAAACACCTAAGCCTTCTCACAATTCCCTGTTTATTCCAGTATGGAACTAGTATGAGGAAGAAATAAAAATATTCTTGCTTTAGAGATGTTGTTCCGCAGACCAAAAGTATGTTTAGAATTCTGGAATCTAAATGTGAGAGCTGGAAAGGATCTTAGTGATAACCTGTCAGCCCTGTATTATGCATTAAAAAGGTTAAGTTCCAAAAAATACAACTAGTTCATGGCATAGCTATTTCTAGAACCTGTATCTCCTAATTTCCACTTCAGATTTATTTCCTTGACACTATAAGCCACCTTTACATCCAGATTCCTATGTTCTCAATCAAAATACTGACAAATCCCTTTACTGACAAAAGGATGGATTTTAGCACATGACTCATCATTTTCAATCATGATCTGTATTTCAGTTTCCCTAGTGCATAGTCCTATAGTTATTCCCTTGGAATTTCTTTATTCCTGACTGTTTCTGTCATCTTTATAAGGGCCAATTCCTTATTCTATATCATGTTTCTGGCGCTGTTAGACAAAAGTGATTTACAACGAGAGATATAGGGACATTTCCAGGATTCCAGGTTCAGATTTTTTTTTTTTTTTAAGAAGTTTTTGGCATAAGCAAGGCAAAAGAAGAGGTCATGTTAAATCTTGGTGTCAGGAAAGTTTCTGCTTTTGCGCTCCCAAGGTTTGGATCATGATAGATGTGTTGGGAAAGACTGAGTCACCAACAATAGCCATTCTCACTTAGCTAGCCATGAAAATTTCAAAGGAAGACTGAAATTTGGGAGAGGGCAGCAAAGAGAATAGCATTACTACATGAGCAAAAGCTGACTGAACAATGGTAGCATATGAAAGGTTTATGTATCTTATACTCAATCAATCCTTCTGGAAAGGACTCAAATACCAGTGGCTCAGTGGGGCTGTCTGTTTTATCTTCAGATGTTTCTGTCCTAGATTTTACCCAGTAATGAACTCAAAATAGCAGAGTCCCATTGGGTAAACTGCTCCAAATGAGAGACAGGATGAACATTGAAAAATGATCAGCTATTTTTTTTTTATACCACTGCTAGAAAATCCTGTATCCGTTCTCATTTTAAGACCTCTTGATAAGTATTGTGAGCCAATTTGACACTGTACCCTCTTGTAATTTCATAACGTTCTGTTTTGTTATTGCTTACACTTTTTAATTCCTCTAGCATTGCTAGGCAACTCCATGTCTTGCAGATAGCAATGTTGATTACATTCTCTGCTTCCATGTAAAAGCCTTCCCTCTCTACTTCCAAAAAAAAAAAGAAAAAAAAAAAGGAAAAAGATCACAAATTAAGGAACTGGGAAGAACAAAAATTCATAAATGACAAAATCTGAAAAGATTATATACCATTTTTTAAAAATGTTGTTGAGAAAGAATTTAAATTTTAGCAGCTACCTTCTTGAAAAGAATTTAATAAGCACAAGCTTTTCTTCCAAGTCATTTTGATTGAATCAATAGGAAAGAAATGTCTCTCCCTAAACAGTTTTTGTCTGTGCAGTTAATGAAAACCGCTGTCTACCACACACGGCAATTATGTTTCCTAAGCTCTGTATTAATAGTGGAATAGTGGAAAGCAGAGCAAGATGAGTGGAGATATTATACCCAAAACCAATACATGAGTGCAATTAAAGTTGGAAACAAAATGGCCTCAGGTATTGAAAAATAGATGCATTACTTCCCTTGGGTTCTTCAGTGCAGACCTTGAGCTCAGAGCTTGACTACCTTTACAGACTTAATGGCTCTTGATTGGGTCTGTAAAATAATTCCTGCCAGTACAGCAGGGGTGAATGACGCTGAGAAGCCAAGGACAGTGAGTGGGACCACATTTGACTAGAGGTAGAGAAATGTCCTCATTCTTTTCAGAAGTTGGATGTAACTGCTTATGTATCGTTGGCCAGTGCATTCTCCATTTCTAAAATCCCAGAGAATTTTGATATTCTTTTTACTTATAGGTTTTCTTTTTTCCACAGAACTAATGGGAAATGCATAAGACCTGGGAGTGTTTGGAGTAGACACAGAGTCTTTTGTATTTCCAAATTGGAAGCAATAAGTCCTTTCAGTTGTTAAAAGGCTGCAAACTGCCTTTGGTCTTTCTGGTAATTTGGCCCCGTCATCTAACAGTTCAAATAAGAAGAAAAAGGATTGTGTGTTTTCATGCAATTTAGCTTGAAAAACCCAGAGCTAGAGTTCTTTCCCGCAAAAAAGTACAATTTATTTGACATGAGTTAGTGTGTTTGTACAGCCATGGCTATACCTCTTAGTAATGTACACTTTCTGTTCTCTGCACAAGCAGGGGATCCTTTCATTTGTTCTGCCTCATTTCATCTGGAAATATGGGAACTCTTATCCCTTATGTTTTTTCCTCTGTTAACATCTGGAGTTGAGAGGTAATCCCAACCCAGGAATCATGCCCCTGAGAAAAGGGTGGAGTGATCAGTAACACAGAAATGAAGAGCTTTAATAAAACAAACAGGCAGATACACACAGACACACAAAAACAACCACCACCACCAGCGAAACCTATGGTTGTCTATCAAGATAATGTAGCCTGTGAGAAGCTTGAGTTATCAATAAGCTAAAGACTTCTTTATTGTTCAGTAAAAACAGAAGTTCTCTTAGCAGTGCTCCATGGCTCTTATCTTATTCTACCTTGGAGATATCAAACTCTAATGAGTGAAATAATGTGTATTCCAATGTGTTATGGGAAAAGATTCAACTTCGGTAAACTAATATTTTTCTTCTTAAAGAATATCATTTCAGGGATTTCATTGTGTGTGAATGCCTTTTTAAACGACCAGTGTCACTCTGTGGATAAAAGGTTAATGGATTGTGTTGAGAGGACGCAGAAGAATAGAAATAAAAATGTATTAAATCTTTAAAGTTTATATCTAAGAACTTTACTGATGATGGGGATTTGAATATAGTATCTTTCAAAAACCAATTAATTTGAAGTTGCCTTCAGTGATTCACAATCATGAAGGTACATTTGGGAAGCACATATTTTAGACAACATAACGCAGAAATAATCAATTTCTCAAGTGTCCCATTGACAGTTTATGGGTTTAAAATGCACTTTTCTGGAAACATTCTCCTAGCCCGCCCCAGATTTCATCTTGTTCATCACTCCACTTCTCAGAGAGGACTGACAGACTCTTAAAAGGTTTTCAGGAAAACATCATGAATTCCTTCCATAAACCTGTGACAGAGTGTGAAGGACTTTTCTCTTGTGTTTAATTTAACCTTTCCTAAAAAATCTGGAGATCATATACTCATTCCATCCTTCTCAGAAATAGAAAGCCGCTGACCATTTTATGTAATTTAATTGCAAGTCCTGATATTGAGCAGAGATTTGTTCTAAACTCTAAGTTTTTGACCATTGGGTTTGGATTTTTTCAGTCTTTTCTGTTCTTACAACATTTAAAAGTGTGTTTTCTTTATTTGAAGTAGGAATTATAAGGATCTAAAAGAAACTGAAAATAGTCTAATGGTTAAGAGTACGAATGTTAGTGTTAGATGATACCATGTTTAAAATTTGACTCTCCATTTACAAACTCTCTCAGGTAGAAATGTTACATAGCTTCCTTTCGCCTCAGTTTCTCCAAGACTAAAACAGTAGTAGTAATTTTATCTACCACATAGAACTATTGTGAGGGTTACAGAACCCAATATATACAATATGCTTAGCGCAGAGCCAGGTATATAGCAACTACTCAATTAAGGTTAGCCTTCACAATGATAAATATGAAAATGCTAATGTTTTAATGGGCCAAGTGGCCGAAAACTATGCTTCAAAATCACAAATAGAAAATTATGGTCTTTTACAATTCCAGAAAAAAAAGTTCTAGTATTATTAACAGGTAAATGATTGCCTTTTCCAGAGTAACATTTTCCTTGCCTGTCATTCACTCATTCAGCTTACATGAGTCTCTTTTTTGTATTAGTTTTAGATGTACAAAACAATATAATAGTTAGACATCTACATTCCTCACAAAGTGATAACCCCCTCCCCCAGTCTACTACCCCTCTGATATCGTATATGGCTGTTACAGTTCCATTGACTTTATTCCCTATGCTGTACTCCACATCCCGTGACCAAATACATATATACGTGTGTATATATACATATATACGTGTGTATATATACATATATACATATATATATATATATAAAATTATAGTTGACATTCCATATTATTCAGCTTCACCTTCAGGTGTACAGCACAGTGGTCAGGCATCTACACCGTCCATGAAGTGGTCTCCCTAATAAGACAAGTGCCCATCTGACCCTAGTTTACACTGGTCTTCACATTATTCTCAGAGCCAGTGGGAGATAGAAGTTGTACTCATATGCTATATGCCCTGACCTCAGGGTGTGATCTCCTCTAACGAGGGGATTTTAGTGACTGCAGGAATGGAAGGTCATTGATTGGCGCAGCCAAGATGGAAAGCATGACTGTTTCTCACCAAGTTGTGAGTGTGATGTCTGAATGAGTCATTCACAGGGTGCTGTCCTCTAAATAACCCTATCATGTCTGTTCATGCCTCCTCTCTCTGTTATCGTGCAACACTATCAAGTTAATTCGCTTTCCTCTGTCGGAAGAAACTGGAGAGCTTGAGTATATTCTTAGTTTCTGTACTTAAGACTGAACTTGTGGTACTTCTGAGGAATACGTGCAGTGGCGATTATCCAGGGGAAACTAAAGAGTTCATTAGACATAGTGCACATTCAAAGTGTGACTATTTTTTTTAATCAAAATACGTTTTAATCTTGTTGCTAGGATGAAGTGGCAAAGGACATTTAGCCCTAATTAAGCATCTGCCAGTAAAATGAAATATAGTTCTACCTTTTAATTATCTACATTTAATTTATTATTTTCAGTAGCTTGTTGGCCTGAAGACATCTAAGCTCTCCCAAGAAACGAGGCATGATTCCATGAAAATGCTGCCCTATGTCTCAGAGTTATGAAACTTCAAATATGTATCAGATTGATGTGTCCTTACCACAGCCTTGCCTTGACACAAGCTAAATCTTAGGTGAGGACAGGGCCTTCAAGTGGTAGGTAGACTGGCACCCATCCCCAGAAGCTTTTGCTGACACTATGGAAAGGATAGCAGCCCCTCTCATGTGATCTGGTTTCAGTCTGCACTTCTATCAAAGCGATTGTTACATCACACTGTCAGGGCAGGCTGAAATATCTCCCCCTCTCATCTGTAATCTCCCTGAGCGTAGAGCACCTGGCACAGTGGCAGGCACACATGAGGCACTAAATACATTTCTTCTTCTTTTTTTTTTTTAAAAATAATGTATGTCACAAATGATGTGGAATCTTTGATCTATTTCCTATGGTATGGGATCTATGGCAAAATAATAATAGAAATGCAAATAATAACATGGTGTTAAGATGAATAAGGTAATGCATGTGATGGCATTAATAAAAGTAAATTAATTACACAAAGGATATAATAATTAATAATGCTAATGACAATATGTTATTCAAATTATGGGGACCTGACGAGTATTCATTGCTCAAGCATATTTTCTACGCTCTAACCCTGGACTAGTAAGAGATAAGTGAAAAACATTTTTTTTTTTTTTTTTCTGTAAGTGGTAGATTCACGTCTTCCAGCTTTCTGAATAGGTTGCTTTCTGGTTTCTCAGAAGACAGGGGAGTAAGGAGAGCCTAGCTCAGAACCAAAGCCAAGCGTGAGAGGGCCTAAGCTATCTAGAAAGATGACGGTCCATTGGAGAAGGCTCTTCAGTATGAGATGGTTGCTTTTCATGGGGAGTTTGATTATTTTTCTCTCCCAGAATTGAGCAAGGCCCTATGCTACTTATGAAGTCGTTTTGGCGTAGTTTTTTTGAACTTTGTCTACAGAAAGCTATATAATCCTTCACTTGGTTAATCCTCAATCATGAAACATTACAATGTGGAAAATCAGGAGCAGGTTAAAACAGTGGGCTGAAATGGTTACTGAGAGTAGGATGAGGAAACAATTCATCACAACCTAGTTTGCTGGTCTCTTACTGTTTCCATGGGGTTTGGGAAATTAAAAACATCTTGGAGGGGGAAGAGGGATTCTCAATTCCCTTCTCAAATTTAGTTATTCAGTTTAGTAAGCCAAGCATCCTACTACAGAGAACTTTCAAACAATTGAAGACTATAAAGCTGTGAGGGGTGGTAAGCATCGGGAGAATTGTGTCGACTTCTTCTCCAAGTGCCCATCACCAGGTGTGTCTGATAACTGGTTGGCAACAACGATAGCCAGGGCAGAAGGCTGCTGATGGGCTTGGTGGAAATATGATAATGAGCAGTAGATAAAAGGCGTGGGGACAGCTGTTAGTAGGCACTGGGCTGCAGTGGGCATGGTGCTGAATGTTAAATACTGTTCCAGAATGATTTGTCTACAGAGCAAGTTAGCACTGAGACTAAGAACACTTCTTATTAAAATTTGACCAGAAATAAATTATTTGCATTCTTTCTCTCTTTCTGTATCTTTCTTCCTGTCTTCTGTATTTCTCTTCTTTGAACAGTGAAGCATATACCTTCAATTAGTTTGAAAATTCTCTGACTTTTAGTCTCCCAAAAGGATTAGACCTGCTAAGAGTAACTAGTGTTTTCTATCTGATAAGTAAGGGGATTACAGCAATAATGGCTGTCAGCATTTTTCTCATTTAAACAAATAAAGCTGACAAATGATGAAGCTCTGTGCTGTTCTGTTATGTTTAGTACATGCAGAGCAATTATTCAACTGCTGCCAACATTAGTCTATCTACAACTAAACCATCCAACAGCGTAGAAAGCTTATTAGCATATCAGTCCTATAGTCATATTTTTATATTCTGTAAGACTCTATTCCATAACAAAGGTCGATGGTTATAATTTGCACAACAATTTAGAGGTTTGGATTTTCCATGCTTATTAGAGTTACACAAGTTACCAGGTGCAATGCTACTCTTATTTATGAGATGCCATCTTCTATCTGCCTGGAGTTTTTGCTCCCATGTAGCATTTCCTATGAACAAGTTAGCTGCCATCTCTTGAGATGCAGAAGTAGATGGCAATCTCTGCAACACTACTGGGTGAATTTCAGTGGAGGTGGGTGGGTGAAGGTGTTCTTAAATAGAGTTGTTTTCCATGGATGTTTCTCATGTGTGTATATAATATTTTATATATATACACACATTATATATATATATATATATATATATATATATATATATATATAGAGAGAGAGAGAGAGAGAGAGAGAGAGAGAGAGAGAGGTTTTTTCCTCACTAGACAGAGCTATAGTAAAGATTTGAGGGAGAGAGTATACTAGTTTTAATATTTTTATCTTTTTTAGTAGAGTTATTTCTAGTTATTGTAGAGAAAAATAGAATAGATACAAAATACTCAGGATTTTCCAATGGTTATCCTAGAGGGGCTGGTTTGACAAGATTGATGACCCTATGTTAGAATAAGAAGGCCTAATCCAGAGAGATAATATACTTTTGGGGTTTGATGATGTCACTTGTGGCCTGTTAAGGAAGCCTTCCAGCCTGATGATACCTGAAGGAAAAATGCACTGTTTGGAAATAGTTGTTCTGTATTTGTTTTGTTTTTGCAGTCTCATGGTGAACCTCTGTTGATGATCTGGAACTGAGCCATCCTAATGTTAAAATTATGACTTCAATGTTTTCCTCTCAGCTGTGGTTAGTCTGAATGAGGGGTTGCAAAACTGCCTGACAAGAATGGGTTACAGTCAGTTATGACCTTCCTGGTGAGGGTCCATGTTCCACTGCTTATGCTTTACAAAGCAAGTGTACTGCTGTCTGTCAGGTGTAATAACTATGTTTTCTGGTTTCTATATTTGGTGCGCTGACATCTTGGGGCCTTGCTGACCCTGGACGGACTGCCCTGTTTAGGGGTGGCTAATGTCTAGAGAGAGCAAACAATTGGCCTGTACGCATGCCTTTCGTATACACACCAGCCAATCTAGAGCCTATTTTATCCCCAACCACTTGTTTTATTGAGCTCTTATACTCTGGGTCAATATTGCCTGGCCCTAACCCCAGGACCAGGTAGCAAACAACTAGGGACAATCATTATGTCCCAAGCCCACTGAAACTAAGCAATTCTAAACCTATTTACCCTGCCTCTCCCGTTCCTCTCCATGGAAACCACAAAAAAGTTTCTCACCCATATTTTCCCCTACCTTCTGCCTCCTTACTAATCCTGATGCTTCCCCGTGTGGCCTAATGTGATGTGCTGTGCCCCCGTTTCTAGGGATTTGTGAGTGTGTGTTTTTTCCCCTTTGTGACTCTCATTTCTGTTTCTGTATATCTTGCCATACCTCCTTAAAACAGATCCTAGGTACCCGTAAAGCGTCACGGTGCCTAGCTTAAATCATAGCAAGTTTTAAGGTTTCAGTGTGGAAACTTCCTGCTTTTTAAACATGATAATCCTGAATCATTTTGAGATAGTGTTTGTCTTCATTTCCAACTGAGCGAAAGCTGATAGCGCAGATATTCTTAAAAGATGGAGAAAGTAGAAACAGACTTGTTTCCCATTAGCTTGAACACATTTCTGACCTTTCAAGCTTATTGAATGCTTCTTCAGTGAGACCCCTGGTTCCTAAATGGGTGTATTCTGTCTAGATAGGTCTCCCCATCCTGCAACAAAGGAGCTCCCTCATATTAAAATTAGTCCACCTTGCACCTAGATGCACCGATTTGATATTCTCTCTCCTCCCTTTCACTATTCAAAGTAGATTTGCACCAAATCAAAGAGAACAATATTAAGGAGACTAGTTCCTTATTTTTGTTTATTCAGGCTTACTTTCTAATCCCCCAATATGGGTGCTGCACCCCAGTCTGCTTGCTGTCCTAGCCATTTTTTTTTTAAATCTTAGTTTGTCCTCCTTTTCTGTGATATTGTCTCTTCCTCTTCACCTGCCAACTCCTCCTTCCTCTTGCCCTTGTCCTACCACTCGCACTTTTAAGTGCAAAGAGGGGAAAAAAGCTGTAACAACAATAGCAACAATAAAAACACCTCTCAGACGTCTTTCCTAGTCAATACAGGAGACAGCTTTCTGGATTCTTCCATCTCTGACAGGGAAAAAGGTGGTCTTCTTCACCTTACACAAACAGCGGAAATGTGAATTACCAACTGTCATTAAGGTGGTTTTTCTATATGTGGTACCTCCCACAAACTTAGGAAGTATAACTCCAACTGTACACGGTGATATATGTGACCATAAAGCTATCTCTCGTCATGCCCTGTAAATAATATGTTATTGATTGGGTGTAAGGGAATGTTTCCCTAGCCTGACTAATCCTACACTTCCGTTCTTGTTCTTTAAATACTACCACCTCCTGAGATACCATCATGTTCCACCTCCTCTAGCACAAGTTCCTGGCTCATGTAGGTTATACAGAGGATTCTGTCCCTTAAACTCCTTTTGAACTTAAAGGCAAAAAAGCATAGTTATGTATTTATTTTTTCTTTAAATGTTCCATGTTAGTCTTATTTCCATAATTAAGTATAAGCACTTAAAATTCGGGGACAGAATTGAATTTTTGAGAGTGGCCTGTACATAGCGGTTTTGGTGGAAGACAGATCTAAGTTCAAACCCCACATCTTCTATTTACAGCTTGAGTGACTGTGGACAAAAGACTTCGTCTCTCTAAGTCATAATTTCCTTCTCTGCAAAGTGGGGATACAATAGCATCATTTGCATCAGTGTATTGTGGAAATGTAATGAGTGAATAGGTTAAAGGCTTACCATGATGCTAGGCACTGAAATGTAATTGAATACACATCGCCTTTCCTCTCCCATGTTGCCTATCCCAGAATAAGGCCCAGCCTCTGCAAATGTTCACTGTGTGGAGAGAGCATACTGACTGTAAAGGCTGCTGCCCTGCCTGGGATGATTTAACTAAGATGGCCAGTGAGGAGGGTGCCCTTCCATTCTCGGCACTCTATGCAAGGTGACTGACCTTCCCAAAGGAAAAACGGCCAAGAATCCTTGCTCAGAGGTTTGGAAGAAGCTCACACTCCCCAGTAAGAAGCACCAGCACATTCTCTGACTACTAGAAGGAGAATGCAAAGTACTTAATAATAATAATAATAATAATAATAACAACAACAACAACACCAATAACAGAATAATGTTAAAAAGTCAAGTTCTTCACTTTATCCCATTTCACAGATGCCTCCTTAGCCCCTCTTTCTACAAAAGTCTTTCCTTCCTTCATCTCCTCATGCCATTTCCCCTACGGATCTCCCTGAGTTCTCCTCTCAGAGCTTTAAGACTTAGTTCAACTTGTATGTATAGCATTTGTTGTCCAGAGGCTTTGGCCCTTTTTCGGACCCCCAGCCTGTGCATCCACCTCGTGCCTATCTGATGTCACCTTTTTTTCAAAGCCACACTGTTAGAGTGACCCTCTCCTGCTGCCATACTCAGGGGTAGGTACATTTAGAACCCCCTGGCTATGTCTCTGGGATTGGTGTGTGAGGCCTCTTTAGCCTCCCAGCTCTTTAGAATCCCAGCAACTCATTTGGTACTACAATCTTCGTAGTATATTTTACACAAAGAAAGACAAAGAAAAAGCATTAAGCCCAGATACTGTGGAAAATGTTCTATTGTATTGGAGCCACATTGGTGGGTGATATTTTTACACTTGTTCTTTCCAGCCTCCTCAGCTGTTGGGATTTAATTAGCAGTGATATATTATTGTCAAAGTAATTAAAACCTCTCCTTGATTAAAAACAGAATTGTTTAATTAACAAGAAAATGTTTGGCTAGCTTTAACTCTCTGCTTAAGAAATGTAACGGCCTCAGTGGATTCGCTCTCTCTCCCATCAGGCTTGCGGGTCCGTGAAGTGTTCATCAATGTCACCAGGCAGCAGGTGGAGGACTTCCATGGCCCAGAAGACTATTGGTGCCAGTGTGTGGCGTGGAGCCACCTGGGGACATCCAAGAGCAGGAAGGCCTCCGTGCGCATAGCCTGTGAGTACATCCGGGGTGACCTTGCCCTGTGGGAACACACACAGGACTTCAGTAGAGTTGAAGAGGGGCTTTGACATGCCAGGATGCTTTTGCAGAATATAGATCCAAGGACAGCAGAAAACAATTAGAACTGGCTCTCCCTCCACGGAATTTATTCTTTTAAAATTGTGCTTTAAATGTTTGATAATTTCCTCTGGAGTACAATCAGCACATCAGTTTGGTGAAGAGATTTTGCCTAGATTGTCAAAGTGCAGGTGTGTCAACAATGCCCGGCAAAACAGTTTTCTAGAGAAAGAAACCCATTCGAATGGATTCTGCTGTTCGTCATCAATGACAAAGTTCAAGGGGCATTGAGGGGAAAGATGGAGCAATGACTGTTTACTGTACTTGCCGGCAAATCTGCAAAAATAAGACATTAAAGATTAAGGGATTTTTATAGCCTACTATTAAACCTCTTCTCTCTGAATCTTAAAACATGGAGATGGGTTTTAAAACTGCATTTGTTTGACCCCAGTAGGACTTAAAAAAAAAAAAAAAAGAGAGATACTTGGGGGGAAAAAAAGAAAATTGCTTTTCAGGAGAGTCCAAGATTTATCATATTTCAGCGTCAGTGTTTTTATCTTCTCAAACATATTGAGAAATACACAAATTTCCTTTCTCCTCCTTTAAAGTGTCTTCATCTCACCCACCTCCATTATCCCACCCCGATGGGTCCCCATAAAACCTCCTTTGTGTGCTCAGGAGTGTAAAAGCCCCTCAAGAAAGAAATTGAGAGGTGGAGAGCAGAGATGGTTATTGTTGTTTTATTCAAATGCTGCCTTTTGAGAGTGCCATAAAGAATATGGGACAAGGGGGATTTATTTGAGGACTCAAGGAATTCTTCATAGCAGATGTCGATGGTTCAGGGATTAATAATAGGAGTGAATTGCTATTTGCAGAGACATTTATGTTTCTTGGGAAATGAAATCTTCCTCTCAAAATATGCATTTTACCTTCACTGTACTGGCAATTTAGGAGGCCCTCTCCTGGGTGTTGACTGGGCCCTAGTAGTCTAAGGAGAAGAGGTCATCTTGTTAGCTGTGCTCTTGCTGTGAGAGCCATGGGAAACATTTTCCCTATAGTTATTTAGTTAATTTTAGCTAACAGATACTTTATGACTTTCAAGTAGCTGAGAGAGGGAATATATTTGATTTTACTTTCCCTTAACTCATCCAGCTCTGAACTCTCTCCATGGCCTTAGCCAGGCTAGCTGGGGTATTTGACACTAGTCAGGGTGAAACAGATTATCCTCCGGGTTCTGTCTGAAGAAATGAGAGATAAAATAGCATATGGAATTTCAACACCAGTTACATCAGTTTCCGTCTCAATGTCACTTCCCCCTTCTTCCTCTTCCTTTGCTTCTCTGAGGCCCACAGTGATCTATTCTTTGAATTACTATAAATAACATCACACTAATCTGTCGGCCTCCAGTCTCTCTCACCTCCATACATGCTCATTTAATTCCTGATTGTACCGAGCCTTTCCCAAGCCTGCTAGAAACCTCCAGCGATTTCCCCCTCGCTTACAAAGCTTGGCAAAAAATGGCTCAAACCCACCTTTACTGATTCTGTGTAAACTTTGATCCCGTGCACTGAGCTTCATCCTTCCAAGCCCTGCACGTCCCTGTCTCGCTGACATGTGCCTTTGCCCCTGCTTTCTCCAGGTTCACACATGTACCCTGGTGGTTAAGAACCCAGACACTCGAGTCCCGTTGATGTCCCTTTCCAGCTCCACTACTTACTTTTTTGTGATGGTGGACAATGTATCCCTCTGTGTCTCATTGTCTTTAATGACGAAAGGGTGCCTACTTCATAGAATTATTGCAAGGGTTAGAAGTATTGATAACTGTAAGTGTTTAAAACTTTACCTGGCACAGAATTAGCCCCTATCAATTACTAGCTTTTATTTTACAAAGTATTTGATCCTCCCTAACATCAACACCATTCACCAGTAGGAGTGCTAATACTTAAACTAATTAAACTGAATTAAAATTTTAGTGCCTTAGTAATTTTTCTGCAGATCATGGTTATATGGACTCTGAAAATCCATTCTAGGGCAGCTCTAGTTACCCAACTCTCCCATGGTAGGATCAAAGCATGTTTAAAATACAAAACACTTTTACTTTGCACCTTTTTAGAGGCATCGGATCCTTTAGTGGTAATAAATCTCTTCAGGAATTGAAAAAATAATAATTTTGTCATTCTTGTATATGATATATACATATGAATATGATAAAGACAGGATTTTTAAGTAATAAAAAACAGAATATCATTAAAGCCTATATTATGTAATTAACAATATAATCTCTAATAGTAATTTACAACATATTTTTAATTTCTTCCTATGGAGTAAGTTACAGATTATTTAATTTATTTAAAATTATATATGCAAGTCAAGACATGATTTGTCATTAAATATTGCATCTGACTTGGGGACCAGTGTACATTAAAATGTAAATTGAAATTTAACTGTGTTTAATGGCATCGTAAGTGGAGGGAAAAAAACTGCCTTTAGGACCTTGCTTGGAATTCTTGATTTGCTTGTAGAAAAAGCAAAACAAAAAACACTTCTTTTTTTAATAACTTTCATGTTTTGTGAAATAAGAGATTTCTGGCTGCTATTTGCAAGCAATTCCCAGCAAATAACACATTGCACATGAGGATAGTCTTTATTCCCAATAAATGAAAAGCCAAATTGGATATAATTGTCACCATGTTTTTTTTCTTTTTAAGATTGGTTTTTAAAGTACTAAAGACATCTTAATGTGCTAAATAAGGATTTTGATAGATGAATGTATCTTATGAATCTGATGACAATTGTCTTGAGGGAACTTTGCAGTATTACTATCATTTTTATATTATTCATTAAATTATTGTAGCTCAACATCAGAGCGCCTGATGCTTTCTCCATTTAACCAATGATCCATTAAAAACTTAACAATTTCAGAACCACAGTGGGCAAAAGCTTCATGGCTGCTAGGACATTCCGCTGAGGGATGTAGTGACTGAAGTGTCTTGACATGGTCAGGTTAACTAACCTCTGCAAAGCCCAGGACACTCACTGGCCTGGCATCCCTTAGAGAGCCTTTGAGTTTTAAAGAGAAACAATATAAATGCCATTTATTAGTTTACGTAATTCATATTTTTATTGAAAAGGACCAACCTGGTGAATCAGTTCAATATATAGATTTCTGGTTTCCACCCCAGACTTGTTGGATCAGACTCTGGAGGGAAGACCAGGGAAGCTATGTTTGCATGAAGTTATCCAATGATTCTATGATCAGGTTACTTTGGGATGCTTGTCCAGGAACAGTGTTTTTCGTAAATTAATGTGCATGCAGGTCAACTGGGATCTTATTAAAATGCAGATGATTTAATTACAATGGTTCAGTAAGTCCAGTCCAGATCAGAGATTCTATTTCTGAGAGTTCCGGGATGATGCTGACCCTGCCAGTTGGTGTGTGGACCGTTCTTTGAGTAGCAAGACCCTGGAAAACCTTTAGAAAGCATTATTTGGGAAACGTTGATTTAACCCATTCATCCATGTTCATCAGTTAGTAGCTGTTCGCTTGTTCTTGTAATTGCATAGGTATTTTAGGAGAGCCTCAAATAAACTGCATGTTTAAATTATATTTAGGATGTATCATTATACATAGATAGATGATATAGATACAGATATAGCTGCAGAACAGCTACAGATATAGATATGTTCAGGAAAGTTAGGTGACTTGACCAGAGGTCACCCAGCAGATGGCAGACATGGAGCCAGATCTTATGTCCTTTCACCCCTCCCTGAGTGTTCTTGCTCCTAAGACATGTTAATTTCTTCGGTTAAATGGGATTTTGAGAACCATAATAGGAAAGTGTGTGTGCTTTTGAATGAAACAGTGATTACTTCCCTATTGTGTTTCTGAGTAAATTTCATTCTTTCTCATGGTCAAGTTATTGCGTATACACAGACACACACAAACACACACACACACCACACACACATATATATGCAATATATATATTTATATATACTTTTATTTATATGTGCTTATATATTTAACTATAATTATATATTATATGTTTACACATTTGTATTTATAGATATTGTATATATATTATATTATTACATATATTTTATTATATATGTATATATATATATATATATATATATGAAATAACAAAACATCACTGCCTTAGTGGCCATAAAATAGTATGCACCCAAAGTTCCTGTCACCTTAAACTTGTATTTTCCTTAATAATCCTACACTGTGTCAGAGATGTTGGCTGCCCATCCAACGCCCTGGGGCTGGAGATAGCCAAGGCCCCATTTCAAAAGTGATTTTCTAAAGGTAAAAATAAATAAAGCCAACCCCCATTTTACTCCCACCAAGTTGGCAGAATTTCATCTCTAGGGAGTGACTCCCACAGGCCTTCTCTCTGTTTGTCTGATTCAATCAAGCTGGAGGTAGTCGGGCTGCTGTGGCATCTGTTACTTCTGCTGCTGGACAGTTGTCAAAACTAGGAATATTCAATTATGCATAGTTGTTTATTTTCATGGGTGAACATTTGGCTGCTTAGCCATTGCTTTTCTTTCCTGTCCCCCACCCCGTTCATCTGCTTACAAAATGTTTTGCCTATATCATTAACCCTTAGTCGGTCAATCTTTTGTTGATTCTTGAGTCTTTTTTTTATTATGGGAGTTGGGGTTCGGTTGGGGGGGAATAAAGGAAAGATTTGTCTGTTATAGTCACATAGCAAGTTGACTACTTGGAATAAAACACAGCAGGAAACCACTGTTTTGTTAATTTAAATATAGAAATATATAATTAAGTAAATAAAAATATATCTATACCTATGTCTCTATCTATCATCTATCTATCTATCTATCTATCTATCTATCTATCTATCATGTATCTATCTAATGATACATCCTAAATATAATTTGAATATGCTGTTTATTTGAGGCACTCCTAAAATATCTGTGCAATTATGCCAAGAATAAGTGAAGAACCTAAAAGGAGAATCTCATTTAAAAGCTATTAAACTCTGTATCTACTTTTATAGGCACAGAGTAACAATGGTATTTCATTTATGTTTGGGAGAGGAGGTCATATCTTTTTGAAAACTATAGAAGACAGACATCCAATTAAACCTCAAGTATGGATCTCAGCTTCCTGGCTTTGAAAAATAATTTCATCTGCTAAAAAACTGTCAGTGACCCCCTCTGAATGGCAAAATATAAAAATAAATAAATATAGGCACATCTGCCTGGTATTCAAATTCTGCCTAAACCTCCATTTCCAGCCTCATCTCCCAGTGCATTCATACAAGCGTGCTGAGTGCCAGTAGAGTTAGCACAGCTTGGATTCTGGGACACGTAAGTCGATTTCCCAGTTTGTGACATGCTCATATTTTTTCCCCTCCTTGGAGCATAGTCTCAGCCCCGTCTCACACTCTTCCTATCTCTTCCCACCTAATTCCTACATCTCAGCCCCATCTTGCGTGCTGTCTCCATTATTAAACCTAGGTTAGCAACTCCCTTAAGACTAATTGTCCTCAGGAGCCTGGCATACCAACTAAGCCATTGAAAAAGATAACTTACTAGCATATCCAGCTTCAAAAATAATAAGATCTAAATATCCACCTCTGAGTTAGCATAGCACTCATTTAGTATTTCTCCCATGGTACTTATTATAATTTTCCCAGAATTATAGTTCTTTTGAAGTGATTTGTGGATTTATTTTTTTTGTTAGAAGGTAGCCTGCTTTAAGATTCAGCTGCATTACCCTCATTGTCTTGTTCTCTGAGCTTCATACAGTGATGTATATATCACGTTTGCATTATCGATGCTTGTTTGGTTTGAAAAGCCATGCCTGTCAATGCCAGCTATGGTTTTATGAAAGGGAATTTGTTAGCTGTGTGTCAACAATTGTGGCATGGGGCGAACAGGTCATCTGGCTTCTGAGCGAATACCTAGCTCACAAGGACGCTATTATAAGGATCCTCTTCGTCCTCCCTGGCTTGAGAACTACTCCTCATAATATTGCTGCAATAAAGAAGTCAAAAGGGAACTGGGAGTAAGTGAGTCACTACAACCGCAGGACTCTGCGGTGTGCAGTATACGGCTATGGAACAGCCCGAGGCTGCCAGCTCTACCTGAATGATTCCCTTCCTCCCATTTTGCAACATGGAATTCACTGATGGGTTATGGAAAATATGTTAAGACCAATTCTCAGCACTTGGTAGAAATTGCACAAAAGTTTGCAACCTCCCTTCTCCTCCCCAAGAGAAAATATTATTCTACTCTGCCAAAGGCCCATCCTTTCCTTTAGACTGAAATTAATTTATATGACTATCACTGAAGGATATGAGAGTCCAGGCCTGCAGATAAAGTTGTGCAATGTATGAGGGCACCTGGCTAAGGAGGGGAATGAGGGCTGAGCTGCAGCCTGCACTCCACCAGCCAAGCTGTGCACTCTGGAATGGGGTTGCCACCACACGAAGGAAGGGGCTGGTTTTTCCTGTCATATAGGTGCTGTTTTCTAGCCAAACCTTGTGCTCACAGGTGTCCATCTTACACAAAATTGCCACATAGTCTTGTGACAACAGGACTGGGGACATAATTTGTGGTACAGAGTGCAGAATGAAAAAGCAGGGCCCCTTGTTCAAAAACCATGAAGAATTTCAAGCCATCAGCATGAGAACATTAAATCACGTGGGGCACGTTCAACCACACTGGTCCCACACCCATGAAACTGGCTGTGGGTAGCAGTAGTGGTGATTGTTCAGTAAATCATTTCATATATGTAAGGGTTCTATAAAAAGAGAATAATTGGCCTAGAAAGGGACACATGCTTTGACTCCACATAGAATTGGAGACAGGATTAAACTGGGCATTTCTACTTGTCAGCTTAATCCCAAATATGCCAGAGTTTTGCTCCAAAAGTCAGAGGCAGCATCACAGGACCTGAGTTTTTAAATGACATATTTGGGATTAAGCTGACAACTAGAAATGCCCAGTGATGGAATTTTCTTCCTGTGTTTACATTCTCCTGTGAGAATGGGTGACAAGGGATGTATGTCTGGTACGAGGGATATATCCTGTAGAAGGAATCACTGCATTAGGTGAGTAGGTGCGGTGTGCACTAATAGGGTTTTCTTAAAAATATTTTCATTTTGATGCCATTTCAGACTGTCAGAAAAGTTGGAAAATAGTGCAGAGAATTCCCTGGAGCCCTTTACTGATAATTTTCAAATGTTAACACTTTATCGCATTTGCTTTGGCATTATCTCTCTTTCTGTGTTTACCTTTATGTGTATTTTTATATAGACTATTATGGTTTATTTTTTGACTTGTTAAAGTTGCAGAAATGATACTCCCTTTCCCCTAAATACTTCATTGTGTATGTTTTTCTTTTAATTTTAAAAATACGTTTTCTGACATAACTCTAGTATAATTACTAAGCAATTAACATTAATACAATACTATTATCTAAGCTAGAAACCTTGTTTATGTTTCATCAGTTGTGCAGTAATGTCCTTTGTAACAATAACAAAAATACTAGATCATGGCTTACATTCACTTGAGGTTTCTTTAGCCTCCTTTAATCCAAATAATAATCCCTGCCTTCCCTTGTCATTCATTACATTGAGTTTTTGAAGTGTAAATGTGAGTTTATTTTTCATAATGTCCCTCAGTTTTAACATGTAAAAAGCAAACAGCAGACACCTAGAACCCCCCCACCCCCCACCCCCCGCCAAATCAGGGACAATTTGAGCATCAGAATAAATAATAATGAAGTAATGTAACTCGTTCAGTAGGAAACCATGAATCTGGGAGCGCCCATCTAGTTGGTAGATGGGATGCTGCCCAACTTATGAATTGCTTAATAAAGCCAATTAGGGGGACAAATCTATTAATCTACACTGATAGGTATTTTGAATGAATGAATGAATAACTAAATGGGTAAAAAGGGAGAGCTCTCCCTTATAGAAGAATGAATGCCTACATGTAGAAGGAGTGATGGAACTGGAAAATCATTATTTAGCATCTATCATATTTAATTGATTCAGACAAGTATCAGATGCTAAGCCTAGTGAATGAAAGTTTCAGGAGTAAGAGGATGTTTATATAATCTCAGAGTATCTCTCCGCGAGATACTTACTGATTACAAAGGGAGGATTTTGCAGCAGAAAACCCTGCCATACACCACTTTAATCAAGTGATTGGAGTTCATATCATCAGCAGTAGGAAAAATATTCAGTATATGTCTCCTATTCAGTATATGTCTCCTGAGGTGACTGACGGAGAAGACTGCATCACTTCAGTGGTATTCCTTCCAAAAATATCTAATGTATATTTAACCGTAGGAAAACATTGGACAAACCTAAACTGAGGAACATTTTACATAATAGACCATTTTTAACTATACACATCTCTCAAAATGCCAGCCTCATGGGGAAGGAACGCTGGTGGGTGCTCTGGGGATAAAAGAAGCCACCAAATAGACATGGTACATTTTCCTGAAGCATCAATTATATTCTGCTTTAGGTCAGTAAAATATAAACATGAATGTAGTGTGGAGTAGAATGCAAACTTTTCTTGACTTGTGAAGAGGCATCTTGAAACTTCAAAGCCATTTATTGTGTGTATGCCACATCTTTTTAGGTTCCATCCATAAAATGTCTTGAGGATGTGAATTTATTCTCCTCTGCCAGTATGGACACTTCAGTAGGAAGTGTGAGAAACACTGAACTTTAAGCAATTGTGATTCTATGAACAGAGTGGGATGATCTGTATGGATTTGATATAAATTGTGCTCCCTTTGCTTATCGTGTACACAATTGAGTACATAAACCTTAAAGATGAGAACTACGTGGTAGCAAAAAAGCAAAAACTTGTATTTCTTAAACTTTAAGGACTCCTTGAGCCTGGTGATATTATTCTTAAATTAATTTAACATCCCTCTACCAGATTAAGGGCAAAGAGTGTGCCTTCTAGAAATATAAGTGTCACAGGAATACTAAGTAAGGTGTGGAAGTGTCATCTGTCCATGAATAATTATCTACCATGTTCTGGGTATTACAACAATCACATTCCATCCTTTCCTTTGAAGAGTTGAAAGTCTAGTGAAAGGATATATTTAGACAAGTCTTTTCAATGGAGCATGGTTAGTGGTAAGTATGGTATATCTTAGGAATCAACAGAAGGGACGATTTACTGGTCCTCATTGTCTGAGATGCACTACCTGAGCTAATTCCTAAGCAAGAAGGAGGGTTACCACTTTACAGAATTTGTTTTCAGGTTAAGGAAAAAGCTTGAGTAAAAAACACAGAAAGAACGGTATCAGAAACCACATGGAAATAGTGTGGGAAAACAAGGAGATGGGGCTACCGGGGACAAGATCGAGATAGGTCAGATTATGGAGGGTGTTTGTGTTCTCTAAGAGTCTATGTGGTCTGGGGCCATTGAAGTGTCATACGCAGGCAGTGATGGCAGTGATTTGGTCATATTTTCAAAATCTCCCACATTAGTATTTGCCATAGCTGGAGAGATTTAAGAGGAACAAGACTCAAGGCAAGGAAGCTTTGTGCCAATCTATGAGACCGCTGATGGGACTTGAACTTTTGCACAGATGGTATAGGTTAAAAAGAAAGGGGCAAATTTGAGGTTCCAGGAAGCGTCAGTGGCTGCTTGGCTGTATAGCTGAGGGGAAATAAGGTAGGAGTTTAGAGGTTACTCCATGTTTGGGGCTTTCAAGGTTTTTGGCTTAAGTGACTGAATTGAAGGTGATTCCGTTAATGAGATCACTAATAGAGTAGAAGAAACTAGTGTGGAGAACAAGATACTGAGTTCCATTTTTGATCACGTTATGTGTAAACTACCCATGGAATATTCAGTGAACTGTTTTCATCAGGCTGTTGTATTTTTGAGTCTGAATCCTGGGAATCAACATCAAGCACAGAACTGAGAGTCCTTGGCAAGTCAGTAGTCATTAGGATAGTAGATCTCCATCAGGAACATAAGAGGAGCAGGGTATTATCAGAATTGCTTAAGATATTTTTCAGTACAATGTATTTTCCACCCTACTCTCCAGCACCAAACTGCTGGTGAGGAGAGAAAGAGCAGCAGGCCTTGAGTGAAATTCTGTAAATGGTTAAGACATGAGGAAGACTGAGGGGGGAAAGAAATGTTGTAGAGGCACTAGGAGATCCAAGAGAGAGTGGAGGTTTTCATAAAGAAATGAATGGTCAATAGTGGCATTGTCATCACAAGATTAAGGTAAGAAGTGAGAAGGGTCAGTTAGATGATATGGACTTGGGCAAAGCCGTGTAATGAGACAGAGTGATAGATTATAGTGCATCTAGGTTCAGTAAGGAATGAGAAAGCAGAGATGGTATGGGCAACCCTTTCCAAAATTTTACTAAAGAAGGAAAAGCTTGAGCAACAGCTGAGTTAACCATGTGACAAAGAGGTGATGATTTAATACAAGCATGAAGATTAGATGAGCTCATATTTTAAAAACTTACCCACAGGGACTAGGAGTGGCTGAAAGAGTAAAGAAGTAAAGTTCAGAAGATACGGGTTTGAGTTCTGGGCTCAGCTAAGGAGCTTTGTACTCTATTATAGTCTATCCTAAAACCTGCTGCACATGAGAATCACATGTGGAGCTCTTAAAATTTAAGGTAACTTGGCCATGTTCATGACCTACTGAATCCCAATCACTGGGAGGGGGAACCAGGAATGCTTTTGTAAATTTTCTGTCTTCTGTTTCCCTTCTTCCCCCTGACCATAATTCAGTTTCTTGTGCAGATTCTGCCCTCTCTTCCCACCTCTAAATATTGTAGTACTGTGTCTCTCCTTAATCCACAGACTCTCCCTAGGTGAAATTTTTCACTCTATGGCTGTAAGCACTGTCTATATTCTGCTTACTTTCAGCCCTGACCTTGCATCTCATCTCTCAATTTCTTTACTCATTGACTACCTAATACAATATCTAGTTGGATGTCTGTTGGTATCTCAAACACAGTATGTCCCAAAGAAAGCTCTCTTGGTTTTCACTCCAACTGTCCTACCAACCTGTGTTTAGTCCCGCCTTTCCTGGTTCAGTATTGGCCCCTTAGGAGTTCATAACAAGACCTAGCTGTCACATCTTTGATCTCTCTGTTTCCTTTGGTCACATTCCTCCCAGTAGCAAATCCTGCCAGCTCTATCTCCAAAACACATCCTGAATTTGTCCACTACTTTCCATCTGGTACCAACACTTGTTATTTTTCTACTGTGACCATCTCACTGCTTCCACTTTTGCCATCTTAAAATTCATTCTCCACACTGCAGCCTGAAGGATTATTATTTTTATGTATGTATGTATGTATGTATGTATGTATGTATGTATGTATTTTTCAATACAAACCAGACCACACTTCTCTTAGCCGAACTTCTCCCACTGGCTTTCCAAACTCCTTGATAGTGGCCCCATAGGAATTAGCCAGCCTCCTCTTACTTTTCCTTTACACCGCAATGCTCCCCTTCGTTGTTCCAGCCACAATGACTTCTTTTCTTCCTCAGATACCCATAATTGTCCCTATTTCAAAGCCTTTTGTCACTTCCTTTTCCTGGAAAGTGTCCTCCATATCTCTGATTGGTTGTTTCTTTCTCGTCAGTTTTAGTTTTTTCTGCATTATTTATTAGGTCTCTTTAAACGATTAAATGTAAAATTTTTGTTACCAGTAACGTGAACTTTTGGCTGAAGTGATCTCTTAGATCCTTCCTGTTCTGTCAAGATCGATTGAAGGGGAAGCAAAATGCAGTTTAGCTTCCTTGTACTCAGTTGCTCTATGCAGCCAAGCAGGAGTCAGGAGTGCTAGATGTTTGGTGGCATAGCCCTTCGTTTACATGCTCAAGACACTTGACTACATCTTGTCCTGGCTGACCTTCCTGGCCTCAAGGAGACCTGGGGTGGGAGGAGGATCAAAAAGCTAACAGTGTGGTTAAAAATATGTATTTCTTTTTGCTGCTGTGCTAGCTTTTTCTTTTTGACTCTTTCTCCCCTCCTAACCCTCCACCTCTCTGCAGTACTAGTACTGAATTATAATGAGGTAGTGAGTATTAAAGCTTAAGGTTATTTTTAGGTCATTTCTTGTTAAACTCCTTGCTAGTTCATATCCTTCGAATTTCCTGTGGAGGGCTGGGAGGGCACCGAGGGAAGTCCGGAATGATTCTCCATGTCTGTGTTGCTCCTAAAACTCTGTCCCATCAACCGTGGAGTTTGATTTGCATTTGAGTGTTCGTCAGGGTGCTAAGCTACAGATGAGACAGTGCTGCTTGTCAGGATGCGGGGTTTCAGCAACATCATGGGTAGGGAATCCTGACAGTAGAAAGATAGGCAGCGTAATCGTTCTATACACTTCTTGAGAACTGAGCAGCCTCAATGGTCAATGGTTTCTGGGACTGTACTGTTTTGTGTTGTTTTTTAATTTGTTTATTTACATCAAAAGCACTTTGGTTCAGTGGCTATTTCTGTATTCACCTAAGAGTCAATATTCCCATCAGCATAGTAAGTAGAACAATACTACTCTCAGACTGACATGGGTATTTTGTCCCCAGAGCTTTCAGTGGAAAATGATGTAAAGATACAAAATGTGAGTCATTAGCTTTATTTTAATTTGATTTAATGCCTTAGAAGGGAGCTGAGAATTTCTAATTTTTCACCTAATAACTGTTTCCTATTAAAGATTGTTGAGATCTGCTATTTAGGTCAAACTTCAGCTGCCCTTTATATATTGACACAGCCAAATCAATATAATCAATGCACAGAAAGTACCTTTTATGGAACATGGAGATAAAGCAAACCTTACAAATCCCCACTGCTGAGGGAAGTGGTGCTGAGTGGCTTCTGAGACATAGGTGACCGTGTTATATCCCACATGTGCCCACTATTGTGTTAATTGGACCAAGAATATACATGGAGGCAGGTTAGCTGCATGAGTACACTCACTCAAGTGGATTCATTCACTCAAGAGACTCACTCAAGAAGGAGAACCTGATTGTGCACTTGGATTCTTGCTCTTCTGAGTATGATTTGATCCTGAAAGAATCCGTTGTTAATAGTGGCAACAGAAAGGGAATGACACAAAGAAGCAGGTAGTATTGGTCCTGAGATATCAGAAGCTATGAGTAAATACAAACAACAGAAAAGCAGAAGCCATTATGACAGCATAGAGCAAGAGGCAATTAGTTTGGATGGGATAGAAGTGACAGAGCAACATCTGTGCTAAAAGGACTATGAAATCATCCAATTGATGGAATTATATCGGATCTCTTCATCCCCTCGCTTAGCCATGTTACTGTCTCTTTGAGACCTGCTTGTTTGTTCGTGATCCATACTCTTCCTTTCAAGCCTGGTCTGTGGTCTTTCTTGGTTTGTAATCAGTCCTCGACTCAATATTATGATTCTCATCTTCCTATCTTTCAATAAATCTTCAATTTTTGATGGAATCTGAATGGTGTGTGTGTGTATGTGTGTGCGTGTTCTTTTAAACAAGAGGCCAAATACAGTGGAGTGTATTGAATTGGAAATAGTTCAGCAGAGAGCAGGTCAAATTAGTGCTCCAAGCATTCTGTAAAACTGGGTCTATTTCTGCCCAGCACAGTGTGTCCCTACTGTTGGATACTGTCATTGCAGCATCACTGTTGCCTGTCAAACTATGCTACTTGCTGTGAGAGGGATAATGACACGCAAAGCTAGTTATAAAATGATTTATTGATAACAACAGAGGAATTGCAGAGCACAGGGGATCTAACAAAGCCCAACGTTATTCTATGGCCCTGAAAAACAGCCTTGAGGAGCCTCTGCATGAGAGGACCCCCTGCCTTTCGCCAAACTCCTTGCTGTCCCAATAAACAGAGCCTGCTCATTACCTGGCACCAGCATGGGGTTCGGGGGAACATGAAGAGGCCCATGCAATTCACCTATGGTCAAAGGTGGCCCTTCTTCTCTATTGTTGAAAGATTTACTCAGCAGGAGTTAAGTCTGTACTGTTCCGAAAGCTTAGAAATGAAAAACTGTCACCTGTATGTCCCTGACATATGGGAATCTACATGTGGAATTATTCCTTAGTGCCTCTTGTCCTTCAAGTAGACCCTCAAAATCAATGCTAGAAGACCCACAGCGAACACATGAAATGCATGAGAGGGGCAGCGCAGCGTTACTATGGATCAGTGGGTCAAGAAAAGCGTAGAATCCATGGATCCAAGCAAGGCACAAGGTTTAAGCCAGGCTGGCGAGAGAAGCAACAGTCATGTGCCAAATACAATAAGACTGCCATCGAGGAAAGAACTGACCTGACAGGAAGCCTTTTCTATGCTTCCTTTGGGAGCTGGAGTTAGTAACTGACTTCTCAGGCTGTAACCATCCAGAGCTGGAGATTGAGGCAGAGCCAAATGGGGGTACCAGGCCTTGACTTTCGTTTCGCTGGTGTCCATCTGTTCGACATTTGAACCAGCCCTTTTATTACAATTGATCTGTATTTGGCTAATTCCTTTTATGTATGACAAATGGGGTTTATTGTTCCTTCAGAAAAATATGGGTGGGAAAGATTCAAATCTGATTTGACTATCAGCATAGTTGGACATTAATGGGACATTGTACCATCCTCCTGCAATCTTAACAAATGACTATGACCATGCCTATTTAAAAAAAATGACTATGATTTTTCACTGGCTGATTTGGTTTGAATGTGTAAATTATTTTTATTCCATTGCGTTAACTGCCAGAACACTGAATGAGCCGGTAACTCCCTGGCGTTGCTGAGCTGCAAAGAACTATTATTCACAATTGAATTTTTATTGATTTTCTTGTGCTACAATGACTTTTCTAACATGGTAGCTTGAAAGGAAAATGAGGAAAAGGCCAAATAGGGCATGCGGTGAGGAAAGGAAGGCTGCCGCCTCCCGTGGCCTAGCCCCACGTGGACTGCGTATTTGGCAGGTACAGCTGACTCGGGATGATCCTGTTGCTGATTGCATGATTTACAAGTTAGTCAAGTACCTGGCTTCCTCACCTTTCCCTCCTTTTCCCTTCTGACATCTTCGTTTCCAGTCATTTGGGGCCTTGTTGGCATCTCACTGCAGAACTGAACAGGGCAATGGACTGAAGAAGGAGCAGCAGTAAGGTAATGAGGCAAATTGGCCAGTGCTAATGATAGTTAGTATCATTCACACACACACACACACACACACACATGCATGCATACGCACACATATAAAAGTGAGGATAGATAAGTGTTACTTTAATATCATTGTAGTGCGTTTATTTACGTATTTGCTTTTCCTAGTCATCTAACTATTGGAGACTTAGTTGTATATCATTTGATAGTAAACATTCAGATGAGTTGAAGTGGAAACTCATTCATTCAGTCAGTCAGTCAACAAATATATATTACTGAGTGACTACTACATACGTTTCCAGGTGCTAGAGGCAAGGCAGTGAACAAAACAGATGAAAAATTTTGTCCTCGTGCACAGATTCTCATAACTAAAATCAAATTAAAGAAAAATATTTTAGAGTTCACTAATGATTTAAAAACACAGTGCATCCTTCTTCCTTCTTTAATAAATAGGCATTGTAGGAGTGAAACTTGGTACAATAAAATGAAGCAAAACGTATTTCTTCCCTGGCTTCTGACCGAGTTTAGTCTAGTTTAGAGAATCTCAACAGTTAATAGGAAAGGGTTTTTTGGATGCTTTTGTTTGTATGTTTATTGTTTGTTTGTTTGTTTTCTGGTTATAAGAGTAATCCATGTTCACCCCAGAAATTTTGGAAAATATAGAAAACAGACGAAGAAGGTAATTAATATACCCACAATCATCCAGTAGAAAATCTTGGAAATATTGAGTGATTTCTCTTTAGGATTTTTCACAGAATGTCTATAGTAATCCCACACCAGTTGCTATTTTACAAATTTTAAATCTTCAATCTTGATGTGCATGTATGCAGTTTGGTTCAGTTCCCTTATACAAAATAATGTGACAGTTATTATTTTTCTCCTTCCCATAGACCATGATTATAAGTGAGATCAGAAGGGGGAAATCTGTTTATATTCCAGCCTCTCAGTATGTATGAATAGAAGACCAAGTCTAATAAAAGAGTGTCCTTATGTGGTGTGATAACTTATGGAAAGAGAGGTAGCTAGGCAAGCATTTTGCAGAGACTTGCAAGAAAGAAAAATATATATGTTAAAAAAAAAAAAAAAGCCAGTCAAATCCTGATTGAAACAGTAAATGAGGTCTGGTGTGTATTGTGTAGGCCTCTGAGCTGCTGTGCCTCTGCTTATTTTTCTCTGAGAAACTTTACTGGAATAACAGAATCACTCACTAGATTAAGGTAGTTCCCACTGTGATATATTTTTTTACAGAACTTTCTATTTCCCCATTTCATTACTCATCCATATACCTTATATTTTCTTGTTTAATGTCTATTCTCCCTGCTGAAACATGCACTGTGGGAGGGATGGAGTGGTCTGTGTCAAGTTCTGTAACTTGTCTGGCACAGTGGCTAGCCCATGGTCAACAGTGTGTGAGGGAAGGAGGCTACTGCACATTTACTGAAAACCTGAAGATAAATTAACTGCTCCCTACCGAAAAAAGTTCTTAATGCCTATGTACCTCCTTTAATTGGAAGTAGATACATTCTATGAAAATATAATTACTAAATCTGGAGGAGGACAGTTCTTACATATTAAAATATATATTAGAGATAGACATCATTCACTACGAAATATTTTATTTAGCAATTTTTTGAAACACTTGCAATTTTAAATATTTTTAATTAAACTTTTAATTTTGAGATAATTGTAAACTCACATGCAATCATAAGAACTAATAAAAAAAGATCCTGCGTACCCTTAGCCAGCTCCCCTGAAAGGGAATATGTTGTAAAACTGTGGTCGTATTATAGTCTATTGACAGAGACCCAGTCGAGGTGGAGAACATTCACGTCATTTCAGGAATCTTTCATGTTGCCCATTTATGGGCACATCCATTACCCCCTCCTTAACCTCTGGTAGCCTTTCCTCTGTTCTCCATTTCTATGTCATTGTCATTTAAATTAAAATATACAAAAACTGAATCATGCAGTATATAAGTTTTGGGGATTGGCTTTTTTTCACTGAGTATTCCTTGACGATACATCTTGATCATTATGGTGTAGATATATCAATAGTTCATATGTTTTGAATGTCTGAATAGGATTCCATTATATGAATGCACCAATAGATATTAACCATTTCTACATCATTAAATAGTTAGATTGTCAGCAATTGCTCAACAATATAAATGATGATTTGAGCTATATCACTGTACTGCATTGTTCTATATCGCTCTCTAATTATTTTCGTAGGAAATTTAAAGTAGAATTACTGAATCATATAAATGAACCCTTTTTAATAATAGCTTCATTGAGATATAATCCGTGATACCTGTAATTAATTCACCTGCTTAAAGTGTACAATTCAATAGTTTTTTAGGATATTCCCAGAGTTGTGCAGCCATTTCCAGAGTCCATTTTGGAACACTTTCATCACAACAAAAAATTAAAACTATTCCTAATACCAGTGATACCTCTTTCTCCCCACCCACCTAGGCAGCCTGAGGCAATCACTAATCTACTTTCTAAATACATAGCTTCTCCCACTCTGCACATTTCATATAAATGGAATTATACAATATGTGGTATCTTGAGTTTGGCTTCTTTCATTTAACATGTTTTCAAGATTCATCCATGTTGCAGCATCTATCAATGCTTCATTTGTTTTTATTGTCAAATAATATTCCATTGTATGGATATACCATACATTATTTGTTCACTCATTAGATGAGGAACACATAAATTAACTTTTAACGTAATTTTTATACATATTTTAGCTTGCCCTTCATATTTACCCATTTTCATTTTTTTCTAACAGTATTTGAGACTTTGTGGTTTCTCATACTCTTTCTAACACTGGAAATTATTTGAATCAAAGAAACACCAAGACTGTTTGCAAGAGTCAAGGAATATATTGATGCTTTTTAAGTAGACATTTCTTTGATAATTACTGATATTAGCCCTTCTAAATATCTTTATTAGCCATTTATGTTTCTTTGTAAATCCTGTTTTCATGCCCTTTTGCCATTTTGATTTTAAGGTATTTACCTTTCTCACTTTGTTTCATACGCATTCTTTATACATGCAGGCAGGTAAGCCTCTGTATATAATTGTGCTTATAATGTTTTTAGATAAAAGCAATTTATAATTTTGACAGAATGATATCTACCAATCACTACCTTAAGTGTTTGTTCTTCAATTTTAGATTCAGAAAGACATTCCCTAGCCTAAGATCCAATAAGTATTTTAATACTTCTGTGGTTTTGTGTAGAAAATATTTTTATTAAGATGGGATTTATTTTGGTATTAAAGTAAGACATAAATCTAACTTTATCTTTTTCTTCAAAAGAACATCTTAATGCCTCTCTCACTTCATTTCTATGTCACTTTTATCATATACTAGCTTGCTACTTTTATTTGAAAAATGCTTTAGTTTATAATTAATTTGTTTATCTGATTTATGACAAAGCTACCCCCTTTAAATCATCATGGCTTTATAATATAGCCTTTAGTAATATATAATCTTTATTAAGTTGTATTATGCAGCCAATGTTCTTAAAAGGATTTTACACATATTAGTTTTTAATTCTCACAAAAACTATATGTAATAGGAATTATTATCCTTATTTTACAGATGAGGAAATTGAGGCAAAAAAAAGATAAAGATGCTTATCTAATCAAGGTGCTAGTAAGTTGAGGACCCAGAATTCAAGTAGATACTAAGGCTCCGTCGCCACTCTCTTCAGTGGTATGCAGTATTGCCTGCTGGATTTCTGGAACACATGCCCTAACACTTTAAATTCTTATTGTTAGTTAGTTATTATTCACGTTAATGATATGTTATGCATTTCTTTTTCCAGAGTTTTTGAATAATTACATGAATATTTTAGCTATGTTATAAAAAGTATTTAGATTTAAGAATTTTAAGTAATTTTTATTGCCCTCTGCCAGATTTTTTTAAAACCACAACTTCCAAATACTTAATTCATTATTTTGAGTGTCTTTCCATTAGTTAATTTAAAAAGGTAATATTTTCGGGAAGGGTGTGTAGCCAATTACAGTGTCTTGCCCTGATAATGTCTGAGATTGTATTGTTGTCAGTTTGCTCATGAATATAACTTGTCTGGGAATAGAAAGTTAGTACTCATGTTTTTTTTCCTAAAAAAACAAAGACATAGATTTGATTGATTATACTCTGGTAATCACTAATATAAGGAAAAGTTCTAGTCATAGCCTGATTATTTTTTTCATTGACAGTTACTTTAAAAAAATATATTCCACTTTATTGAGATATATTTGACAAAAAACTTTGAATAACTTTAAGGTCTACAATGTGATGATTTAGAAAAGGTTTATATTGTGAAATGATTGCCACAATAACATTAGTTAACATATCCATTACATCACATAGTTACTTTTTTTTTGATGGTGAGAACATTTAAAATGTATTCTCTTAGTAACTTTCAAGTATAGGATACAGTATCGTTCACTATATTCACCATGCCTTATGTTAGGTCCCCAGAGCTTACTTATCTTATAACTGGAAGTTTTACCCTTTGACCACTGTCTTCCATTTCCTTCATCCCCCAACCCCTGGCAACCCACCAGATTACTACTTGTTTCTATGAATTCAGCTTTTTTAGATTCCACATATATATGAGATCATACAGTATTTGTCTTTCTCTGTCTGACTTATTTCACCTAGCATAATGCCCTCAAGGTCCATCTGTGTGTGTCAAATGGCAGGATTTGGTTCTTTTTTAAGGCTGAATGAGTGTGTGTGTGTGTGTGTGTGTGTGTGTGTGTGACATTTTTATCCACAGAGGGACACTTAGGTTATTTTCACGTCTTTGTGAATAATGCTGCAAGTAACATGGGGGTGCTATATCCCTTTGAGATAGTGATTCCATTTCCTTAGGATATATATCCAGGAATGGGATTGCTGGATCATATGGTAGTCCTATTGTTAAATTTTTAAGAAACTTCCATACTGTTTTTCATAGTGGCTTCACCAATTTAGTTTCCCACCAGAAGTGCATTAAAAGTTATTTTCCTCTACCCTCACCAGCACTTATCTCTCGTCCTTTTGATAATAGCCGTCTAACAGAAGTGAGGTGATATTTCTCTGTGGTTTGATTTTTGTTTCTCTGATGATTACTGATGTTGAGCATGTTTTCATGTGCCTTTTGACCATTTGTATGTCTTTGTTGGAAAACTGTCTATGTAAGTCCTTCACCCATTTTTTTTAAATCGGATTGCTTGTATTTTTGCTATTAAGTTAGATGAGTTTCTTATATATTTTGGATATTAACCATTTATCAGATATATGGTTTACAGATTTTTTCCCATTTTATAGGTTACCTTTTCATTTTATTGATCGTTTCTTTTGCTGTGTAGAAACTTTTAAATTTGATACAGTCCTACTTGTTTGTTTTGATTTTGTTGTATGTGCTTTTGGTACCGTATCCAAAAAAAATGTTACCAAGACCAATGTCAATGAACTTTTTTTCCCTTTGTTTTCTTCTAGGAATTTTATGGTTTTAGGTCTTGCATTTACGTCTTTAATTCATTTTGAGTTTATTTTTGTGAGGTGTGTAAGATAAGGGTCCAATTTTATTATTTTGCATGTAACTATCCAGTTTTTCCAGCACCATTTATCGAGTAGATTACCCTTTCCCTATTCAATATACTTAGTTCCCTTATAAAATATTACTGACCACCTCTAAAACCACTAGTTCATAATCTATGAAGCTTGGGGCTGGAATTCCCTTGTCAAATCCTTTCTCCCTGTGATGTTCCATCAATAGGGGGCACCAGAGGAGCTGGACAGTGGGAGAAAGGCTACTGCTCCGTCTGAGAAAGGGTACTGCTTTCTATCCCTGGCAGCATCACCCTAGCAGAGTTTCTTCATCTGGGAAACAGCAGTTGCTTCTTATTTTCAGCTTTTTTTTTTTTTCTTCAAATGCTTCCAGAACCAACGTTATTATGCCCCCTAGAGAGGCCAGCACCAGTCTGGGCCTTCTTCAAAGGTCTGGATCTTGACTCCTTGGTTCCCTCCTTAAGTTCTGAGGTGCCAGTACCAACACCCAGTGGCCTCTCCTTGACGTTTGATCCCTCTCTAAGCATCAGTTCTATAACCTCAACCTCTTTCCGTTGTTCCCCTACCCACCCCCTCATTTTTAAGATGGAACCTGCTTCTAGCAGTTCCCCTTCTGCCTTTTCAGTCCTCCAATTCTTTACATTAATATTCTTTGTAAAATCAACTGTGATTTCTGTTTTACTCCTTGGATCCTTACTGATACATCTGTCTTCTGTTTCATTATTTCACTTTTCTGCAATATTCAAGTATGCTATTTACCGTCTCTATGATACATACATTACTAATTCAGCAGGTTTGTTTGTTTGCTTGTTTGTTTGTTTTTTCCTGCATGGTGGCAGTTTTCTTGATCTCAGATGTTATCCTATTTATAACTCCTGACTTTAGAGTCTCAGTTGCTATTTCCTTTTGACTTTAAAGAACTTAAATTACAAGTTATCTAAAAATGCCTCTTGTTTCTTATCTTAAGAGGAAGCTATTTCATTTTAGTTCTATGGTTTGTCTCCTTCATTTGTAGTACAATTATTTTTACGGGCTGGGGATGTTTTCTCTACTATTAGAAGTTGCACAGGTTCCTATCTGAATCTTTCAAGCGTTGGAACTATCACATAGGTGATAAAGGCATTTAGTTTGCCCATTCAGAAACTAATTAGGTTGGGTGACTTATAGTGAGAATCAGAGGGAGAGTTGAAAGCATTTACCTCTGAATCTGAGCGTTTATTTCCATAATTTTTAGTATATTTAGTAGCTGGTTGATATTTGGTATGTTTTTCCTCTTTGGGAATTGGAAACGCCAGTGTCCCTGCCACTGGTATTAGGTGTAGACCAGGCCTTGGTGATACTTGGTTTCTCACTTGGTGTGATATCTGGTTCATGAGTGGCTACTTGTTATGAGTTGGATCCAGATACATGACATCCCAGTTGTTCCCTAACCCCCTACCCCATTGCCTTTAATCTTTGTATCTCCATATTGAGGGGTATTAATATGCTTCTTCTTTTACATATATATGTATATGTATGTATATATACACATATATGCTTCTTGTTGGAACTTTTCCAGTGATTTCAAATGTCAATTGGGAAGAGCTAGAGGTCAGATGAATCCTTTCTTCAATCTGATCCTGGCTATATGAGATCTACTAGAAATACCTCAACATTTCTTGTTTATAGATAATACCCTTTCCTACGTTTCAGTGCCAATATAGGGTTTTCTTTTTTATATATACATATTTAGTTATCTGTTTTATTGAGTGGTTGGGAATGCGGAGGCAAAATGACTCCATTCTAATTGTTTTTTCATCCGCCAATATAGTTAATGTAGTGGAGTGTGGAGCTAAGCATAACTGCATTTTTGCTACATTTTCCATTTTTGTTGAACAAAGAAAGGAAATAGAAGAAGATAAAATAGGAATTCCCACTATTAGTTTTCTGTGCTTCATCTAGTTGAATACAGATTATTTGGTGTTGTCAAAACTGTAGTCATTATTTAGCAGCACTGAGGGAGACTTCCTTTAGAAACCAAAGCAATTGAGGAACAGAAAAAAAAAAAAAATGGCAAACAAACCAAACAAAAGTTGCCACAAAAACATACCTCTTTCCATTAGCAAACTGATGTCATGTGTTAGAGTCACTCACACTCTATGACATACGAGATATATAATCCTGATAAATAAATGAGTCATGTGGAAAAGGATTTTTGACTCAAAGATGGCTTGTGAGACAGCCGAGGAGAATTTGTGGCAAAATTGTGTAGGAAACATGACATTTTTTTTTCATTCTGGTGTTTACTCACAGTCCCTTCATTCAGTTTTGTGACCTTTATCACACATGAAGTCAGAAATTCTGAATCATAAGGTCTGCACCAATATATGGATGTCCAGTAGAAGAAAGCTGGCTTTATGTTTTAATGGACAGCAGAGAAACGAGAAGATGGAGCCCACCATCTGCCTGCAATGCAAGTTTTTTTAGGATCTTTTGCCTCATCTATGCTCATGAAGATCTCTGGATATACGAGTATAGTATTACTGACAAAAGACATTGGTTGCCTCTGGGAGGGGAAACATTAAGAGTAAAATTCAAAGGAAAGTGAATGCGTGGATTGCTGTACTTGTTATTCATTGAGTGTTTTTGACTTGCTAAAAGCAAGTTTAATGTATTTATAAAATTTATAAAGATGTAACTGATTCTGGAGCTCTGCGCTTTACAGGGAGCATATTTCATGTTATTGTAAGCACAGAAGAAAATTAAATCAATAAATCCACAGCCTGTAATTTGAGATACTCAATTGAAGAAAAATATGTTGTCAGGGAGGGAGGGGGAAATGGTTCACTCTGAGGAAGACTTGTAAAGCTGTCTTTGCTCTGCTGTCCCAGCCTTTCAAGTGACAACGAGAATTAGGCTTGTGCTGTAAAATGATCAAAATGTCCTCATTGATGCCTAAAAAGCAGCAAAGGTCAACTCCTACTGCTGTTAATGAAGCATATGTGCAAGAGGCAAGCTATGCAAATGAAGCTCTTTCTGAACTGTCTGTATGTCCTTTTCCCTGAGAAAGCTTTGCTGGCTAGCAGTCAGACAGAATATCAGGAAGCTTGGTGAATTTGTCCCTGTCACTGGCGTTGACGCTTTCTGTGACCACTGGCAAGCCAATTAACCTCTCCAAGACTCCCCTTTCCACATGGAGAAGGTTAATAGTGCAGCTTGTTTGCAAAGTGCCTAGAGCCCTCCATGAAGGGCAGGACACAGAGACCCAGCGTTAGTGTTTGAATGGAGGGCATTGTATTTTTTAATTATATGTTTGGTTGGATAGATTATAGATTTTGTGTGGTTCGATGTTGCCCCTTCTGCCTGTTTACAAATAAAAGACTAATAGGTAATCTCACCCTATTACCAGCTTCTAGAGCCCCCTAGGGGGTTATGGGAATGGCAGAGGTTACAGATTAATAGTGTATTCTTTAGTTAATGAAAAAAAAGTACATGCATTTCTACTGCATAATAGCTGTGGATGGCGATTTATTAGACCAAGTGTTTCATCAGGTGCTAAGCAGATAAAGCTGGCAAAGACTCATGAAATGATATGGTTTGTTGTTGTTGTTGTTTTCCCTGCTCCCCAGTAAATCTCTTTTATCCTTCACATCAATGCAGAGCATTAGGAACAGTATTGTTAAAGTTTATTTCAAATGGATATTGTGCATATTTTGGAAAATGATTCTGTTATTCTGGAACTCCTACAACAAGTGACTTTTGTGTGTATGTCTAGGTTGTGACAGCAAGCTCACTATGTTATTGTATTTGGAGTAAATGTGAATAATACTGGCCCTAGAGTGAAATCTCATATATCTCACACTTCTTTGCAGATTTACGGAAGAACTTTGAACAAGATCCACAGGGGAGGGAGGTTCCCATTGAAGGCATGATCGTATTGCACTGCCGCCCGCCGGAGGGAGTCCCAGCGGCAGAGGTAAGCCAGACTCTTGGGACCTCAACTGTTCCCAAGAGAGATGACGGAATCCTGTGTGGTCTTATGTGAAGTAAAAGAGCCTGTGTCTGACATTACTGCTGTGGGGACTCAATTGATAAAGATGATGAAGAAGGTGTGAAGGAAATAAGTTGGAAGAGGAAACTGTCTCCCATCTACTTTCCCGTTGATGCTAAGCTCTTGCTAGGCAACCTGGGGAGGATTTGGTCTGTGTGCTTGTTTTCGGGGACTTCAGATCACACAGGTAGCATCCTCTGTCCTCAGTCACCTTGAGCATCCTGATGTGTACGTGGCTTATGGATCAGTCTGAGCTCCAACAAGCAAAGTCATGTGAGTAAGTGCTCAGGAAAGGAGGTTCAGACCCTAGTGCCAAGTTTCAGGGGGGTTTGCACTTACTCCTTCATTTGCTCATGGAAGATTCAGTCAGCATTTGTTATGTTTTAGGCATGGTGCTGGTATGAGAGATATAAAACATGGTGAAGCCACAGGTCTCTGGTCTGTTATCCTTCACAGTGAGGTGTCTAGAATCCAGTCAGTGTGTTTTTTCACTCCTTTCATGTTTTCTAGAACTTCTACCATACTATTAGAATATAAATGTCAGTAATTGGACACTATGGTAATAGGAAAGGCTTCCTAAATCTTCCAGTCACTATTATAAGATGTTCTGATAGACTAGTAACAGAGTTATTAAGGCAGTATTGTTGGGTGGTGGTGGTGGGGCTCAGAAGTATACGTTTATAAACATAGGCTTGTGTTGAGCAGTAAATAGTCCAGTTGTGGCTTTTCCCTGAGGAGCTAGGAAACTATCTGTAGAGCTATAGTTTATTTACTGGTTGAAGAACTAGGATTAAGAATAAAAATTGGTAGTTACAACATAGTCACAAAGATGTAAAGTAAAACATAGGGAATATAGTCAATAATATGGTAATAACTACGTGTGGTGCCAGGTAGGTACTAGACTAATTAAGGGGATCACTTCTAAATTATATAAATGTCTAACCACTATACTATACACCTGAAACTAATATAAAATAATATTGAATGTCAACTGTAACTGAAAAAAATAATCAAAATTTCCAAACTTTGAAAAAAAATGCAAAACAAGACAAGATAAAACAACAGGAACCTCTGCCCCACATTTTAGCTAAAGTTGCTGTGGGATTTCATAGTTGAAAGGAAAGAGAGTAGAGAAAACAAAGTGGAACAAAAAGACACACACTCTTGCATAGTTAGATAAAAAGCATGGTGGGTAGACGCTATTCAAAGCTCAGATGGTTCAGGCAAATGAAGTAAACGGACTTGAAAATTAAAGTGCATTCCATGCATGATATGAAATGAATAGAATGGAAAATGCTTATTTTCTTAGATTTGTATTTAATGTGAAACCAACAGATACTTGATTTATTTTCCTTCCTTCCTTCCTTCCTTCCTTCCTTCCTTCCTTCCTTCCTTCCTTCCTTCCTCCCTCCCTCCCTCCCTCCCTCCCTCCCTCCCTCCCTCCTTCCTTCCTTCCTTTCTTTCTTTCTTTGCCACCACCTTGTTCCTTTCAGAGTGTGCCCTAGTTTCCTAACGGGGGGGTGACAGGCAGCAGGGCGTTCAGTGAACAGGTAAACGTGTCAGTCTCATTGAGGGCATCCTGAGCGCTCCTGGGAGTCTAATTTTGGTATCAGCAGTTCACTATGGTTGCTACCCATGTCTCCAAATCCCAATGTAAAATGTTCCATGCAGAAAAATGCCTCATCTATGTCATACTGGGTGTGTGTACAGCCAGGTTTCCTTCCAAGCCTGTGCTATGTCCCCACCATCAACTTTGGCTGATTATGAGAGGAGTGAAGTGGGAGGAAGGTCATGGTTTTATTAGCTGTCTGCATGTGGGAACCTAACGTTCTCTAGATGTCTAGTAATCAATTTTTACAGCTGGAAGAGAACTTTGATAATTACCTGGCACAACCTTTGCATTTTAGAGGCAAAAAAACTGATGCTCCAATCAATGACCTACCAAAGGTCTTACAGCCACTTAAAGGCTAACTAACTCTGTTCAAAATCTTGCAAAAGTTTCCCAAATCACTCGGGATAAAAGTCTCTGTTCTTTGGGTGCCCTACGTGGCCCAACACAATCTGGCCTGCAGTTACCTTTGACTTCATCTCCTACTACTCTGCATCTGACCGTGTTATGGCCACATAGCCTCCTCATTCTTCCTCACATGCACCAGCCGTGTTCATACCTCAGGGCCTTTGCACGTGATTGCTAGAATGCTCTTTTCCAGCTATTATATTGCTTCATCCCTTCTTTTAAGGCTTGCTCAGATATCACCTACTCAGTGAGGCCTGCTCAGATACTTTGTTGAAAGTCTCATTTCCCCTCTCTGTACATAGACTTCCAAGCCCCCTTCTCTGCTTTGTATTTTCTCCTTAGCGCTTATCACAAACATACTACTGCATTTACTTTGCTTATTTTCTGTCTATTCCACTAGAATTTAAGCTCCATGAGGGACATTTTTTGTTTATTTTTTCTATCATTGTATCCCAAGAACATAAAACACTGCTTCTCATATCCAAGTGCTCAATAAATATTTGTTGACTATGAATAAAAACTAGATTCTTGCCTGTATTAATGAATATCTGAGGGCATACCAGGACCTGCCCCAGACAAAACTGTGAAATCCATCAGACTTTTGTTTTTTTTTCCTTGTCTCCCATTCTGGTACTAGCAAGTGAATAAAACATTCCCTATCTTCTCTTTGAAGACATAAATAAAAAGGTAAATATATATATATATAAATGTATATGTATATATATGTGAGAGAGAACAAAGAAGAGAAGGATAAAGGGTGTTCAGTCTGGTAAGATAATAGCCTGAGGGGAAACTATGCCTTGATGTGTAACCGCGTCTATGAGTGTGCACGCATGCCTGCATCTACGTACCCATACCCACATCCACAAGCCACACACACACACCCCCCCACCAATACACACACAAACATACTCATCCACACATTGAAGCATCTTCCTAGAGAGTTAGAGAGTCCAGGCGACTTATGGGTTATAAGGACATCAAGGCTCGTCAGGACGTGGCTGGTAAGGGGGATTCCTGTGGGAATGTGGGCTGACCTCCGGAAATAAGCAGCATTTCTTTCTGTTCAACTACTGAGAAAGGCTGAAGTTGGGCTAAGCCTGGAAACATCTCTTTGCACATCCCTCCATATTTCTTGTCCCTGTTCTTGAAGGCAAATGAGTTCTGCCTGTTGACTCAGTTTGTGTCCTATCTTCATTTGCTTCTGATGTTGCTTTTCAGCTATAACCGCAGGAACAGACCAGGATGTGAAAAACTTCCAGTAGCCACACATACCAGTCAGTGAAAAAATTATTTGGGAGAGTTGTTGAACAGGGGACGAGGGAATACAATACAGATGTATCAAAAAAAAAAAAAAAAGTCAATTTTCTTGTCTGGTACTTATCCACCCTCCTGCCAAATTTCCAAACTATAGATGCTCACTTCCTATATTAGCTTGCTAGGACTGCTATGACAAATTACTGTAAGCTAGATAGCCTAAAATAATAACAAAAATGTGTATTCTCTCACAGTTCTGGAGGCTAGAAATCAGAAATGAGGATGTAAGCAGGATTAGTTCTTCCTACTGGCTCTGGAAGACAATTTGTTCCATGCTTCTCTCCCAGCTTATGGTGGTTTTCGGCAACATTTGGTGTCCCTTGACTTGTAGATACATCGCTCCATCTCTGCCTCTTTCTTCACATGATATTCTCCTCTCTGTCTCTGTATGTCTGAATATCCCTCTTCTTATAAGGACACAAGTCATTGGATTAGGGTCAACCCTAATACATCTGCAAAGACCCTATTTCCCAATAATGTCACATGCACAGGTTCCACTTGAACATGAAATTGGAGGAGTATCCCTGTTCACCTCGATCCACTTCCCATTCTCCTTTTGACTTATCACTCTTTCATTTTATTCATGTATAAACTTTAGGAATAAATTCTAGAGCTGGGCTGGCTAAAATTTAATAGAGAGCCATTCTGAGGAGCAACTGAGGCCATAGGATGATTTAAAACAGAAATGCTGAACTAAGAGGAGAAAAAAGCTTTATTTTCTACGCTTTGTATTGTAGATGGATATGGAGAGTGTTTCATCTACACTGTGTGTCAATGGACTATTGTGAGGCCCTAACAAGCTATTATAGCATCATCTTAAGGTGAGAAAGCATCCCAGTTCCAAACACTTGAGTTATTTTGGAATTTTACTTATTTATGAGTTGGTACTACCTATATCTGTGCACCAATATTTACAGCTCTTTTACTTTCAGCAATAGCCTACATAATAGATATTACCACTGCCTCTGTGTTTTGTGGAAGGGAAGACAGGATGAGACCAGAAAGCTGAGAGAGAAAGAGAAGGATAAGGAAGGAAAGTGAAAATATTCATAACCTCCTAGTAGTCAGGGTCTCCAGGGGCAGAGGTCTGCCAATGCTCGTTGCATGGTCTTCAGACTTCAGAGTCTGTATGCTTACTGCCTTCACAGTCATGTGAAGATCACACAGTTAATGACTCGTTGGGATGACGGTGCTTGGCAATTGATCAGTTACATAATTGTCACTGTGAAATATTATTACCAGTTATCTTCCCTGAGCAGGGTATGTTCCACCCTCTCCTCTGTACTATTTAGTACCCTTTCTGCCCACCTCCTGTGGGGCCCAAGGGGACATTGCTAGAAGGGACTGTGGCTGGAGGGCAGGTGGTTTTGTCCTGCAGTGTTATAGATGATCTCCAACTTGATAACACTGAAAGGCACCTTGAGGGCAAGTAGAAGTCTTGTTTTCACAAGACATATGCAATCATCTCTCTGTAAGATTGAACTTTTGGTGGCAACTAATTCATCTACCTAACCAGAGAAGGTGGTTTGTACAAGAATAGAAAGAGCTACCATTGATGGAATGCCCCCATGTGCCAGGTATGGTATTATATTAAGTGATTTCTCAATGTTACTTAATTGCAAAAGATTGCTGAGATGCTAGAAAACTATCAGTGTTTTCACATCCATCTTACAGGGACTTGTCCAAGCTCTCAAAGCACAAGGAAACCAATCTAACTTTAAAATTCAGGTCTTTCCTTTCTCTAACAGTTGTTTGTTTTTACTGAGACTGTGGGTTTAGTTCCTTTCCCCAAGCCTTTTTGAAGCTTGAGAGCCGCTGTGCAGTGATAGTGTATCTGTTTGCTGTACTGCCAGACAGTCCACTCTTAGAAATTGAGTTTCTTTGGATTAAAACCTCTTCTAGCTAATATGTTAATCCTAACTCTGCTGTAAATTCTATTTCTTTGTTGGAAGTAGGTAATCTGGTGACAAAACTAAGAACAGAGCACTGAGGGAATAGAGGCTTTGGGAGTTGAGGGGGACAGGGAGCCTAGACTGCAGCTCGACATCCATGGAGCCTCTGCTCCCAAGGGCTAGTAGCCCGGGTTTGATGCTGTCCTAGGAGATAGGAGATTTAGGATGTCTAAACTTACAGGGAGGAGGCCCTGGAGGAGAAGAAAATGGGGCATATAAAAGGGTAATCTCTACCTCATTGCAATTTTCCACATTTGGCCAAGGCTCTGACATATCTCATTGTTATGAAGGGCCCAGATATATTCTGATAAGTGTATACTGAGGTCTGTAAAACAGAGTTCTCTATCCTGGTATACATCAGTGGGGGTAGGGAAATGGTTGAAACAGGACTACCGTGTTTCCCTGAAAATAAGATGCAGCGGGACCATCAGCTCCAATGCGTCTTTTGGAGCAAAAATTAATATAAGACCCGGTATTATATTATATTATGTTATATTATATTATATTTTATGTTATATTATATTATATATTATATTATACCCAGTCTTACATTATATTAAAATAAGACCGGGTCTTATATTAATTTTTGCTCCAAAAGACGCATTAGAGCTGATGGTCCAGCTAGGTCTTATTTTCAGGGAAACATGGTAACGATTATTAGTTGTGATGCAACAAGGGGAAAGTATGAACTTTAGAGTCAAACAGACTCAGACCAAACCCTGACTCACACTTCCTAACTGACCTATATCAGTTTAAGAGCCACCCTGAACCTCAGATTTCCTCATCCTAAAATGGGAACAATACTTTCTTTTAAGATCGCTGTGAGGCAAAGAGAAAACAACCTGAAGAATATGCAAAACATTTAGCACAGTTTCTAATACTAAATAAATAGCAGAGATTATTGTGATTTCTATTCTTCCACCTTTTCTTTCTAAAGATGCATGAACCTTTGATTCTCAAAGAAAGATGTAGGACTCTATTGTGATTGGGGAGCATGATTAAAACTGAAACTCTTGCAATGTCTAAAATATTTTCAGCCCCATAAAGAAACAGTGTGCTAAGAACATCCCTTCTTACCCTGGCCTGCCCATGACTCTGCTTCTCCAGCCTGTGCCCTCTGTTCTTGCTCTTCAAGTTCATCAAAGACAAAGACACCTACCAGAAAGTTTCCTGCTTCCCTCTCTTATAATCTCTCACATGGAGGAAATAAAGGGTTATTGACAGGAGTTGGTGACCATCAATGTTCGTTTACCTCACCCCATTAAAGAGTCTTGTGAATGGTATTATTGTTAGTAAAAACACTTTTCAAAAAATGATATATGAACTTGAAGATTTTTACCAGAATCATTTAGACACTTGTTTGGATGCAATAATAGGTCATGCACTTTTTCCAAAATACCTGAAATACGAACAGGTGATAAATTTAAGCTTTTCTAAACTCCGTGAGCTCATCTAATAGCTAGCTGTATTAGAACATATTTGCCAGTACAGTTACTTTTAACCTTAACCTTGGGGCAGTTCTAACTAAAGGTAGCAACTTTAGTGTTTGACACTTGTTGTTTAGCTAAAACCAATTTGCTGTTTTCAAAACAATTCATTATTCCACAGTGCACTATTTTATACTCCCCGATTAAATGGAAAATCTATCTTTCATAAAAGTTAGAAATTATGTCCAATGAAAATCTGACATTTTAATGGTTTTCCACAGATTAAAATTGTAGAGTTCTCAATAAACCCTGATTTACTGATGCTGGCTGTAAAATGGTTATTGCTGTTAATAAAGCCTGTAAATCTTAACAGGTTATATTTGCCTTGGACAATAAAACTTGCCATAAAGGCTTAGTGTCTAAGGCTAATTCTGCTCACATTGAGGTAAACAGCCTACTCAAAATAATTCAGTGTCTTTGAGAATTAAGGCCCTAAAGCTAAGCAACTGTAAGATTCTAGCCTTGAGCCACTGCGTGCCAGGCAGTAGTCTTGTTTTTAATCTCACCAAGGATTCAAGACGGTGCTGGAATTAGAAAACTCAAGAAGTTCAAGGGTCTCGGTCAATGCAGTATGAGTAAGGAGAAGATTCCCTTCTTTCTGCTGGCCACCAAATGAGTTTTGTCATTGACTGGTCACTAGGTCAGAATGCTTGTATATCTAGGGGAGGTTCCAGGAGTGGAATGAAAGAATATATTTTCTGTTTTATAAAGTGTGCCAGAGTTATACAAGTATTAGAAGCCTAATTATTGGGGGAGGGGAGGGCGAAGTGTAGGGGAAGGATATCATTCCCCTTTTAGATGATTATGTGGAAATCAAAGATTTTTTTAAGAAGCTCTATTAATCTCAGTAGACTTGGTAAATATCTGTCATGATTTCTAATGTTTGGGTAGTTTCTTTGTAACTTTTACCTCCCTTAGGTTAAAAAAAAAAAGAAAAGAAAAACCAAACACTTTTCTAGTCTTCTTTGTGATTAGGCCCCACTGGTCAGGTGTTCTCACCCAAGATAGGATGGAGAAGTGAGCAGTGTAAGTTGGTGTTCGTGTGGAAACCCTTCTTTGGAGAGGATGGTGGTGGAGATGCCAGCTTTTAGGGGCAATGAGAAGAACAGCCATCTCTCCCAAGTCTCATGGTTGTGAGCCATGCCATGTTTTTTTGAATTATGAGAGTGTTTCTAAGTGACTGTCCCTTTCCCTACGGTGTCATTGGATGTTGTTTCTGGCTGGATGGCAGCCTGGCCCTTTGGCCTGCCTGGATGTTCTGGGCTCTACTTTTATTCTTTAATAAAACCTTTTCCTGCCTAACTAAGCCAGAGCAGAGTTCATTGTGTGCGATTAAGGATCCTGCCCGTTAAAGTGCATGTGCCTTGTCTTACTACTTAAAGGATGCTTTTGAACAATATCTAAAAGTGGCCGTTGGAACAAAGCAAGTCATGAGCTAAAGACCATTTGTGGGGTATTAATCTTTATCTATAAAGTTTTTCTTTATCTATAAAATCAGGAAGAGGACCAGAAAGTTCTTGGATCCCCTTTCACGTCTCTAATTTATTCTCGATGTATAAACAGTAGGATACTCATACTATTTAAGACTTATTTTAATAATTCTGTCCAGACTGGTGCCAGAGAGTCCTCAGGTCAGAAGCTCTTTGCCCTTCTTCCCTGTACAGGTATTCTTAATGAAAGGTTCATATGTTTCAGATGTGTTCCTAGGCAGAAAACCCAGAGTGAATCTTATGACATTGAACTCTTTAATACATGAATCACTAGACTATTGTGTTTAATCTCAATCAGACAATGAAATGAAGATTTTATTTAAAAAATAAAACTCTTAATAATTCACCAGAGAAATGTTAAGTGAGGTGCCCAGGTTCTGAAGCAGTAGACCTCAGGTATAAATAATTAATCTAATATGGTGCAGCCAAAGCAGGGAGAATGTCTAATAGTCCAGATAAACCTGCTTTGAGGAGACTGACAATGAGGACCTTTGCAGAAAGCCACATTTGATTAGAACGTATAATATTGTAATAGAAACCTAATGGACTCTTAAGAAAAGAGAATGTTGAATTGGTTAAACACTGGTAATTAAGTGCCAGTAAATTACTTCTCTAAAAACATTTCTGCAAAAAATTTGCTATCGTAAGGGAGACAGGAACTGAGGTTAATATAAGTTATTTAAAAAGTGAATGTGTATAACCCAAATACCATCAAATACTGTCATCATTAATACTCGTCCTTAAGTAAATTTTATTAATGTGCTCCCTTTTACCACATCCTTATCTGGGAAGCTCTATTTCCCTACTGAGGAAGAAAAGCATAGAAAACATCTAAAGTTCCTAATTTGTATTTATTTTCCTTTTTCTTCCTGTTCTGTATTTCTGGAGGGCATGAAACATGGAAGAGAGAATTACAGTAGTCCCCACTTATCCTCTGTTTCACTTTTTGTGGTTTTAGTGACCCATGGTCAGCCATGATTCTAAAATATCAGATGGAAAATTCCAGAAATAAGCAATTCATAAGTTTTAAATTGTGTGTCAATCTGAGTACCTCACTTCATTTTATAATGTAGGCATTATGTCATCTCACATCATCACAAGAAGTAGAAGGATAAGTATAGTACGATAGGACATTTTGAGAGAGAGAGACACCGCATTCACATAACTTTTATTATAGTATATTGCTTTATTGTTCTGTTTTATTATTAGTCTTTATTAATATTTTAATGTGACTAATTTATAAATTTAATTTTATCATAGATAAGTGTAGGAAAAAACATAGTATATCCAGGGTTTGGGACTATTTGTGGTATCAGGCATCCACTGGGGGTCTTGGAAAATATCCCTCACAGATAAGGGGGGGAATACCGTACACTTATCAAAACCAAGGGTACAGGCTCAAGATGAGATCACTAAGGTTGCTTAGTTGCTGGTCTTAGTTGCTTTCCTTTTTCTCTGCACTCTGCTAGGTCAACTCTGTACCTCTGCCTTCTTTCTTTGCAAGCACTACTCTCTGGGTTACTTACAGTCCTGTCTCCCTGTCCTCCTCATTTCTCCTGGCTAGGAATGTCCTTCATGTTTTCCATCTGTCTTTACTTGGCGCAATCTTGGAGAATCTATTTAAACCCAGCCCATCTTTGAATTCTTCCCGAATCATCCAGGTTGATGCTGATCTCTTTTTAAAAAAAATTTCTTAGAAATACCTAATTTAATTGGTGTGGACTGACTGCTCGAATAAGGATAGCCTTTCGCCCTTCCTCTAAACTGTTATAGCATGTTGCTTTGAACATTTTTTTGTGTGTTTTTTCTTCTTCTTCTTTTTGTATTTAACTTTCCATGACTGTATGTCATATTTCTTCAAGGTAGTTTCTTTCAGGGTAGGAAATGCGAATTATACTTTTCAGTATCTTTTCTCACCTTCCCTTAGCAGGTAATACACCAGGGAATATAGTAGATATCTGGGAAGCATTTGTGACATAGTGGATGAATACTTACAAAATTGCTGTGAGTACACATAATAATAAACTCCTAAATTTAAATTATCACTTTAAAATGTACAAAGACTTACACATATATTGACTCATTTGATCCTTTAAATACCATTTGTGGGTAGGCAAATATAGCAATATCTCTGTTGTACAGAATAATTTATTTCATATATAAATTCATGGAGAAACTACTGTATAGCTAACATTTAAGGCCTATGCACTCTATGCAATGCCCTGTTCACTGAATCCTCCCAACAACTCTCTGAGGTAGGTTCTAATAATATACCAATTTTATACATAAGGAAACTGAGGCACAGAGAGATTAAGTAGCTTACTTGAGGGTATAGTTACTGAATAACTGAGTCAATAATTGAACCCAGGTAGCCTGGCTTTTGAGCCTATTCTCTTAAAGTCTGTGTGATGAAGATTTTTCTGTGTTGGAGATTGCATGCTGAGCACAAGCTGAGTAAGATGGCATGCATGTCCTTAACTAACCCACCATCTTATTTCATACCTATACAGCTGAGAACATTAGGATAAGAGAATGGCGTACGTATGGGTGTGTGCGCACACAAGCATGCCTACTGTTCTCCCGTTTTGTGGCTCACTCAGGTCTGTCTGTGCCTGATTGTTCCCCAACTGCAATTAAACCTTGTATTTGATGATATTGGACATTGTGCTCAAGTTCTAGAGATTATTTGGCAGAGCTGTTCAGCGCCAGTGACGACTTTGAACAGCCTTTGACGGGATGGAGAAATACTGTTAACAAAACATCTCTTCATCCTCCATCCTCTCCCGCCTCCGTTTTTTTCCCCCCGGAAGGAAATTACATCTTTTTATATTTCAAAGATATGAAATTGTCATACTGTGCTTGAGGTTTCTCAAATTGGGAGAAGATGCAAATGGATCAAGAGGGAAGGCAGTTTGAAAAAAAAAAATTAGAAGGCCAGCAATCAATCAATCAATAGTAAAAATGTAAAGAAAAACCCATAAGAAAAAGGAAATGTACGATTTCTAAATTAAGGAAGGCGTAGAGCTATTTCTTTGTCCTGAGCCTCCTTACACAGTTTAGCAGCAATAAATGGTCTTTATATCTTGAATTATGCAGGAGGAAAAGCAGTCTGGGAGGCCTCCACATAAAGAGCTGCAGTTCTATAATTCCGCAGGAATGCTCCATGGGCACGAATCAAGAACTCCATCCCAATCCTGCTGAGGCAGCATGGGTTTTAATGTTCCTAGGATGCACACCGCACACCATCCTGATTCACTTAGCAACTATAGACTGCTTTTGTTTTTTAGGCAGACTTATTAAAACAGAAGGAACAAACAGCCATGCCACTGCATTAACAGCGTCCCTGGTAATTTTTTGCCGTGAATCCAAAATCCTAACCGCTGTCTGCAGAGTCTATTTGAGAAGAAATGCCACCTTCTGTCATGCCGTTTGCTTTTATCTAAATGTGGGCAACTGGAAGGTACACAGCGCCATGGGCTATTTTTCACATAAGTGCTAGTAAAATAGAGCGTGCCCATTTCTCCTTCATAAAGTAGTGTAAAGACCTGCAGAATAAGCCCCTGCCTACAGGTACTATTGACTACACCCAGCTGCTCTTATTGCAGTTTAGTTTCAGTTCCAGAATCTGTGGCCTCTTCACTGTGCTGCACAGCTCGCAAGCTTCTCCACTCTGTAAAAATCGTAAGGAGCTGTGATCTTCTCTTGAAGCCACCTCAGATTCAGCACAGTCAGTACATTGAGTGAAAGAGTGACTTATTGAAACTCCCAGAGCTTGGGGTTATATCATTTGCAGAGGTTTCCACAAAGATTACAGGCACGCCACCCTAGCTTAGCAGCTGCACAGCTCTCATCCACACGTAACTCAGATTCACTTGGTTATATCAGTTAAGCTTCCAAGAAAAACATCCAACATTCTGAGCTGAACAGATGATAATCCCCTGCTGTGGTGAATTTTGATTTAAATATAACTGAATCTCTCTTGGCTCTGGCTTAACTGAATTGGAACTGTTCTTTTCATTGTTGATTCAGTATTGGCTCCCTGATCTGGCTGTCAATCCTCCCAACAGATTCTCTCTATAGATGTGTTTATTAATCATGTGTGATATTCCTCATCCTGCACGGACTGCCAGCGCTGGCCCTTGCTAGTTACAAGTGATGGTTGAAACCTTGATTTCTGCGTGCAGGAAGTGGCAGACTGACAAATCATGTGCTGGCTCAAGAGTATCATTTGGACATCACCTTCAGGAGGCAGCTCTGGCATGCCACTATAGGGAAACAAAAGAACAAGTCTGCGTAGTACTACCAGCATTCGACAGGAACGATCATTGGTGCATCAGTTATGTGTGAGGCTAGGTGGTCAGTTTAACCTTTCCTTTTAACATTGTCATCTGTGTACAGTAGTTCCCCCATATTCATGGTTTCAATTTCTGTGGTTTCACTTACCCGCGGTCAACCCCAGTCTTAAAATATTAAATGGAAAATTCCAGAAATAAACGACTCATAAGTATTAAATTGCACGTCATTCCGAGTAGCATAATAAGTAGCTGTAGATGCTCCCGCCTGTTAGTCATGTGGTAGTCACCTTGGTGTCACGGTATCCCAGAGCTTGTGGTCAAGTGACCCTTATTTTACTTAAATAATGTCCCCAGAGTGCGAAAGTAGTGATGCTGGCAATCTGAACATGCTAAAGAGAAGATGTAAAGTGTTTCTTTTAAGTAAAAAAGGTATGTATGTATGTATAATAAAAACATAGTATATATATGGGTCCGGTACTGTCTGTGGTTTTAGGCATCCAGTGGGAGTCATCGAATGTATCGCCCATGGATAAGGGGGGACTACTGTACTGCTTTAAATACCTTAGTTATGATAGCTGGGTATGTTTAGAAGCTGGTACTGAACATTGCACATTTGCATGGAAAATTTTCTCTCCTTTTTGACAGCCAGAGAACTCCCATACTCATTTTTAGTTAAATCATTTAAATAATAACCAGTATGAATTGGTGCTATAGAGGGGTAATCATAATGATAGATAAAGAAAAAGGAAAATAAAGCTGATGGGGAGAAAAGATCTCCAAATAGATGGGAGCTGACAAATGCTGGATTGTGTTTCTGTCGTTTCGTTCAATATTGCGATCTGGCAAGATGATAGAATCTTCATTAGTGATCATCAGTTACATATACTGAGGGCTACATGCCAGGCTCTCTGCTAGGCATTTACCACAAGTCATCCTATTCCACCAGCTGAATTAGGTACAATTATCATTTTCATTTTACAGATGTGGAAATTGAGGCTTAGATTAAGTAACTTCCCAAAAGTCACTCAACAGTAAGGGGCCTAGTTCTCTTTCATTTCAAAGCCCAAATCTTGAGACCACACTACAGTGTCTCATGTTATTTACCATACGCCATGCACTTGTAGAGATTCTAGCAGGGGTGCATCTGATTCCAGCGTTGGATCCTTTCTATTGTTATATCACACTGCCCACTCATTGATGCTGGGTCATCTTTTGTTGTGCCTGATATCAGAGCATGACTTAAAGACAATTCATGGACAGTCTCTTGCTCGGTGGAACACAGCTTTATTCTCCGACTACTTTAACAGATAGCTCTTTTGCCTAAAGGCATACAGCAATAAGTGAGATATGGGTTCTATTCCTGACAAACTGAAGCACTCAATACATGAAATAAATATGTAACTCACTATCTAAAATTGAGTGTGCTAGCTATAATAATGATAACACAGTAAAATAGAAGGGACATAATTGTTTCTGTTGGCCAGAATGGTTAACGGAGACTTTGCAGAATAGCGTTCCCATACAGGGTTTTGAAGAATGAATAAGAGATCATTGTGGTGGAAAGTTACACAGAGCACTCAGGGCAGAAGATCAGCCCTGGTCGAAGCATGCAGGTATGAAACAACATGGTTGACCAGGAAGTAGTTCGTTTCAGTTTGAGAGAGCCTAAAGAACAAGTAAGAGAATTGCTGAAGTAGAAACTCTAGGAGAATGGGCAGGGTCCAGATCACGAAAGCCTTGTTTTGCTGTCCTAAAAATCTGATTTTTGCTCAAAGGTGGGCAGGGAGCCACTGAGGGATCTGAATCAGAAATGAGATGCCAGATTAAGTTGTGTTTTTTTCAGTATTATTTTTAAGTTCAAAGACACAGTACTTAGATTGCAACAGGGCAGCTTGTAGGAAGTTTTAAATATGTATGTCTCTATGTCATTGTTGGAACTAACTTAAAAAAAAAATATTTATTTGTAAATAATTTTGAATTTGCCAAAAAGTCCCATGATTCCGAATTAGAAATACACAGCAGAAGCCTACTTTCAATAGAACCCTGCCAAGTGCTGTGACCGACATACTTGACTCCATCACCGCAGCAAGAAGCAGGCCTGTCTTTCCAAGCCCTCCTGTCCTTTCCGCTGCAGGGGTCACTCAGACTGGACAGAAAGAAGTGTAGACAATGTAGACATTTGTGTTTACCAGCCATGATGTTGCTGCCGCTAAGCAAAATGACCTTGACTCTCTCCATTCACTCTGCACAGCTTACCTAATGGGCACCCTTCTCTTCCCTGATTCAGAACAAAGGTAGCAGCTGAAGGGAGGGGTCAAAGATCTCTATGTCATTAGATACCCCCTCTATTAGGTGCCCTTCACCTCTATATTCAGCATGAACTTCCCAACTATTTGACAGAGCCTTTGAAGTTTCCTTTTGTCTTCCTTTGTACTGGTTCAGTGACTTTGAGTCCATTAGAGGCATGTGTGAAGCTGTGGCTTTTAGGGCTATCTACCAGTCATCTGCGCATTTTACTAAAGCCTGGGTTCAGGGTTGACAAAGGACAGGGGAGTGTCGCCATCATTGTTTCCATGAGGCAGGATCTTTTCATGCAGACAACGTAGATATCCTCTCAAAGGTTCTTTGGTACTGCAGTCACGGAAAGAGATTTTATGTGTGTTTTTTTTACCGTGATCACCTTTACGATTCATCATGTGAAGACCGTTTCTCCTCTTGTCCTCCCCTTTCCCCATTGTCTCGGTTACCCTTTGCATTTTCTCTTACCCTGTACACATTTGTTCAGTTGGGCTTATTTAATCAAGTGTCCCTCACGCTATTACAGCTTACCTTATCTGCTGCATTTAAAGTGCCAGAACCATTATTCCTTTCATTTGCCTGCTTTGAAGTCTGAAATTTCACTCTAAATCACTTCTACACGGGCCTAATCATGCTTTTACTGGGTTTGTATCCCTCAGTTTCCTGATTTCTATTTCCTTTCTGACATCTGGAAGGTACTACAGATCCCTGAGGCAAGTGAGGACAGATTCTATCAGAGATAATCCCCTTCCCTTTTCTGCTACTGTCTAGTCAATACTTAACTCTGGCTCAGGACTCGAGGGAGCATGGGACAGAATAGGGATTTTCGACATCAACACTATGGAAATCTGGGGTCGGATTGCCCTTTGTTGTGGAGGCTGTCCTGCTTGGAAGAGAATGTTTAGCAGCATCTTGGCTTCTACCCAGTAGAGGATAGCAGCACCTCCATGATCACACCCCCAGTTGTGACAACCAAAAATGTGTCCAAACATTGCCAAATGTCACCCCTCATCGAGAATCCCTGAGACAGAATCTCTGCTATCATATAGTTTAGAATGTCACTAAGATGCTGTACAGAGTGTCTAATATAGTGGCTGCCATATAGCAGGTGCTCCATAATTTTCTTGTTGAATTGAGCCCAACATCAACAAGTTGTTAACATGTGCCTACTGGCTTGTGATCACATTGTACGCAGTGGAAACTGTGCCATATTCATCTCTTTATAGCCAGCCCTTAGCAGAAAACCTGGCATGTAATAGTCACTCAGAAAATATATGTTGAGGAAATGCTTAAATGAACAGAGTAGGCAAAAAGCTCCAATAAAAATAATGTTAGATTTTGCTGATTAATCAAAGACTTTCATGTGTTGGGTGGGTATGAGCTCTGCACTGTGAAGGATGAGATGAATTTGTGTAAGAAGAGATGGATAAAGAGGAAGTCAGTATGAGAAATACAGCAAGTCAGACAGATATACAGTCTCTTAACTAAAGAGTGCTCACTGTCTACACTGTACCTCTACTCCTCAGATGGCCAATTTGCTTCACATGGGGGAGAAAAAAACCTATTGCACAGCTGTAGCCTGCACCCGTGGCCTTTAACTGATGGGTCAGAAATGCACACCATGGATGAATCACATCAGGCCACCACCCTGCAGAGGAAATCACTTCAAAGTAGAGGGGCTGCTGAACCGTATCAAAACCTCAAAATGTGCACAGCGGGGAGTGGAACACATTCCTGGAACACGTACCTTGGTCTCCACTAGGAGGGGGTCCCTTCAAAATCCAAGATGTACACACTATTCCATACCTCCACTGAAATGACCAGAGGAAATGTGACATGTTGAAGGCAGGAGATCTAGGTTCCAGATCCCCTTCTCAACCTCATAACTAGGAAAATTACAATGCCTTGGGATTGCTTTAAGTGGCGCTTTTGCTTGTCCTACTTGAAATGCAAGGGGCTGGAAAATAAACAATCTTTGGGGGGCCCCTTAAAATCCAAGGGAGGCATTATTTATTATAAGTATATTATTTAAGAGCATGGGTCTTGCAGACAGATTGCGTTCAATTCAAGTGCATCCTTTTACTAGCTGTTTGATTTGGAGCTAATTCTATGACCGTTCTGAACTCAGGGCCCTCATATGCAAAATGGAATAACAATGCCTCATAAGGATGCTGTGAATATTAATTTAACTGAGATATCTTGATAACATTTATCCTAGCTCCTAGCACATAGCACAGTAGATGGTTATTGATTGTTATTAGTAGTATTCGATAGATAATAAAATTCATTAACTCTTTATTTCTTGATTTTACTGTTTGTCCATACCATACTGCTGGCGTGTTCGGGGAACTAGTTCTGCCTCTTTGCTGTTCACACATTGTAATATGTTGTTGACGTGAAGTCACATTGAGGTTTGTATCCATTATACTCTCTTTCTAAAATCATTTGGTCCAAGTTCATCCCTACCCCACTTATTCCATAATAGCTCATTCTATTCCAGTCAGGGCCAATGCATTCCTCCAAACAAGCATGACCTCTTTTGGTTTTAGGGATGTAGCAACTGTTGGAGTCATGTTTTCTCAGTGACAAACACATTAACTTTCAAAGTAAAACAATGAAGAATGTGAACGACTTGATTTTGTCATAGCAAATGCTCTGTCCCAGTCGAGGGGGAAGAGCTAGAATCAATGACTAATGGACCTAAGCTCCAAGAGATAGAGTCAGTGAGAAGGATAAATTATCACTTTCCCCAGGCCTCCTGGATGGTAATTTTTTCTCACTGTCTGATCTGTGATAGTCGTTGTAGTATTCTCCACAGTGGTTGTCAGACCAGTCACAAGCCAAGACGGGGAAGCACTTGGTCAATACATCCAGTGTGTCAAGCTTTGAGTCATTTTTATGTTTGTTTGTTCCCCTTATTACTTTCTTTGGCTGAGTAAAATCTCTATTACTTTGGGCTCAGGAACAGAGAATGTTTTGTGAACACCCGAGGCGTACATTTTATTTTATTTTTATTATTTTTTGTGATGACTTCATTATTCCCTTAGGCCTGACTTCTTCCCACCATTGTTTTTCTCCCTTCCTCTTTCTTCAGCATCGTCTTCTTTGGTTTCTCCGTTTATTTATTCCAGCTGCATGGAAATGAGTTTATGCCTTTCCTTGGCCTTTGTCCTTCAGGGATTGACTCCCAGACTTCTGGATTTCACAGTAAAATCACTCCCTTTTCCCCTCCTTAAGAGGAGAAATTGGCTGAGTGTTGCCAACTTTTAATTTTTTTTTTCAGGGAAGGACATTAAAACATACTGTCTACCATTTGCCATAACCATTATTTCACTTAGAAAAGGACATTTAACACAAACATGTAATCTCAGAATTATAAATTTAGCTTTATAATAAATTAATTATATTGTTTTTGCTTTTCTCATTTTTCCTTTACAAAACTAAAAAAAAAAAAAAAAAAGCTCATCTTAGATCATACCTTTTGTGAATGAATGATATATGGCATCAGCCCTCTTCACTCATGCAGCACCAACACATTAGAGATAACAGGGCTTGGGGGCATTGTTAGTAGAAGGAACAACTGAAGATCTCTTTAGTTCTTTAATCAATTCCTATGCATTATTCCAATTTTCTTCACATTCTGTTGATGTATTTGCAGTAAAATCAGTCCTGCACAGAAGAGAAATTATTTTACATTTTTATTAAAAGCTACAGTAGTAAATAAGCCATCAGAGTTTAGGTAGATACCCACTATAACCTCCAGTGGATCCCATTAAAGAGCCAAACCCTACATTAAACACTAGTATTACATGACAGAGTGTGATTGGTCTTTACAACTAATATCATGTATCAGTCATTCACAGCACTCCTGACCTACGACAATTGTTTTAGTTTGGACTTTCACGATCACACACCAAAGACCTGAAATTACAAATCAACCTATAGGAATCCAAACCCTACTTCTGACAATCACTGGCTGTGTGATCCTAGATGAGTTCCTCCCTCTTAGCTGATTTCCTCACTTACAGAAATAAAACTGATGAGAATGCCCACCTCCAGACTGTTCTAAGATTTCAATGAAAGGAAGTATGTAAGAATCGCAAGAATGACTAGTACATTGCTTGGTACATAGCTTTATGGGATACGGACACATTCCCTTCTCCTTCTTTTTTTAGTTTTTTTCATTTAACTGCAATCACATTTTTTAAAGGCAAACCTAAATGGGATATCTCAAAAATATTTACAGTATCTCTCTAAATTAATTAATTGCTGTGGTTCTTCCCTCTTCTTAGTCAGCCAGCTGTTTTTACTCACATTCCATATATGTATTTGCCTACATAAACCTGCTTGTTAATTTATTCTTTAAATAGGGCCTTTTCAATTACAGGGATGTTAATGATTATTTATCACCCCTTAATGATTGTAATCGACTACATGCTTATTTTGAGTGTGTGTGTGTGTGTGTGCGTGTGCATGTTTTCCGCCAGCAGTCTCTGAATGTCAGCCATCTCTGGTAGCCTTTTATCAGTTTTCCAATATCACCATTTCATTTCCAGCCCTGACAGGGCATTCCGTGGTGATGAGCTGTACAGCTGCTTTACTGACAAACATAAACTTCCCTTGATTTTTGAGTGTTCTGCAGAGGTTGGTATAGTATTATAAAATATCTTTAAAACTCTATCACTTGAAAAAAAGTGTTAGAAATGTGCCTTGTAGGTACTCTTTTATCAAATGTTTAACACAGGGTTTGGCACTTTAACGGGCTCCCCTCGATGTTCTAGTGGATATCTACATAAACTCTGATGGGTTTATTTACTACTGTAGCTTTTAATGGAAATGTAAAATAATGTCTCTTCTAGGCAGGACTGATTTCATTGCAAACACATCAGCAAAATGTGAAATCCACATAAAAAGCAAAGTTGCAAGTATCACTAAAGCTGGGAGAGTCGTTGCTGCATATTTTAGATGGGCTAGTGTATTTATGGTTCTTGTACACATACTGTAAAACGTAATGTGGCAGGATTGCTATATTGTAATAAAACAATGTGGTGCTTGCTGAAGAAAAAAAAGGGGTTGGTGAATTATAGCAGTCATTGTACCTTGTTTCCCGTTATTGAAAATGGAGTATGATTATTAAATGCGTGCAGTTGCATTTTACACACTTAGTTATAGATCTTGGTTTTTATGTGTGCCTGGAATATCAATATTTGCTTTACTTTTAAGGAACATTAGTTACAAATACAATAAGTGTGTTTCATTTTTCATCGAAGCCATACTGGCTTCAGTTCTCAAGTCAGGCTGTGCAATATATGTCTCAATGATTATTGATCTAAAAACCCTTTTGGAAGTAAGCAAGACTGGTTTTGCAATAAGCAAACTCTGCTGCTGCTCTCTGAAACCCACGAAACTGGAGTGTGTAGTAATAAATAAGAGTTTAATTAAATTGCTCCTTGACAGATAGCAGGACTGTCTTTCAGCTTTGGGTTGAGAACCTGTGGGGTCTCTTTTTCCTCTTGATGTATGCGTGTCATTTTCATTAATACTAATGGGACCTGTATTCAGTAAAGGGGCAGCTGACCCCATGTTCCATTGTGTCTGCAAAATACCACATGGATTTTTCTCCCTTGGACTACTCAGATTAAAAAAAAAAAAAAGAAAAGAAAAGAAAAGAAAAGAAAAAAGGAAATTTCAATGTATAAGAAAGTCTCAAGGTCTAAATCATATTATATAATATTCCAGAGTATCTTACATATGCTAAAATAATAATCATAATACCTTAGAAACCCATAAAAATATCTATACTTGTATGTGTTTTATGTAAGACTTAATTCCAAACTGTAATTATAATGAATAGATTAAAATACAAACCTCCCCTTGGAATTTAACTCTCTGGTTAACTAGATACATATATGTGATTACGGTGCTTGGTAAACCATGGAAACCATGCTCCCAGGCTAGAAATGAATGAAAATGATTAATTAGATCCTGTAAGGTGTTGCGTTTATATCAGGGCACACGTAGCCTTTAGCTCGTTTGGATTCAAAGCCATCTGAAAGATACAAGTGCTTGAAAATGATTAAAGCAGAGCTAGCGAGGTTTAGCACACAACAATTTCTACTTGCTGTGTTGCTATTACTTTCCCTAGAGCACCAGCTGGGCATATGTATCATCCAGGCATCCCCAGTGCTCTAGCAAAAGAGATGTTTCATTATTTCTCTGTACGAGTTCAAACATTTTCTGGATAATACTATCAGGCAAACCTACATGCACATGTAGAGTCCAAATCTATATACGCAACTGCCTTGCTGGTTTGTAATTGCTTGTGTTTTCTTCCAGACATCTGACTTGTTGGTACCAGAGATATATTGACTTAGTAAAAATCTGGACTGGCTCTGAGCACATAGGTGAACACTCAATGCTACTCGCAACTGAGTATGTTCTAATAACTCCATATCTATCAAAATGGATGCCCCATTCCCAACTATCCCAACCAACGCCCATCTACTAAGAAATGGTTAAAAAGGTAACAACTTCATTCATTTTTTCTGAATTAATCATGGATATGAACAAAATTTATTTAGGGATTTCTTTAGTTTAAAGTGGGACCAAGTGAAAAAAGCTTTCCATGAATTCTAGCACTTTAGCCTCTTCTTCCCTCATTCTTCTGCTCAGCTTTATACACACTCTCTAGAGTAAAACCCAATGACCTTTCAGGGAGAGGTACCAGTTCCAAATAATAATGTTCAGACATCTTCACCTGGCTTAATTAATCTAGTAATTTCTGCCTGAATTAGTTGGAGTCTTCATCTTGGTGATGACAGAGAAGAAGAGGGGCTGCAGATTCTTAGCACACTCAGGGCATCTTTATTGTATTAATTTGTTACCATTCCCTTCATAGCAGCCATGCAGTCTTTTGCCCTAGTGAATAATTTATAGTATGTGGGTCTTCTTCTGTCTGAGAATGCGGCCATCTTTACTTAGCAAAATCCAGCCCTTTGTTTCTATAGAAAATAACCTAACATTTTCAAATAGTCATCATTGCAGAAAGTTCCAAATGACATTCTCCAGTTGATAGTACTTTATAAACAAACAGAAACTCTCCTTGTGTTCTCTCTCTCTCTCTCTCTCTCTCTCTCTCTCTCTCTCTCTCAGAAGAAAGGTGTGAGTTTGGTTTGTATGTGACAGATAATACCATATTTCATAGACTGTAAGCTGACATCAATTGTAAAGAAGAACCATTACTTTATATTCCCCTAAAACAAGGCTACCTTTTAATTTCAAGATGTTAGCAACTATAAAACACATCCTGATTTCAAAAATGTCAATGTAAAAAGTCTGCCTGTATATTGTAGAATAAGAGAAACGGGTACTGTTTCTACTTTTCTCATTTGACTTTTCTTTCTTTCATTTGTCTTAGTATTGAAACTTAGAAACTTTGCTGCTAAACAAACAACAATCTTTTTAAAAAATACTCTTAATGTTTTGGAAATGGATTAGGTATTAAATTCCTAGATGAAGTACATAAACCTAGAGAGATAGATTTTATAGGTTCAAAAAGAAGTTAGGCTTATGAAGGGAATAAAAACAAACATGTTCTCATTGACACTATGAAGAGCTGGCTTAATGCTGTATCACAGTAGCAGACGTACCCTTCATATAATACCGTGTTTCCCCAAAAATAAGACCTAGCCGGACAATCAGTTCTAATGTGTCTTTTAGAGCAAAAATGAATAAAAGACCCGGTCTTATTTTACTATACTATAAGACCGGGTATACTATAATATAACATAATTAATGTAATATAACTCAGTCTTATATTAATTTTTGCCCCAAAAGATGCATTAGAGCTGATTGTCCAGCTAGGTCTTATTTTCGGGGAACCATGGTAATTAGAGATTCTAACTGAGTGGCACCCCCTAGAAAATATCTATATAACTCATGAAATTAGCAATTGTGAAATCTGTATAGAATCATAATAATCATCTAGACTTGTCCAACCACCTATTTACACAGATAAGGAAATTGATGTCAGAATGCAAACTCTGTCAGATTCCAGTCCAGTGCTCTGTCCTCTGTGTGGGTAGTCTTGTGGGCTTCTTTGGTGCTAAGATAGGGGGCAAACCCATGGTACAGTTTCTATCCAGAGCTTCTTAGCACTTGCCTTTTGTATTTGCCATTTTTCTCCCAAACTCCCAGCCCTGTTTCAATAGCAAACCTTATTTTTCCCCTAAAAAATGACAGTAATGTTTTGTGTTGTTTTAAATCCAGGAGTAGCAGCGACTTCAACATGGGCACTTTATTCCATTTTAAATCGCTCAGTCATCCCATAATTTCACAAAAGTGAATGCACATTCTAGCATGCAGCTGTAACTTCACTGCTCTAATATATTGTCTATTTATCACAATCTTAAGTTTCCCTCGAGTCATAAAAGTGTTGAGATCATTACAAATAAGATAATTGTATGATGCCTAAACCCAGAGTTATGTTGTAATTTTGGAGCAAACATTAGTTGTTTTTTCCTGCTATTGTTTTTTTTTTTTTTGAGAGATATTCATAGATTCATTTATTTTTACTGAATACCTGTTCCTGCTATTTTTATTTCCATCTTTTATTGCATTGTTTAGAATCCTTTCTTGCTTGGCAACCTCTGTGAGTTTTTTGTTTGTTTGTTTGTTGTATTTTATTATACCTTGAAAAAAATAAACATATAATGGTTATTTACATGTAAGAAAGGCTTTATTTTGGACTTTCCTTTTCTGAACTGTAGTTGATTAATCCAATGAAGTAAGTTTAATAAGTTGCTTCTCTGACAACAGATGAACTCAGGGCTTTTTATAGTGTACTTTACTTGCTTCTCATAGGAAATGTTATTATGATAGTGGAATTAGTGGGAGAGATTGTATTTCAGCAACCTGAACCATGTACAAACATTCTTGTGTCCATTGATTTGCAACTCTCCCTCCCCACACCCCCCGCCCCTGCTTGCAGTTGCTTTGTATGGTTAGTATATGATCAGGGATTAGTAGGTACTCATTTGAATTCTGAGCAGTCCTGATCTCGTAATTTATGGAGAGTTTACTGGTTCCTCCGGCACTAACGAGTCATTCAGACTGGTTACACCTGGAATAGAGCTAAGTCTTATTAGCACCTAGGAAGCAAAATGTCCTTCTCCGTTTTTGTGTCAGCAAACCAGGAATATCCTGGCAGTTAAGTGTGTTTGATAACGATCTGGCTCTCTCTAGGAGCCACATTGCAAATTCTTGTCTAATTCTTGTCTTGTGTAATTTCCCAGGATTTTCTCTAGAATTTTAGGAGTACACCTTTTGATCCATTTCTCTCTTTCTCATCTAATGGTTCCTAGATAGAGAAAAAAAAAAAATGCTACTTAAATCTTTTCCATCTAATTCAGCTAGCTGGTTTAAAGTGCTACAAAGCTATTATGATTAATTTATAGGCAGAATAGTTTTCAAGGGGAAAAAGATCATCCAGAAGTTTACAAACTTTATTCCTAATTTAAGCCAGCCTTTTCCCAAGGGCATAATTTTGGATGTCAGGAATCAAGACAAAATATTGATGTCTCTGTGCTTAGCGCCCATCATTTATGAACAGAAGCAGTTTCTCTGGATGCTCAGTCTGTGATCTCTGCTTGTGGATACACAGAATATTTGAGCTGGAAAGAATCTTAGAAATTATTTGACCCAACTGCCTCATTTTATCAAGGTGAAACGAGATCCAGAGTGGCCTGATGGTTTACACAGTCACACAGCTGGTCAGTGTCATGGCAGCTACTCAACACAGCTCTTCTGACCCCTGGTCCAGTATTCTTTCAGCTGCACCATGCACTGCTAGGTGGCTCCAACTGTCCACTGTTAGAAAGTTGTTGACCCAGTCCCCTCAGATCATTAGGTGTCAAGCCTCATTTGTTTTTGTCACTACAGCACATGTACAGACAAGGGGAATTAGAGTTTATTGAAGCAGAAAAGTGCCTAAGATGTTCATTCCCACAGCAAGTAGTCTGAACAGAGTAGGTGAAGAAGGAACTCACTCTGATTCCGCTTACAGCTCTTATGCAATATGTTTTGCCTCCCTGGGACTCCGTTTCTTCACCTGTAATATGATGATATTGACCATGATGACCCTGGGACCTGACCTGGTATGGTTATGTATAGGGATTGTTTACAGTTGTTAGAGAGCTTCACTTTGGGATCCGCATGTCATAGTTCTTGCCCTTTCTTCAATGTGTGTTTTAACATGACTATTTTCACATTTAAAATGATTTTATGTTAGCCAGGTAAATATTTCCTATGCATCGCTTTTTCCAATACTCTAATGACAAGATGAATTCCTAACGGGTCCATGTAGGCATGTGCACTCTGCATGTGTCTGCATTGCTCACTGTCTGTCAGGCTCATGACAAAAGCCTTGCCATTCTTCACAGTCCCAAGCACAAAAATCTATTGCATTCCCACAGAGCAAGAGAGGCATTCTTGCTTAAGACCAAGAACCAGCTATAAGCAAACTATTTACTCTGGTATCTGCATATGTGAGATGAAACCAGTGGCATATCTAACCCTGCTGTTCATTTTAATCTGCATTCATTTTGGACAGAAATGTTTTCTGTCTTGGGGTGAAATCCAGTCTGTTTCCTATTGATTCTTCCTTATTGAGACAACAAAATCCTACATTATTTGGTAAACACATCTCTTTACCATGGCACTGATTCCCATCATAACCTGGAACTGAAAGAAAGACCCAACTCCTTTGGTTTTGCCTGTTATGTGGGATGACATAGGAATCTCCTCTTAGTGACCACAGTGGGGACCACAGTGGTTATGAAAGCTAAGGAAGAAGGCCTGGAATCCCTGAAGCCTGAGTGTCATTTGACCTCAAATTCATCTGATTGTCCTTTGGCAGAGGTCACCTCTAATCTAAGTAACTAAGAGAACCTTCCACCAGCCGGGCCACATCCGTGTGCTCTGTGGCCGCTGCATTCAGAGATAAGAGGGGAAAATGGAATTGTCCTCTGAAGGTCACGGCCCTGAAGCCAAGCCTTGTGCCTCTTTTCTCTGTCTTGCCCCCTGCCGGACAGTGCACACGGTCAATCCAAGGTCACACCTTGACTTTGCTTTGGTGTACTCCGATTCACAGGGGTATTCTTTCTTCCCAGCTGTTCCCATGTTACAGGCCAGGAGGACTCAGGCAAGAGAGGAATCTAGGCTGACTCATTCCTTTGCCACCGGGGTATTGTCGTCTAGCCTGTATTAATACCTGTCTCTGTTTCTCAGCTACTGACTGTGGTTTCCTTAGAGCCCCTTTCCTAGTCCAAAACTACCCCCTGACATCCCACATCTCTACAAATTACCTGTGACTGGGTTCTCACTCCCTTTGTTTGGACTCTATACCTTTAATAATCAGCTCCCTCCTTACAGAAGAGAAGTTGGTTCTCAGATGCCAACTTGCATTTCCCATAGTACAGGTCCCAAGTAACTCTCACCAAATCAGTGTGCTTTGAGTCTCCTCCCTCTGGCAGTGCCATTGACAGTGGAGCCTGCAGCCAGGCGTTGGCAATGTTTCCGTGCTCCTTGATGCTGTGTGCTGCCCTGGGGATGTGACTGGGTGTGCAGAAAGCTGGGATTACAACTCCACGATGTTTAGGTAAATCAACAGTCTGTCTTTACATGCTTGTTAGCTTGCTGCCAGGTCCAAAACCCAATGCTCCCTTGTAAGTGGTCCCTCATGTCCCACCTTTTCCCTGATTTACAGACTTAACCACAGGCAAAAATTTTAAGAGCACATACACCTTGTATTCCAATACTGAATGATTTTTTTAGTCTCTTTTTGTTTCCTGAGATGAAAAATAATTTTCTGTTTAAATCCCAGGTATAGATAGCCTTTAAAGTATCTAGTCAGAATGGCTAGACCTGCAGTTTCTAATATCCAGTATAAACTTCCAGTCATGGTGGAGGCCCAGAGCTGTGGGGCCAGACAGTGATGTGGTGTCACAGAGCCTGGGTTAGGCACAAGGAAGAATGTCACCCACAGGTCACAGCCCACAGAGCCAAGAACAGTCATGCGGAAGGTAGAATCTTGGCAAGAAGCCGGATCAAAGCCTAGTAGTTGGTCCAAGCCAGTCATCCATTAGAATTTACAGAGAAGAACACAGCCTTTGTAGTTTTAAAAAGAAAAAACAAAACAAAAGAAAAACCCTAGAATTTGATTTTCACTCTAACACTTATTGAGCTATATGATTATAAGGTTTCCAAATCACAGTCCAGGTAACAATATCTATCTTCCTCACTTAAAATTTTATTATAAATCAGTATCATTTGGAAAATGGTCTATAAACTCATCAGTGTGATTAAAAACGTTAGCCATTTTGCTTGTGTTGAGCTTAAGCATTTTTTTAGAATCACATAGAATTTCCATTCAAGCAACACAAGTGACATGGCATTCATTTTCCCTAAGAAACAAGAAGCTCGCATGTTTTTACTTCTGTGTTAAATTGTAAACTAAACAAGGCGACACACAAAGGAGTAACAAAGGTTACATAGTAGAAACACTGGAGCAAAACACATCCCGACTAATGGGAGCACTAAAATGAGAAAGATTTGCATCATAAGGTCCTTGGCTCTGACTAGAAAGCTCCTGTTAGAGCTGTGTGAATTCATTTCCTGGGCCTAGGGTGACCTAAATCTATCTATGTGGTAGAATTAAGAGCATTAGAAGAAATATACTGTTTCAGGGCACAGAGAGACAAATTATTTAATTTTGAAAGGTTACAAATACTGATGCAGGGGGAAAAAGAGATGATGAGATGGCACATACTGATTTTGAAGTGCTTTTTCTGCAATTATAATGTAAATAAGGAAACGATTTTTATGCCCCCCTCCCCAAAAGCCCCCCGGATTTTTCTACAAAGTTACACACAACAGATTTCTTAAAAGGGCCTACTAGGTTTCTATTTTTTTCTGCTATCCTTTGACACCATAATCTAATCCTGTTGTGGAGAGAATGTACCCCGCCCCCATTCTCTTCTTCCTTCTCACTCTCCCTTCCCTGCCTCACTGAGTTTCAGGTGTCTACTGTTGAGGAGCTGCACCCCCGTGTCTCCTTTGGGTTACAGTAGTACTTGTATAGACCCATACCCTCCGTTGCTGTCACCCAGCACATCCATACGCAACAGTCTTTTGACTTAGAAAGGGATGCACATTTTTTTTTCCTTAACTCATTCCTTAAGTGTTTGACTTTTCCTGTCACCCATCCAAGGTCCACTCACCTCTCCAGGAAACCCACTCTGACTCTGAGGCAGCTCAGCTCTTAATAAGAAGTTGAACAGAAGTTATAATAACTCATTGCCTGGCCTGCTTGGAAAATCTGATAATGTTCCTTAGTTGTAAGAAATCATGTTAACAGTACTGACTGGTGGCAGTTCATTGATGAAGACTGAGTGAAACCTGCTATAAATAGCACATGATGCGTGTAGTAAAGGGTTCTTCTGCGTGGCGTTTATTTATTCATCATTTATACTTGCCTACTTTCACAAAGGGATGTAAGCTGGCTGACAAGAAAAGACAGATATACAATAAGATTGTTACATAGGTAGAAATGGAAGACCAAAAATCATATGGAAAAGGGAGAGAGGTAAAGAGTTATGTTTGTAGTGTTTTTCTTCCTCATCAAGGTAATTAGAATGTTATGTTCTCAGCCTTCCCTCTCCCATACTCACTGAGGTGTGCTGAAGAGGAGACACGCAAGTCTCCCTTCACAGAAATAAGACAAGTAAAATTCTTATGGGGGACAGAGGGGAGGGAACTGTATTTAGGAAGAAGAAAGTGGAACTCTTAGAAGATCTTCGTTTTGGCTGAGAGGAGGTGTAGAAGGACGGACATAGAGTAAGCAAAACTACATGGTGACATATTTTTCCTAATCATTTAGAGTTCTAATTACTTACTGCCCAATTCTATTTTGCACTTACCTGGGATTATGCAGGAGCTCGTGATTCATTCTAAACTCATTTGTGTAAATCAATTTCATACCTAAAGGAATAGTTTTTAATAACTGAATGTCTGTCACAAAGGAGATGGTGAATGATATAAGATTAAACCAATAAAGGATGCGTTCTTTTGATTTAGATCAGGTTTTCTGGACCTCAGCACTGTTAACATTTGAGCCCAATAATCTTTGTCATGGAAGCTATACTGTAAATTGTAGGAATTTAGTAGCATCTCTGGGCTCCACTCACTTGATGCCAGTAGAACGTAGCTCCCTCAGTTGTGTCAATCAGAAATGTCTCTCAACATTGATGAATGTTCCCCCAGAGCAGTGGGCAACATTTTCCCAGTGTAACTATCGATTTAGGTAAAGACCTGTGCAAAGGCTGTCTCACAGAGCAGGTGTCACCACAGAATCCTTCTCTGGCTGTCTCATGCAGAGTGAGGGACTCCATCGGCCAAAGAAAGTGTCTCATGGTGTAAGTCTTCCCATCCAGCCTTCTAGAAGCATATCCTTCCCTCCCATTCTCCTGAGGCCTTGGTGTATCCCATCCAAACATTTTGGTTGTGTTTCTGCTAACACAGTAGATGCAGAATAACCCCAGCAGCCTTCCTGTATGTTTACTCTGACAGTTGATAAATTGCAAGTCCTAGGTTCCATTCCCTAGTGGGAGCAGTTCTTCATGTCTGCCTGAGGTTTGTTCCTGCAGTCATTCTGACTTCCTGTGGAGAAAACTCTAATAAACCCTCTAGTTCAACCAATAAGGAGGAAATGTATAAAACAGAGTAAGTTGAATTGCAATCCAATTGTACCCAAGCTAATAGTATGCTCTGTTGCTATTAGTTTTCCAGGTAGAAGCCTAATCGCTGATTTCCTAAAGTAGTTCCTAATCAGTAGCACATATTGTTTGTATGTCACAATCTCCATTCACAGATTGCCTCTTCTGTCTTATTGTTTTATAGTCATACTTTTTCTTCCTGACTGAGTCAACAACTTGACTCAAAAGCTCAGCTCAGGTTCAGTTGTCACACCAACCAAAAATATTGTCTTATTTAAATGTCATGTGAAAGCCAAGCTTCTCAGGTGCATAGACTAAATGAGTTTCTGTGTAGTTCTACTTCACCTTCCATGTAAAAATCTCCAAAGCACTCCTGGAATAGCCCTTTTTATAATACATCTGTAAAATTGAGAGGGAGCCAGTGATAATGAGCCCATTTTAGGGATTGAGAGATGGGATTAGAGTCCACCTTTTCATAGGCCTCTCTAATTGGTCTGGGGTGTCCAAGATTGGGCAGTATCAGTATATTAAACCCTGATGATGAAATAAACACATGGTGATAAATCTTAACAGACGAACTTAGCTTACTGTCTTGGAATTGGCGTCTCTTAGTGCTAATTGGAATTTTTCACAGATTTAAACTAAAGGGGAAAAAAAAATGGTGTGCTTCATTTCCTAAGAGGGGGCCTTCATCCTTGCCTGGTAATGAGGATGCTTTCAAGAGACACTCACCCTTTGATATTATTCAAGAACTGCTTTTCTATCAATTTTGCTGACCCTGCTCTTTAGTCCTCATGCAGCAGCCAACCAGCGTACGTGATAGACTATGTTCCTTAATTACGTTTCTGATTCGGGACCCGCTGTCATTCTGGGCCCTCACCATCGAGCCTGTCTCTGAGACGGTGCTTTCTTGGTTTTGAGAAGGATGGAGAGGAAAAAAGGAAAGTTTGTGGTGCATCATTGCCCAGAATCTTTCTTCATATATTTTTATTCCAAGAATTGCATATGTACCAATGAAGGATCTTTATGAAAGGTATTTTGCTCTTTAATCCACCACAGTGAAAAAAGATATTTCACCTACACTTACTACACAAATTTTTATTCTGATAACAAACACTCGTCTCATAGTGATTAAGCCATAAGGCAGAGGAGCTTAAATGCTAGGCTTTGAGAAAGATGATAATGGGACTCAACTAAAATAGGTATAGTGTCTGCATGTGCAGACCAGTTTAGGTACAGAAATACTTTTCAGAATAAGAATGCATTGCCTGTAGTGCTACCTGGCACATCATAGATACTCAGTTTGACTAAATGAATGACAACTACATTCATTTAGAATGGACTGTTTCCTGTATCTAATTTATTTCATGTTTCATTGTTTGTCCTCTAATAAAGAAAAGATTAAAGTTTAATGTAAGATTGGCCTCTGTCATAGTATCAAGAGTAGGTGAAATGAACTAAAATGCACACTCTTTTTAAAGTTTATTGGGGTGACAATTATTAGTAAAGTTATATAGGTTTCAGGTGTACAGTTCTGTAATATATCTTCTGTATATCACATTGTGTTCACCACCCAGAGTCACCTTCCATCACCATATATTTGATCCTTTTTACCCTCATCTACCACCCCTTCCCCCTCTTACTCTCTGGTAACCACTAAACTATTGTCTGTGTCTATGAGTTTTTGTTTCTTCTAAAAGGCACATTCTTAATATTAAAATTTACTAAAGTTAACATATGGTAAAAACAGTGGTATACAAGTTATACTGCTTTATTTCACTTTTCTAACATTTGTTAAGTATCCTATAGGTCAGATTTAGGAAAGGGGCTATAGATATCATGATAAATAAACCCTTCTTGCTTTGAATTGTGTCCAAAGCAAACCTCAAATGTAAAGGAAAATAAAAATCTTTCAAACACATATTGGATCCAGTATAGGAGAGGTAAATGTAGTTCTGAGAATGATGGTGGATGAAATCCTGGGACCCTGACTAAGCAAATGGCCTGTGCAGCAGGCTGAGAGGCAAGAGCCTCTATCAGAATTGTGGGACAGGGAAATCCAGAAAGAGTGTCTCAAAGAAGAAAGTGGAACAATAGGTTATCTAATTTATTTGTACATAATGAGAGGTTTCCATTTGCTTTGGAGGTTTGGAAGAAAAACTGCCCTCATGAAAACTTAATTGGATTATTAATGTCAGGGGCAGAAAAGGTGTCTCAAGAAAGAAAGGTAATCGCAGTGCACTGTTATGTAAGGCCCGGTCTTATAGTAAAATAAGACCGGGTCTTATATTAATTTTTGCTCCAAAAGACGCATTAGAACTGATGGTCCCGTTAGGTTTTATTTTCAGGGAAACACGATAGTAGTCACAATACTATAAAACTTATATTAATTTAATCAAACATGTAACATATGTATTATCTTGGTAGATAGTGATTGAGAAATGTGTTACTGAGGGATCCTATAATACTAAATCCTCATCCTCAATGAGAAACAAATAGATAATTACTAAAATCTAAAATCTATGATTTAAAAATACTGATCTGAATATCGGAATATAAAACTTAAGTAGGGAGGAGTGGGGAGGGAAACTACTCTTTTTCATTTAAGTCATGTGAAATCTTTTGGCTTTTAAAATTATGTACATGGCTCATTTTATTATTTTGAAAAATATTTATGCTATCTCCCATAAGCCTTCATAAATTTTTCAAAAAATGTTTTTGAAGAAAGGGAAAATAGTGGTTTCTACCAATTATAAATGTCCAGTTTCTGCTTACTCTTCAATTCCTACTTTGAGTAGCGAGGTTAAACCCAGGCCAGGCCATATGTTTTCCAGCTCTCAAAGTTCCTTGGTTACACAAAATTGAAGAGCCGTTTACCCCCTGGCCTTCAGTTTTCATAACCTGATCAAATTATGACCTTTCTACTCAGATTGTGGAGTGAGAGCACACAGCTTTTCAATAGTTCATGTACCCAAAAGAATGAAACTCAAAATTGCATGTGGTCAAAACTGCTTGTTTCCTTTCTCGATGTGATGCTATATGGACTGAGTGGCTTACATTCAGATTTGATCAGAGTTTGATCTTTAGAGGATGACATACAGCTGTCCTGAGTGACCATGTGAGCAAGTAGCCCTGGTGTTAGGAATCTGAGGCATCTTCCACTGTCATAGATCAGTCTGCAGAAAGATAATAACCTAGAGGGATGCTGTAATCAAAGGTTCAACTAAAACCTCTGCTCTGATTCCAAACAATGTGCCTTTCGAAATCTAAAGTCCCTGGAAACTCAGATGTGTTTTCATACTTGTCATCGTAACTGTCATGTCTCCTGAATTCTGATGTAGTGAACATTTCTTATTTAATAGATTACAAATTTTTAAACATGCCTAAATCTTTCCATATGAGTAAAAGAATATTTTCTGTAAAACAGATTTTTTTTCCTTTGTTTTCTTTAATCCTTTAAACCTAATTATCTGACCAATAACCCACCCCAAACCCTATCTTCTGCTCTCATTTTCTCTCTAAGCATTTTCTGAGCTGTAATTTTAACCCCTAAAGCCTGTCCTTTTGGCTTCTTTTCACTTCACTTGTACAATGGCCTTTCACTTGTACGGAGATATGAAAGTAGATTAGATTTGGTCCCAACCACAGCCTAGGACTGTAAGTTGTTTAATATAGACATTCATAAAATATAGGTTAAGGTTTAGAAGGTTTTCCAAAAAGACAAATATCTCACACGTCTAGACTTCTATAAGCCATTATTTGACATATATGTGTGTGTGTGTGTATGTGTATATATATATATATATATATATATATATATATATATATATATATATATATATATATATATATATATATATATATATATAGTCTCACTACTGAGCAGAATTTTTCCCATGTTCATATTTATCTCATTTGATACAACAGCAAAGTCTAAGCTATATTTTACAGCCACCAAAAGCTTCCCATCATTCACTCTCTTTGCAGTTTTAGGCCAACAGGATTATAGCTATATATTATCTTACTGCCTACCAGAAAAAAAAAAAAAAAGAAGAAGAGCCGACAACATTTAGGAACTCAGAGGTCACTGAGATGGTGAGCCTGATCACATCTCTATCAACTGTTTAAGTCAATGGCCTACCAAGGCATAATTACCCTTCCCTCAATGAAAACACACGTAGCCTTTATTTTTAAAGTAATGCTAGCTTTCACTGGAGATTGAGTCATATTCTACAATTTGTAGATATTTTATGACAGTCCGTACAACATATTCTGTATCACTTCAGAGAAAGAAAGGAAAACAGAAGATGAGACTCAGATTCCTGGACTCCATTCAGAGCCTGTACAAAAATACTACTATTTCAAGATTGCTTGGGAAAATAGGAGTGCCAGACCTCTAAGTAGATAGACCTTGAAAACAATACTATTTGTCTGAAACTCCAGATTCCAATTTCAAGTGCTAAGATTTCTATAATCTAAATATAAAGGATTGGCACAATTTCATAAGGACCTTATTTCTCCAGGTCCTTTCCTGGGTACATATGGTAGCACCAGCTCACAATTTAATACCCTGACAATCTTCTCGAATGTTCTAAGAAAGGTGGTTAAAAGAAAGGCACTCGAATCTCTCTATAAAGCCTGTTGCCCTTAGTTCACCTTTTCAATCCGAGACTTTCAACTTTCGCTTGACTTACCAGACTCAGTAGTAATGTCCTCTGGGTGAGACTTGACCCTACTACTCTTGGAGTTGATTTTACTCTTACAGATCTATAGAAATGGCAAATCTTAATGCAACATCCTCACATTAATATGATTGGAATTAACAGGAGTGCTGCTGCCTCTCACCTCATTTTATAGCTATAAATTAAGCATGTGATCTGTGGAACCCAGCTGTTAAAGGGTGTTAGAACCCTGGTCCTGTAATCAGGAGATTTTTTTCTTCTACTGTCTTTCCACTTTGTCCATATTTTGCTAATAGTAGTGTATTATATATCACATTCTTAAGTTTTTACAGGTCTCATCACAAAAACAATAGAAACAACACGAGACAATATTTTTTTTTAGAGATTTTTTCTGTCTTCTCTTATACCAAGTCTTTCATTGGACAAACCGTAGTTGTGCATCTAGGTTTACATTCAGGCTTTAACCAGTGGGTGTATATGTCTCCTGATAACCCAGGTGCCACTGGCCAAGTCTGCTCTCCTCTGAACCCTACTAATACAAATCAATCAGGAGAGGAGGCATATTAACAGATTGCTTTTCTAGCTGGGTTCCTGGCTAATCTCAAAGCATTTGCTAAATTTAATTAGTACGTACTCCAAAGATTACTGGAAAGTACTGTTTCTTGTCAGGTACAGATTCAGTTTTAATGAGGCATTCAGCACCTATAAGCCATTTTAATGAGATGCACTTAAAAATCTCAGAAGATACATTTTACATAATTACAAATTCCTTTTTTTCCCTATTTTTAGTTACAAAGAATTGTTTTCCTCTTCTCTCTGCCGCACTCCAAATCTGGTAGAAAGTATGGGCCATTTGTTGAATAGTGTTAACACCTACTGAGCGGTTGAATATCTCAGACAGAAATATGCTAGGAAGTCATCCACAAGGAAAGGGACACACACTAGCTTCTGGTCATCCTGCGTGTTCTTGTTTATAAGAAAGGGAAAGTGACTTGTCTTCCTAATTCAGGGTTTTTCAACTTCAGCGCTGTCAACATTTGGGACCACATAAGTCTGTTGGGGTGGGGGTGGTTTCCCTGTGCACAGTAGGATATTTGATAGCACCCAGGTTTCTACTCTATGCCACTAGTACCTCCCTCCAGTTGTGACAACTAAAAATGTCTCCAGACATTACCAATTATCCCACGGGGGCAAAATTGCCCCTTAGTTGAGAACCACTGTCCTAATTTCTGTCTTCATCTCTTCATGCAGCCCATCTCTGTTTAAAAGTGCTACAATTGAGATTTATGAAGCAGATTGGTCGTTACATGATTCAAAATCATTTAGTGGCTTCTAAGTTGTTGTTATTATTTTTTAAGAATGCTAACAGGTCAGGAAAGAGAGTGGAGAAGCGAATGAAATCCCGGCAGGTTGTTTTACCCTGTTACTTAAGCAATATCCACAAAATTAATATATGATAAAGAACAAACCTCTGGTCTTTATCAGGCTAATAGCCTGAGAGCATCATCACTCTCCAACCTCCAATGGGGGCCCCTCATTTTGCTCATAATACCTGCAGGAAACAGGGAGAACAGTCATCAACTATGTTTCTCACTAGTTGAGAGATTCACTCCTGCCCACAGTTACACTATGTAAATTTAAAATATGTCCCGCCACAAAATTAGCAATTGTAGTGCATCATGGGCATTTGTAATTGCTAACAAATAGTCAAAACTCTATGCTCTGCTGGGTTGAAATTGACACTTACAAGAGTCAGGGTTTTTGATCTCCTGACACTTTTTAGTAAGTATAGAAAGGATTGAGATATAAGTGGTTCACTTCTTTCTCTAAAGAAGGAATGGGATTTCCCCTGGGCCAATTGCAGACATGTCCATGGCCATGTTTTGAGCATTTAAAGAAAACACTTATTTCTCATTAACACCATTGATGTCAGTAATCCATCAACAGAAGAACCAGGAAGTTTGTCTTCACTTTACTCACATTGATTTATGATGATTCAATGATCCTCCTTCTCCCTTCATCCCCCCAGATAGTTATAAGACCTTGAGAAGGAAAGGTGATTGTAGACCTCAGAGTGGAAAGTTTCTCATCACACTCAGTTCTTGGGTCCACAACCTTAGCACATTTTGAGCATTTTTAAAAACCTCCATGCCAATTATATCAGACTGAAAAGAACTAAGTGAGCACTAAGAATGCTCCTGCTATAACCCCCATTGATAAAGAGCATCTCAGATTCTATTTCAAGAATGCATAGCATTTTCTCCCTTAATTATGTAAGTTCTTCTCTGATCATCTTAAAGGGTCACAATTAATCACGTTTGTGCCAGGTAGTAAAAATGCTTGTACACCATAAGATTCCTGGAACCCACTTGCAACATTTCTCTGTGAAAAAAAAATTGTTTTAAGTGAATGGCCACTGGTTTCTTACACTTCCACACTTCTGTTCAGCCCATGTAATCTCAGTGAGGTAAAATCACTGAAAGAGTCGATATTTTATGCCTGGAACTTCCATTGACGTAGACATGTATCAAACAGTGAGACTTAGTAACTAGTGACATTCATGGACTGATTCTTTTCAAAATAACTGGTATAAATATAATATCTATGGATTCTGAAGATCTTTTTCTCTCCATCCCACAGACCTGTTTTGAGCACTATAAGAATCCAAGCAATCAGAGAGTGACTTTTGGACAGAGGAGTTGCCATATCCCCGAGCTGTGTTTAATGCCTCCCACTTCTGGCATTTTGAGAATTCACACAGACACTTTGTAAACTGCCCACCTCTCCACCCCTTCTTTCTGCACAAATCTGATTTTATTGTCTTAATATAAATGTCTCTTTCAGGCATCTTGTAACCCTTGGACAAGCTTCCCTGAGCTAGCTACATAGGGGAATTTCCTCTGGTTGGGTGACAGACCCCTTATTTTGGGTGTAATTTACTGTTTTTAAGGAAGCTGAAGCAGCAACATGGTCTCTCGAATTAATCAATTTCTGAATCCATTGGGCACATATTGTGTTCTGCTAGGAAGATGTATGCATGTTGCCTGGTTTGCAGTTTTAGCCTCCAGGTGACCCTTTAGCAGAACAATGAAAGAAACAGGAGAAAGAAATGCATGCAAACCATAAGGTTCCTTTAACCCACTTGTAACATTTCTCCATCAAAAAAACATTAAAAAATAATAATAATATATATATATATATATATATATATATATGTATATATATATTATATATATAATATATATATTTACATATATAACATATATATGTATATATATATATATATATATATATATATATATATATATATATATTTTAAGTGAATTATCAATTGTTTCTAGTACGTCCACTCTTCTTTCCAGCATATGTAATCTAAATGAGGTGTTTTTCCTGCGCAGAAAATCTAGAGCCTCACTTCTTCATAGTAGCATTATATGAGGGTCTTTGAACTAGAAAACGTTCAAATAGATATAGGTGTTCTTCAGAAAATTCATAATGACAAGCAAAGGAATTATATTATTATATTGAGATTTTTGTTCTCTTTTCTGCCCTCCTGGACTCTGGCTGGTCAAGGGCAAGATAGATGAGACATTTAAGTCAAAGAATGTCAAAACTTAGACCCAACTCCCTTTTGTATTTAGCCACTGGTCCTTGATATGAGTGAGGTCTGTGTTCTTTTATGGCTTTAATTGCCTAAAAACATTTTGCTTTTGAGGGTTTTGTTTTTCGGAGCTATATATCTTTTTACTCAAGAGACTGTGCTAAGGATGTCCAGCCAACCCAACATCATCATCTCTCTGTTGTGTTCACTGGGCTGTTGACCCATGGGATGATATAAATAACATGGAACATCTGAAAAAAGAGAGTATGTAATGTTAATTAAATAAAGTTTTTAATAATGCAGGCATTTGGTATACAATTTAGCAAATTTAACACTTTCTGAGCACTTACTATGCGTCAGGTATTATGCTAGACTTAGAAGAGGCAGATGGAACATAATCTGTACTGGGAAACTTGCAGATAATTAGTGGATAAGTGAAGTTGAGAAACAGAGTTACCTATTTAGAAGTGGAAAAATCAAAGAGAAACACACTACACTTTTTTATACATAGTTAAAAACATTCTTTACAGAAGTGGTGAGATGTCAGAAACAGTGTGAATCAAGAAAAACAGTGAATGAAGCACAGAGAGAGCATTGGAAGGACATTGGAAGGTGGACATGAGCCAATTGAAACCAACTCACCATTATCCGTCTCTGGTTTTTCCTGATGCTCTCTTTAGTTTGGACATTATTACCCCACACTGCTTCAACCCAGTCATTGAAATACTCAGGATTGTAAAACTATGGACACCTGTATTATGATTGATATTTGTCAGTAATGCACTGGGTGAAAATTAAATACAGCATAGTAAGACTTAAAGACTAGTACTTTTTTATGTACATATACTTCTCCTTCTGTTCCCAATATGGGTACATTGTGTATTATAGTAAAAGCATAGACACCAAAATTATGAATGTTGTGATCATTGATAACGATTATTTTTTCCTTGTTGTTTTTACATTTTTTTATGATAACATGTTAGTGAAAAAGAGCAGTATTAATTTTAAAAGACTAACTCTGCCTTGATAAATATATTTAACATAATAGTATCAATGTGTATTTGCTTAGGTGAAAATGGAATGTTGCCACTGATGTACTGTATTTTTCTAGCATAACAGACCCAATGCTAGCTTGTAGTTAGTATTCATCCAGCCATACCACCTAAATGTAAAACATTTGTTAACCAGTAATTGTATTTCTTCAAATACAGATATAGCACTGAGTTCAAACACGTATTCCCAGTGCAAATAGGAGGATGATTCATTAGCAGATCTTAATGATGTTTCTGTCTGACTTCACCTGCATTTTTAAACAAACAAAAAATGTATTCTTTGAAAGTAACTGTTCATCAAGAGAAAATGCCTTATATCTGCACCTTCCCAGTTAGCTATAACTCTAAGCATAATCATATGTCGACTCTATTGCTTTTATACACACTGCAAAAATATTCCATTTGCTGCTGTAATAAAAAATAAGGACCATATGAGCCAGTGGTCAAAAATAATTTATTTCTTCAGACCATGATGCATTTATCCAGATGCTTCATTATCACTAAAAATCCTAGTTTTGAGCTCTGTGTAGTATGTGTGTGTGCGCGTGATTGTGTGTTTGTATACGTTCAATTATGTGTCTTTAGGAACCTCCAGCATTAAACAAGTATTACGTGTGTTTTTTCTATATTATATTTAGTCTTTGTAATGCTTAATCTTCATGTTAGGGAATAGGAGATATGCAAGGAGAAGTTCACTCATTTATAGCATTAGTTTTCTATGATTGTTGTCCAGATCCTAATCTTTGAAATGAGTGTTATATAGACAAATGCTCTTAGTAGATTATGCACAAATACAATTACCACGTTCTTATCTACAGCTGTCCTTTTCCACAGCTTCTCTATTGGCACTGTGCCGTCACTTTCAGGTTAATTATAATGAAGACAAACTAGAAATAAGTACAGACAATGGTTAAGGATTTCTTTTGTCTTTAATCTAGACTTTAGAAACCTGCACACATATGCATTGTAAAAAGCAGGGCTTTGTGTTTCTCTGTATCTTTACTTCCCAAGTGAGCAAAATAAAGTCATTTCCCAAAGGCAACTCAGATAATTTGCTCTTCTCATTCCCATGAGTTATAGTAAAGGCATCCAGAGTTTCAGCAATAGTCACGTCATTTATTTCTTACAATAAAATTATTGAGGTCAACTGCTTCCTACGTTGTGCATCACTTGGAAGTGTGCCATATCCACCTCCTGAACTATTTGGAGTCCCTTCTGCCACAGTGAATCATAGTGTCCATCTGTAGAAAGGAAAGAATTGCTTACAACTAAAACTTATCTCCTCTTGTAGGATGTGCTCTTCCATCATTTCAGTTCATCTTTAAAGTACAAAATTATTATGTAATTCTGTGGCCTAGATCTGGAATCTGTGCCTGATATCCTGCAATAACATTCATTGTTAACCCCATTATCAAATGGGACACGGGTACCTGCTCCCACAGTATCCTCATGGGACCGAACCCTTAGAGAAATTAAAGATGCCCGCCTCTTTCTAAAGTCAATAGTGGGAGAAGTTGCAGAGCACAAGTGTTAAAGGGATAATTCTTGGCAATATTCAAGTCAGGGTCTAATATTGTAAAGTTACATCACTGGCAAATGGAGTTCATTATACTTTTGCATGGTATTATGCCAAGGAAGTCTGTTTCGACAAGGTAACTCCTGCCTCTATAGCCAAGAGATTATAATCTAAAATACCTAACACTGATTTGGGTATTCATTAAAAAGTACCAGCAACTGTATATGCTCTAGTGAGGCAGTGCAATGTCAAGAACAAGAATTAGCAGAAGGGGATGACATTACAATTTTCTAACATACTAAGATTGAGCTTGTTTTAGAGATTATGTTCTTAGAACAAAGGAAAGGAATCTTGTCACATTTCCAAAATCACATTTGTACATCAGATTTTTAGAATTGTCGAGGGAGACTATTCCTGGAATGGGGAAAATTTCTCAAAATAGTATAGGGGAACTATTATAATGAGGGAAAGGGAAGTTGCAAACCTTCCACTCAGACCATGAAGACTGAGATTAAGAAAAGCAACCACTTAACCCATATCTTAAAAAATGATTCTGTAGCATCAGGAATGTAGCACGGAGAGTAGCTGATGGTTGAGTGGCTGATGGCTCTGGCATCTGCTCTGTCACTGCCTTCCTGTGAGCCTTGTGGTCACTTAGCCCCCTTCTGTTCTTACTGCTTCCTCAGTGAGGTAATGTTAACTTACTGTGGGGGTCCAGAGCCTCCACTAACCCTGATAAAGTAGTTTCCTGATGTGATAGATTGTTGAAAGCAGGAGTAATATCACTAACATAGATTACACAGCGAAGGTACTATAGAAAAAAATTACTTTTTTTTTTTTTGATGCAATACTGGGCCTGAGGTTGCAGCAAAGAAGCCAGAGAGCTACAATTTTCATTGCTAACAATCAAGAGCATCTTGGCCAATCATGCTTTTTTATTGAGAATTGTTAAGAAATAGGCTTGTTTGTTTAATCTGTTCCTTTAAATCCCTTCAAGGTCTTGTGTTCCCAGTAGCCTGATCCATGTTTGGCTCCGTGGTCAGATGACAGGCTGAGGACGCCCTTTATCTATCAGTTACAGTGGGATGTCCAAGCGGTCTGGTCCCTGTTGCATTGCTTGACACAACAGAATTAATGTGGTTTAAAGGACAGCTCTGATGGGGAGTAAAGACACACAACCTTTATTTTTCTGGTGTCTATTAGGTTGGTGCAAAAATAATTGTGGTTGAAAAGGTTAAAAACAATGGCAAAAACATCAATTATTTTTGCACCAACCTAATATTTATAAACTGGGTCAATCCAGGTGGGATTGTCCTTGGAAATAGTTTATGTGAATAGGAGTTCCCAGGGTAGGAGTTCCCAGCCCAGAGTTGGAAGGTTGTGTGTAAATATAGGGAGCAAAGAAGAAGAAAAGCATCACTGGAGGGACCCAAGATTAGAGGCTAAGGGTCACCATCAAAGGTTTACAAATGAAGGGAATGGTGGAAGCAGGGAATGGAGAGAAAGTGGAGTGAACACTGTTGAGAACAGAGCTGGGAGCTAGTTAGGAGAGGCTGAGATTACACTGTTTGAGAAATCAAACTCTTGACATGTGGCATGAATCAGGTTATGCTTTAATTTAATGGGAGATATAAAAATATATATAACTTATGTTTTCTGCTTAAATAAGCATAAGAAAACTCACTAAACAGTTTGCAAAAATAAAACACTGCTGGGTGACCCACCCTTCCTTGCAACCCTTTCTCTCCCCAAAAAAGATCACTTTTATTTTGAAATTTGGGCTAATCATTTATTTACTTTTATGTAGTTTTCCTATTTTAACATATATGACGTATCCCTAAACAATGTTACTTAGTTTTGTCTAGTTTCGATTTTTACGTAAGTGACACTGTACACTTCTATGTCTTTATTTCATGCAATTTTATAGGAGTGACATTCATCCAAGTGGATGTATCTAATTCTAGTTTGTTTACACTCCCTGCTGTATACTGTTTGGCTGTATGAATATGTCACAGTGCCTGTAGACATTCTCCTACCTAAGAACCTTTGGATTGTATCCATGTCTTAGATATATGAAAATAATACTGTTATTTCCTCTCTTGACATATTTCCTGTGCAGATGTGCAGGAGTTTCTTCAGGGTACATTCACGAAATAGGCTGGATAAAGAGAGTCTCTGCATATCCAGCTTCGCCATTTGATGCCAAATTGTATTTTAAAAGTAAATTCTCACTGATCTTAGGGCTCCACATACTCAGACATACTTTATATATTCAAACTTTCAATGTTTTGCCAGTGAGGTAAAATGGTATTTTATGTAAGTTAAACATGCTTGCATTTAGTCACCTAGTTTAAGAAAGCTTGCTAAAAAAAGAACACATATGAGTATTCATTACTCCTCAGAGTTGACTCCTGATAATCATTTTAGCAATTTTTGTGTGTGTGTGTTTCCATCTATGTTTCACTTGTTATGTCCTGATTTCTCAAATTGAGATGCTACTGACTGTATTACCAACAGAAAAGGATTTATCTTTATTTTCCCTTTTGTCCCTCATTATGTAAATGCACACTTCCCAGCCACCCTTCTTCCCAGCATAGTTATGTTATACTTTTTGTTATATCATTATATGATATTTATATTACTATGACTGTGTAAAAGTTTTTCACATATGAGCAAGGTATAGCACGATTCCTTTTATTACACAATATTTTGTTTTCCCTGGAGAGTAACTATTAGATTTTTTTTTCTTAGTTTTCTATGTGGTTATTCAACGCCTGAAATTTTTACCACGTATGAAAATCTTCTCTTTATACATTTAAGCATATTAGGTATTGAGTGTTTAGAAATCTTTCCTCTATCCTTGTCATCTGCTTTATCTGCACTGATCGCTCTCTAGGCTGGACTGTATTCTTGTGATCTATAACTCTAAACTGAATTCCTTCAGTGAATGTTTTTAAGATTGGTTTGCTGTCTTTGGTGTTCTTCATTTTCACTATAATTGAAGATATCTTTTTATTCTTGTTTGAGATCCACTGAACTTTTTGAGTTTGAGAATTGGTGTCATTATTAATTTAATAAATGTTCAACTATTTTTTCAATGTTACCACTCCAATATTTTACATGTTCTCTGTTGGAACTCAGAATAGAGATATATTAGACTAATCCTTCTCAAACTTAACCTACAAAAAAAAAAAAAAATCATCTGGATTTTATTTATTTATTTACACAAATTTCTACCATGCGGTAGGTCCACATTGGGCTTTGAGAATATGTTCACAGCAATACTGTTAGCCTGTGGACCACACATGGAACAAACAGTGTTAGAGCATCTCTATTTTCCCATGCCTCCCAATCACTTGCTCATATATTCCCTTTTCCTCTCTCTCAGTACTACTTTGTATGTAATTTCTTGATATGTATGTGTCAGTTCACAAAGTTTCTCTTCAACTATGTAAAATTTTATATTTTGAATTTTATTCACCTGAGTTTTATATTTGAATACTTTTCATTTTAATAACTTCTATTTGTTTCTATTTCAGTATTTCTTGATCAATTTTAATAGACTCATTTTCATGTTTTATACTTCATATATTATTTTATTCAAATATATCAAGACTATTTTATATTCTGTACTTGTTAATTATATGTCATCAGTATTACAACTCTGAGCTTCATTTTTTGTTTTCTACAAATTAATTCATAAGACCTGTTTTCTCATGTACTTAAGAGATATATTTTTAGGATGAGTTCATGTTTGTTAGAATTCATCTATAGGAATTCTTTGTGGCCTATGTATACTTAGAATGTCTTTATCTAGAGAGTATTTGTTACTTGTTTCTATTAGGTACTTAGGGAGACTACTCATGCGATACTTAAGTTTTTTCATGAGATTGTTCTTATCGTGGCCTCTTTGGAAAGTGGACCTTGGGTAAGGATCACTCAAGAGAGACTGTTGCTTTCTCTGTTACACTTAATAACAACTCTAAGAAAGAAAAGTTTTCTGTGGACTGTGTTTTTTTCTAGTGCAGATTCTGTGATTTATTGCTCTCTGTTGGAACCTGCTTTGTGCAGGGGTCTCTGAAGACCTCCTACTTTACTTGGATGTCAGGTTTTGTTCCTGTCCTCTGTGCTGACTCACTACCCTGGGGACTGGAAGGCATACCAATGGCCAATGCCTGCTCCTAGGCTCACTTACCCAGAAAACTCCTTGAGCTGTCTGGCTTCTAATTGTTTATCTTACTTTAATCATCAGTTTAGACATGCTTTTAAAGAGTTGTTGTTTTTTCTTTTTTATTCATATGTTACTTATTATTTCTAGTTGTTCTGTACTAGTAAGGATTTCTCTGCACATCCACTCGACCATATTTATAGAACCAGCATTTCCAAGCTTTCTTTTTTTTTTTTTTTTTTTTGAGGGGGTGGTAGTGGTTGCAGAGCTTAGTACATCTTTCCATGGCTAACTTCAGTTAATATACTAGGCCACAAATTAGAGGTCACTTATATGATTTCAAGTAACTTGGGTCACTCCTTCGCCCCCAGATTTCTCAGATCAAAAGCAAGGGAATTGAGCTAGATGGACACTAAGTCTCTTCCATCTCTGAAATCCTGTGACTTGATGGTGGTGAAATGATGCATAAAATCTACTTCCCAAGGTGGAAGACAGATGCAACTACTGGATGTACTAGGACATTGAACAAGAATTAGTGGCCGTGTGTAATATGCTTGCTCATGAAATTCAGCTATTCAATTTTTATTTTTCCTAATAAGAAAAACAGTAATAATATTACAACAGTTTCTTCCAGCCTGCTTCAGGAGTAATTTTTTTTTTTTTAAGTTGTTGGATTATCAATTGTTTCACATGGACCCTAAAAATGTTCAAGGTATCATTCTCTCCGTCATTTTTTCATATTCATGTGAGTGTAACTAACTATCACATGGATATTAGCCAAAGATATCATCATCTCTTATTGAGATGAACATCTTCTGGTTAGGTACCAAGTATTCATACACGCTGTCTTCTCAATTAGTGATATTGGGTGAGTGCCCATTTCTTTAGGGTATTTAATAGGTATCTAAGGAGTCATGCATAGAAATAATGGACACTATAACGATTCTCTAACTCCTTTTGTACTTCAGCTGCTCTATTAGAATGACATTGATTATTTCTGCACTTATTCATAGTTACATTTTAATAACAACTATTTTATTATAAACATAGTTGGGTATCAGGGGTCCCCAGAAATAGATTTCATTTTTTCGGTAAGTTTCCAAACAAACAAACAAACAAAAAAATGAAGAAGAAAAAAAAGAAGAGGTTGTTTCCAATTTAGTTAAAGAAATGGAATTTATGAAAATAATAATTTAAAATACCAGTTAGAAAATGGTATGTCACAGTTTGGGGTATAGACAGTAAGTGCTCTAGAAATGTTGAGGAGGGAAGTAAAATAGAGACAAATAAGTTATTATGAGGAGGGCAGTCTATCCAAATAACATGGTATAAACGAGAAGAAAAGGTACCAACAGCCAAATTATAATAAACAACTATAATGTGTAGGCTTTTGTCTAAATTGCACCAGTTTTGCTAGATGTAAATTTGTATTCTAAATTTGAATAGTTTCTAGAAGCTGGGCCCCATGTTAGTCATATATTTATACGTAATGCCATCTGAATTTGCATGGGAATGACACTCAACTTGGGCACTGTTCATATTAACCCTTTCTATGTTCAGAAGAAAAAAAGAAAGACAAGTTACAGTTCTCAAGTTATTCTTATGTGATCCAAGCATCAACCTCCTCCCTCAAGTCACTTTCTTCTTTATTTGGGAGAGACAGAATCTGTCTCACATCCACTCCTGAGCCATCTGCCTCAGCTGACATGGAGGTGTCATGAGCTCCTGATCACCACTCCCTTCTCCAACACAGACCAATGCTTGCTTTACTCCTGGCCTCTTGAAGCTGCTGCAGTACAGTCAAGTTTGATGGACGTCCTGTGTTTAGCCAGACATATTTCATTTCATTGCCCCCAACCTTTATTCTTCCCAGTATAACCAGACAAGGCTATTACTTGGAAGTTGAAGGTTAATGAAAAGGGAATTCTAGCATAGAAAACAAAAAATTGAATACTGTAGATTAACTATGATTTCCATCATCATTCAAGGGAAAAGCATTAAGAGGTAAACACTTTACTGGGTTTTCCCTTTGGAATAAACATTACTTCCTATCTTTCCTTGTTCTCCTTTCTCCCTGTCCTTAAGTCAAACCACAGAGAGAGTCACCTTTGAACTTCCATAATGCGAATCTTAACCCTCTTGAGGGAGCTGCACCCCAAAGCTCTGCCTCTGTAGGGTTTGGACTTAGTCCAGAATCTATCTCCCTCCCCTTAGCTTTGCAACCCCAGGAACAAAAGTATCAACAACAGTACATTCCCCAAAGTCTGAATTATTCACTTTAGACTCCACATAGAGAAGCTTTAGCGTTGCAGTTCAGAGAGGAATTTAGTGCTATAGTTTGTCAATCCCTATGAAAGAGTACAGTGCACATATGCCTTCCCATTCTTCCTATTTTCCAGTAGCTTTTTAATAATATAACAAACAGGCAGACAACCTCTCTCTCTCTCTCTCTCTCCGTCTCTCTGTCTCTCTCTCTCTCTGTCTCCCTCTGTTTCTCTGTCTCTCTGTCTCTCTGTCTGTCCCCAAACAAGCATTAATTTTCATATACAGTAGTCTAGAAACATCGTCAGTACTTAACCATGATAATTGTGTGTGTGTGTGTGTGTGTGTGGAGAGAGAGAGAGAGAGAGAGAGAGAGAGCCAAAAAAAGTATACACATTTTAAGAAAGGAAAACTGTATTAAAATTGTAATACTCAATATATACCGATAACAAAAGATGAATACAAGTCGCGTTTGACTTCTGCAATCACAAGAGGTGCTCAAAGTGGTTACCATCAGTGTCCTGACACTTATGATTATGGCGAACTACTGCTTGAGCAGCGCTGACAAAAGTGTCCACTTATATACATTTTTTTGGCATCCCCCGTATATATTAGAACCAGTTGCTCTTGGATGCCCATTCTCTGTCTACACAATAACCTGGCTAAAAGTTTGAAATTGCTGGTAATTTTTTGTTGTTTGTTTGTTTGCACCTTGGGCCAGATTAGATTCTTGGGTACAGTATGTACTTATACTAATCTCCATGTGCAAAAGGGGACAGTATGAAGATGTATAATCTTTATCCAAGAAACTTGAAAGGCTAAGTTCGGTTATAAATTATAATTCTTAAACATTTCTAGCATTTATCGGATACTCTGATTATTTTTATAGCACGTTAATATTAGTAGATCTACAAATTTGAAACCAAGAGAGGGGGATTATTGGACCAACCAGTCCCAGTATTATAATGTCATGAGTAAAATGAAAATTTAAATGAGCTTGGAAAATCAGGAAGCAGTACAAGAGAGGTTTGAAATAAAATGTTCTGTAACTTGTTACCATCAAAGATATAATGACGACATATATGTGACACACGTAATCTTATTATTTATGAGTTCTCAAATGTGTTTTTTAACATCTTTCTAATCTTTAGTAGAATTAGCTTCTTGTAAGGTTGACTTTGTTCCTTTATGGAGCTAAACTATAGTATATGGCCTCAATAAACCAATGATTTTTTTTTAGGGGTCAAAATATTACAAAATGGAAAAACAATTTTGTTTATATAAGAAATTATTCATTTTTAAACATTCTTTTTTAAATTGTAAGTAGAAGTAGATTATGTCCACAAAAAGGTATTTTGTAAGTGATGTGTATTCATTATAGATATATCAGGATAAATACCGTGTTTCCACAAAAATAAGACCTAGCCGGACAATCAGCTATAATGCGTCTTTTGGAGCAAAAATTAATATAAGACCCGGTCTTATTTTACTATAATATATAACTGTGTATAATATAATATAATATAATATAATATAATATAATATAATATAATACTGAGTCTTATATTAATTTTTGCTCCATAAGACTGGTTGGTCCAATAATCCCCCTCTCTTGGTTTCAAATTTTGCTCTTATATTAATTTTTGCCCCATAATCAGCTTGCATTAGAGCTGATTATCCAGCTAGGTCTTATTTTCGGGGAAACAGGATATACCAACATTTAGGAAAACCTCTTTAGTTAGGATTAAAATTATGATATCTTTTCCCCAAATATATTGAAGTCAGGGATATGTTGTCTTTTCTTTTCCATCACATGTAACACCAAAGTATAGGCATGTTGTAGTTGCTCTATACATAGATATATGGGTGGTCTGAGAACACCCACATGTTGCATGATGTTATGCAAAAAGAATAACTGATGTGATTACATGGGGGAAAGATTAGGAAGTGACCTTTGGGAAAGATTCATGAGTGAAATAATTTTAAAATGTCTGACTGCACAGAGAAATGAAAGTCAGCATGATAGTCCTGGTGGCAGTAGAACTAGAATAAATCAACAATGAAAGTAAGAAGTGGAATGGCAAGGTAGCATTACCTGAATGGCTAAAATTGTGTTATGCTACACATTTTTAGCACACTTTGTTGCTTCTTGTTTTTCCTTCCTTGGGCCTTCGGAATAGAAGTAGAAGCTGATTTATGAGTTGAGAGTCAGTGCAGAGTGTCACATTTCTATAATGAGATTAGATATTAAATCTAATGAAGGGAAAATATGCTTACCCAAACCAAATGACAGCACCATGATTAAATGACTCAAGATCCCTCCATGGATTTGTTTAGACAATAGAGCAGGTACACAGACCTCCTCTTCTCCTAGGTTTGTGATCAATTCTGTGAAATGAAGATTTATGTCTTTTATTATTCTGATGACATAACAATATGATCATAGAAGCAGACATGAACAAGATGGACCTAGTAAACCAAGTGATATGTTCCGGATACTATGGAGGTTTGTTTAGATTAATCACCTACGTTACATTTTAGGAGACTGCTGACTTCCTTGTAGCAATTCAGTCAGTGCACCTCTATTTATCCTTTAACAAATTTTCATGGCACATGTTTGCAACCCCGTGCTTGCATGTGTGTACGCACACACACCCACATACATACCCATACACAGAGGTATGACCTCACGCCCCATCTTGTAGGTGACAGCTATTTAAATGGGTGTTGTCCTCACAGCAAGTATGCGTTCAACAAGAATCGTTTGTAAGATACCTCCACATTGCTGGAGCAATGGAGAGACTATTATCAAAGGCATGAGTAGTAATTGGACTTTTACAGGGTTAACACTTGAAAAACTTGATATTTTCAAGCTCTAAGCACCCCACTACCATCACTGCCACCCATTCTTAGAAAAGAAGAGAAGAGAGTTACAGTTGCAGTCAGCCCTGCAAAAAAGAATTTGTATGAATGAAGAAATCCATTTATGTGGTATAATTTAGAGATTTCATTTTCCAAAACTTCCATCTATTCCCACCCAGTCTTCATGTTCTCGTTCTTGCCTGAAATGCCACTATTGAAGAGTCACGTCTTAAATCAAATCTTTTGTCCCAGTTTAAATGCAAATATTAGGGGGCTGTGTCATTTATGCACTCTCCAAATAATTATTTTCACATCCTCTCTCTGGGTGGAACATTCTAGAAATGGCATGACTCAGGAGCAAGGAAAGAGGAGAGAAAGGATAAAACAATGTATCTAGAAGAAACAGTTGTATTTATATTGTGGTTTTGCCCAGAGCTGGCCATATGAAAGAAAGTAAGGCAGACAAATGTGATTTTCTCTTAGTATCTTCCACCACTCTCTTTTAGTTGCTCCACTGCTGTTTTCTTCTTTAATATTCATGCATTTCAGGTCTGTGATCTGTAACTGAGACTTCATGGTTTTTAGCGTTGCCACATGCAGATCCTTTTAAGAGCAACTCCATTAAAGATCATTTTCTCCTGGAGCATTCTGTACTCTCTGGTGGTGTTTATCACCTAGTATTTAGTTTTGATCCCAGTAATGTATGCAGAACCAAAGACACCTCTTTATCGCTCTGATTCTGCTGGGAGTTAGTTTATGTTGTAAAACAGGGGAAATGGGAAAGAACAAAGCCAGAGGGGAACAGAGTTGCAGATAGATAGATGATAGATGATAGATAGATAGATAGATAGATAGATAGATAGATAGATAGATAGATAGATAGATAGATATTCCTTGAGATAAAATAATGCCAGGGAACTAGACAATTAAGGAGGAGGGTTCAAAATAGATGGATTTCTTCCCCTCAGGGCTGTCTATTTACAGCTAATTCTGGCTGACAACAACCAACTGCTTACGGCCGGACTCTGGCTGGGTTCTAATTTCTCTTACTTCATGAAATGAGCTTAGAGCAAGCTACCATTCTCCCTCTCATACACCTCCAGGCCTAAGGTGTGTACACTTAGACGGTCTGATCACTGGGTGAGGGTCCTAGGTAAATAAGGACAATGAAAACTTGATTTGTAAATTACTCTGACACTCCATTCAGGTTAAATACTATAAGGCACAGCTGGGTGGCTTCAGACAAGAAATGTTCATGAAATTCATTGATGTGGAAAGGAGCTTGATTGAAAGGTACTGGCATATTGGATCCATTGCTCATTTCCCTGGTTGAAATAATGAGACCTCCTTTGCTGAGAAAAGAGAAAACAAATCTCAGGATCTTGAATCCAAGTTTTGGATTAGGCATGTCAGTTCTAGTGCCTTCCTCGCTTCCGGTTTAATATTTAATTTTTTAAATTTAATGTTAAAAGTTTTGTTCTGGTTAAATTTTTAATTTTCTTGTTTCTGATTTAATCTGATTTGGGTATGGGCCCTGTATTGGCAGAATTTGATGGAAAGAAACCACAAGAAGAGAGACTCTACCACTTTCACATTTATATCTGAGTGATTAGTTTTCCTTCACCTTATATTCAGGACCTTGGTCCCCACATATAGGTTGATCTTTATGGCAGATTCTAGAACTAATCCTCTGCAAGATTAGGGAAAGCTGAGGAGCCCTGGGCCAACCCATTAGACATGCTGGACACATCAGCCTGTCTGTCAGACTATTATCTGTCCCTGTCTTGCCACTTTACCACTTTTGAGTAACCATCCTTAGTCATAAGTGAAGTATGTGTCATTTATTAAATAAACAAACAAATCACTGAATCTATTTAGTTAGGTTATGATTTTCTTATTCTACAGGTGTCTTGTTTGGGACACCTGACAGGACCCCAGCAATGGCACCTGAGGCTATTGTGACGGAGGGGGAACATTCCACTTACTTCCTCTTTCCTACGGCTTCCTTCCTGCCACTCCCGATTGTGGCTGAGGACCTAGCATCATTTTGCCAACATTATCTTCTCATAGGAAAAGGGCAATGGTTGGCAAAATACATTTTGCGCTGCCAGGAGTGATTACTCTCATAAACGTGTATCGATTCCAGCACTTTTCTCCATATGAACTGCAGAGGAAGTATTATTTCTTTGTATCTATTGCTTTTAGCAGAGTCAAAAGGAAACAAAACAAAAGCTTGGGGGGGAAAAAACTGCAGAGTAGTTTAGACTGATTTAAGTGAAATCTGGTTCTGTAATAAGATGCGGTCTGGCAGCCCCATATGTAGTTAGAGCTGCAGACGAGACTGGCAGAGTCAAGGCAGGCCCTGTGCGTTATTGAAGTTGCAGTAGTTTATAAAGGTGATGATGCCCTCTGGTGATACTGTATTACCACTAAGGTTCATAAAGAGTGCGGATGTGTGAATGCGAAAGTGAACAACTATACTCAGTCTGTGATTTGTGCAAAAAAGATGAGCTGGTAAGAGATGAGTCTTTGTTAAAAGCAAAAAAATACTTACGGGGAAAGCAAACGGGTCACATAACTCCGGGGTCCTTAGCTGGGAGGGGAAGATGCAGAACCAAAGCAGTTACCCTGTTTCCCTGAAAAATAAGACCTAGACCGACAATCAGCTCTAATGTGTCTTTTGGAGCAAATATTAATATAAGACTCAGTCTTATATTATATAAGACCTTGTATATTATGTTATGTTATATGTTATTATTATATTATATTATATTATATTATATTATATTATATTATATTATATTATACCCAGTATTATATTATATTATATTATATTATATTATAATTATAATTATATTATAAGACTGGGTCTTACATAATATAATATAATATAATATAACATAATATAATATAATATAGTAAAATAAGACTGGGTTTTATATTAATTTTTGCTCCAAAAGACACATTAGAGCTGATTGTGCAGTTAGGTCTCATTTTCAGGTAAACATGGTAACACCAACGCCTCCCGCCACAAATTTATCACACCCCCACGGACATTTTGAAATAAACAAATCCAGGCTAAAAAGGAAAACTCTTAAACCATCAAATTGCAGTGGCAAGTTTGCTGGAAGGGGAGAGACTGTTATACATCTTCTTTAGGGTATCATTAAAGAGATCTACTTATTACCAACCAGTGTGTACAGACACATCAATGAATGGATAGACGTGAGCCTCTTAGGAGTGCCAGAGATGGTACTCAGGGTGGAGGAAAAACAGCTTGTCTTCCAGGTAGAAGATGATTGTCTGATCTTTTTAACATCTCCTGGCCAAACAACCTTCCTGCCCTTATTCTAATTCATTGTACTATAAAGACGGATCCAGTCAGTTCATGTTTTTGCTGCTCTGATGCACTAGACAGATTGACACTATTGATTGCAATGGCAACAATAGTGCATTTGATGGGTTGAGTCTTTTGGCCTAAAGATAACATGAGTATTCATGACAAACTAAAAATCCACAGGAAAATAGCAAAGGTACGCTTTTTTAGTAATCATGTCTGCAGTTCTGTCTAGACCACTTGGGTGATCGTGGTTGTGGTGATGAGGAGGGTGGTGTGTAGTGGTTAGGGTGATTATGTGTACACAGAAAGGGTACACAGAAAGACAAAGACAGAGGATGGTTTTTCAAAATGGAAGGAAGAATTTGATCATAATTATTCCCAAATATAATGCCCTCATTTCTATCCCAGGTACTATGTACTTTGTAAAATGATTAAAAGAAGTATGGAGTGCTTTTTTCTTTTTCTTTATTGATGTGCCCTACTTACATTAGAAAACGCAGATGAGAACTGGCTGGTTTAAAAATAAGAAAATAAAGGGTAGAGAACCTTATACTAATTTTTATTTTTCAACAAGAACATGGTTTATAAACTGAAAAGAGTAGGCTGTAAGGAAGTAAGTTGTGACCACTTATTTGTGACCACTAGCCAGATGTTGACCTTTTATATGTTAAACTGTTACAGTTTTATGTTGCATCCAGGAAATGATTGATTGCTCTTTTCAAGGAGTGCTGACATTCTGGATGTGACGCTTCTGATGTTTGTGTACTCCACTTATTGACCACAGTCAGGAGTTGGATATATTTAAAGGTCAGAGTAGCGACATCTTAACTCAAGAACTGTACAGTTATTTTATAGTGTGGTCTATAAAATTATCACCACCAACCTGAGGCCCAAAACAAGCATTGTTTTCATTGAAGATTACTCTTTTCTCAAACCAGAAACACTGGCTGTTGCATGTTGCTGGGATATCTGTTTAGCAGGGTGGGTCCCATTGCTTAAGTCAGTGATCAGTTTACTTAAAGTGCCCCATGGTACCTCCGCGATAACAGGTACAAAACACTTTGAAAATCCAGGACCCCTAGTCTTAGTTAAGGTATCAGTTCTCCAAGCTAGCAACTTTGGAGTTATGCCCATTTCCTCAGTTCCTTTGTTTAGTCTTTCTCTCATTTTTAACTACCAGTTCTATTTATTCTGCATTTTATCTTCTCCATCTTGATCACACTGCCTTATCCAGGCCTTCATTATTTCTCTCCCTCAATGGAGTAATGACTTCCTGTCTGGCCTCTCTAATGCTCACTGTCACTTGGCACCTTCCACGTTGATGCCAGAATGATTTTTCGTAAGCAAAACTCCTTTAGTTAAAATCCATCAGTGGCTTCTTAGTGCCTTCAGGGTTGAGTTTGAACCCTTGAAGTGGCATGCATGGCCCATAATCAAACAGCTATTGTTGTGGCCTCATCTTTCTGAACTATTGACTCTGCGCCCTGAATGAAGTCCCATGAGACTATGTGTTCCTGGAATCTGCTACCACCTGACATTAATTTATTATTTTATACAAAAGTCCATTAATCCACAGTTTCATTTTCAACCCCCCGAGATCCCTATTGGGTCTGGGAAAGAAGGTACCATTTCTCTCATTTTACAGAGGATGAATATGGGATTAACTCCACACCAATTTAATAAAGTAAAACACAAAATCAACTCTTGATAATCTTTATGTAGATTGTGGAATTTGTGAATTATCTGTGGGGTGCAATGGATACTTTTATGGTCTAGTATCCTACTGTTTTTCTGAACTCTATATTCAGCTAATTCTTTATGAACTGTACACCCATTTAAGATACATGTATGTACATTTAGTTTTCCCAAAATAATGAAATATTTAATTTCAAAGTTGGTTATACTTTTCTTTTTCAACAGTTTCCATCATGGTTTTCCTTTGTTGAATGTGTTGTTTGGGATTGACTCTTCAATTGTCTTGAAACAAATCTATATTTACCACCTCTTCCAAACAACAATTTATGGTGGACTAGGGGTTGCAAGGTAATTTCATTTGCATTTTTGTAAATGTACAACCATGAAGCAATAAGTAATATAGAAGGGTGGATTTTTTAAGGCAAATAAACTGCTAAAAATATTGTATTTAGGTGCTGAAAAGTCATTGAACAATGAAGGATAAGAGTGAGGAGAATTGTAGACTAATCTGTACAATGCATAGGAAACAAGTGTCTCCCCTGGTTACATTAATGGAATATCGTAAACTCATTTTAGTACCAAAATTTAAATTAAAAAGGAAGGAGGGGGTTATGGAATACAGGCTGTTGAAGAATCTCATTTTCAGCAAGTTTGGAAAAAAAGTCACGACGGCAATTTAGTTTATTTTTTAAACATTCCCTGTAGTGTTGTGAAGACCAAACAGCAGCTTTGAGCTAATTCATAAAAACCAGAATGCAAGGAAGAGAAGAATAAACTGGATAGAAACAAATAAGAAACCTTCCAATTTAATTGACCAGGCTGATTAAAATAAGAAATGTAAACACCCTCCCCAAGTGAGAATATGTTGGCTATGCAGTCACTTCTTTTTTAAATTTCTCTTGGAATGTTTGTAATCCATGAAACTACCTGTGTTATTTAAAAAATAAAAACAGAAATGAAAAACTCAATTTCGTTAATGAAATTGTATAGTCAACAGAAGTAAGTATGACATGTAAAAGTAATAGAATTGCATTTAAATTTCCCTCTTTGAATTTAGAGGTTAGAGTTTTAACACAATGACTCATTATCCATGAAGTACACTGTGTAAGATTGTGCAAACATAAAGAGTTGTCTAAAATAGCCAGGTAAGGACAGTTATGAAGATAAGATGCAATGAGGGTAGTCACTTAGCCTGCTAGGGATCTAGAAATGGGTTGTGCTTTTTTTCTAGTTAATGTATTAGTTTATGAAAAATGATATGCAATTTAAAATAATTTGTTTACTTCTTAGAGACCAGGAATATTAGAAATATTTTGAGAAACTTCTATTTGTTTAATGAAAATAGCTTTTTCGTCTGTTGCAAACATTTTTTCATGTTTATCGTTTGGCATCTTCTTGTTATATTGAACTTTTAAACTTTAATAGTCAATCTTTAGTAATGTGGCTTTTACACCATGCAGGGAATCCTTCTCTACTCTAAAATTACAAAATATTTGCCCATGCTTCCTTACAGTACTTTTGTGGCTTCACTTATTATATTTTTAATATTTTATATGCCTGGGGTTTATTTGGCTGTAAGAAATGAGACAGAGATACCACTTTTTTTCCAAGTGGCCTATTGACTTTGGGGAAGTTTTAGTGAATATTGAAAAAAGTGAATGGAGTAAAGTGGTGTTTTTTTACTATTATTAGCCTTAAAAATAACAAAGACAAGAGTAGAGTCCTTTAATTAATATGCTATAGAAGGAGTTTCATGTTCAAATAGAGCCTGGGATCTTACTTACACGTTCACCTTTTACTTCAGTAGTGATGTTTAAAGTACAGTCATGCACAACGAAACGACTTTCGCATCAAGGACAAACTTTATAAGATTACGATGGAGAAAAAAAAAATCCTGTCACCTAGTGACATCATAGTCATCACAGCATTGTAGTGCAACACATGACATGTTTGTGATGATGCTGGAATAAATACACCTGTGCTGCCAATCCTATGAAAGTATAGCACATACGATTATACACAGTACATGATATGTGATAATGATAGTGAATGACTGTGTTACTGATTAGGTATTTATAATGTCTTTACTATACTAGAGCCTTTATTGTGATTTTAGAGTGCACTCTTCTACTTACAAAAAAATTTTTTCTGAAAAACAGTATGCTGTGTTAACGCTAGCAGCAGCCTCATATATCTCATGTTTGCGGTTTCTCTTGATTGCATAATTTTCTCTTGTACCTGATTTAATCTCATGTTCTTTTGTACAGTAGCTTTCTATACAGGCTTGTAGCCTCGGAACAATAGGCTACACCATATAACCTAGATGTGCAGCAGGCTGTACCAGCTAGGTCTGTGTAAGGGCACTGTGTGATGTTGGCACAGTGGCGAATCGCCTAACAACACAGTTCTCAGAATGTATCCCCGTCATTAAGCAGTGTATGATTGTACTTAAAATATGTTTTTTCTTTCTTGGTTTCTGCAATACATACATTTCTGATTTCTCCCTTACCTCATGATCAGCAGCATCCTCTTCCCTTTTCTGATTTTGAACTTCTGCTATTCTTCAGGTTGTATCTTTAACTCTCTTTCATTTATTTTTCCATCCTGTACTTTCTGCATGATTTCATATATGGCCGAGGATACAATTTAAGCTGAAGACTGTGGAGTAAACATGCCCAAAAAGTAGTTCACTATCTAGGTTTGGAGCTGATGAGAGATCTGGGTTGAGGATGCTTATATCAATGCCTGAATACATCTTAAACTTAACTATATGTATCACTGAGTTATTCAAGTACTTAGCCTATTTTTTTGTTACCATGCTTGGTCTTTCTTTCTTCCTATTGATTTGAGAGTACTCTTTCTATATTAGGGGCCAAGGTGATATACAGTAAGTGCATATCAGTACAGCATCTAGAAATGATCTTATATGGGTGTCAAATTTTGATTTCCCTTCTTCAAATCTTATATCAAATCAGTCACAAATTTCTATTCATTCTATTTTACACCTTAACATCTTGTCAAGGTTCTTTACTGTATACCCACCATAACCTTCCAATTCACGCCACCACACTTTCTTCCCAGGATTATTGTTGCAGTCGCCAAATGAACTCTATGTTCCTTTGCCTGCCCCTCCCCACCCCATATATTGTATACATTATATCAAGAGTATTCTTTTTAATGTGAAATAATTATTTCACCAACCCATTTTTTTTTCTTTTAGTGAATCCCTATTTTCAGATGATAATGTTCAAATATTTTAATGTCAGACAGGTAACAAAGTCATCTATCCCTTTCTTATTTCTGCAAGAAAGAAAAAAAAAAAGTCTACATCCAATTCCACATGTTGAGCTTGAAGTATCCTTAAGACATATAAAAGTAGATGCTGAATAGACATCCAAATATAAAAGACTGCAGCTCAAGAAGGTCAGTGAGCTGCAGTCTTTTATATTTGGATGCCTACTGAAGATACCAATTTGGGAATGTTCAGTGTATGACCATGAATAACACAGGAGTCTGGTGTTATTGTATGGAGAGACATTATATGGCACGATGTGAAGAAGGGCCTAATCCTGAGACCTGAAGACATACAATGCTTCATGTTTGAACAGAGAAGAACCTAACATAAGAAACAGAGCAGGAATGGCCAGAGGGGTACAAAGAGAGAATATGTAGTATAATAAAACCCAGTGGAAGAGAAAATTCAAGAATGGTCCTCATCACCCCTGACAGTCAAGTAAGAATACAAAACATTGTGCACTGAATGTCACAACTGGAGCTCATTGGTGACCTTAGCAAGAGCAATTTCAGTGAGTTGATGGGGTGGAAGCCAGATTGAAATAACGAGGCATGAGTAAAGAATTGAAGAGAGACAACTCTGAATAAAAGGAAAGGAAGGATTTTTTTATTTGTTTACTTGTTTGTTTTAAGATAGCAGAATTTTGAGCATGTTTGAATAATTCTTTGATGCTTTTTTTTTTTTAATTGTAAAAACATTAGTTAACAACGTCCACCTCACCAAGTTTAAGATATGAAAGGGCCTAGAATAGTATCTTAGACATAGCAGATAATCAATAAAAATAAAACGATTGTCTGCCTTTCCTTCTCCTCCTTGTTTCCCTACCTCAGCCCCACTGGGCTTACCATCCTTTGTAATAGTAAAACCCATTGTATTTAGTTACAGTGAAAATACCGTTTTGTCTTTCTTATTAATGGACCATCTCTTGAGTATCTTCTTAATGTTTGTTTCCTTAAGTTTTGGGCACTATATATGTGTAAAATCTTAGCTATTTAAATTGAATTGCCTTTTCAGCTCTAAAATTTGGAGACTAAACCTGTTGTTGCCTCCTTTACAAAATATGTTTGACTGTCCTGTATGTTTTCCAGATTGGCAGTGGTTAGCAAGGCAACAGGTTCTATTTATAATGGGAAAGCAAAATGAAAAGAAATATGAACAACAGTGGGGCTACTTTTGCAAAACAGCACTACATTTCTGCACAAAGAACTGTTGTTTGGAGCAGGTAATGACTAGCTTAGTCACAGCTTTATTCCTAATCAATATTTTGGAAAGAACACAAGAGGTGATGGGAATTGCTGTCTAAAATTTAAAAGCGCTATCTGAACCATTGATCTCGAGAAATTATCCACACAAGATTTTAAAGTTTGAATTTGAAGTTGTGTTATTATATTAAACACATGTTTTTGTTTTGTTTATTCCTTACATGTATTTTTTTTTTCTTTTTTCATGGTAGCTTTGTGTCTGTTAGCTGAAAGGAAACTTGTATAAAGTGTAAAATAGTCAAAGGGGTGAAAGATGAATGCGGGCAGAGACTTTTTTTTAAGCACCATTAACTCAGTGGCATCTACCTGGAATGTCAGTGCACTTTGCTGATTTCATTTTGATAATGCTATAAGCTGGTCTCTGATAATTGCCTCTGTAATTGGAACAAATTTATGATTATGCTAATTCATTCTCAACCACCTAGTGTATGGAGGCTGAGCTAATCCATACCTGTCCCTGTATTTCCTTTGTAGATCATAACATGATTAGTCTTTCACTGTGACTGATGGAACTGTTATTCTGAATAGAATTGATTTCTAGATGGTGTGTATATGCGTATGTGTAAGTGATCCGTGTTTGCATTCTTTACCTAATTGTGTGTAATTCTGTTATCAATATTTAAAACCAGTTTGTGATGTGAACATTTAGACTTTTTAATGCTTTAATCCTTAATAAGACGGCTATTGTCTCGGCACAGGAGTGTATGTTACATGGTCATAAGGAACAAAAAAAGCAAATTGTTAATTAATATTCCCTCACCACCACCTTAAAACCTTATTTACATACCAGAAATTGTGGGAGGAAATGTGAGTACAGAAACAATTTTGAATCTCTCTGAAAGCCAACTCTTTGTTATCTGGTTAGGGAGTTCTTCCCATCCTAAAATAATCCCTTAAAATGAAGCAGCACGTTACACTGTATTTTAAGATCACTCCTTGGGATATCAGGCTTTGGAAGCCATCTCATACGTGTTGCTTCATCAAAGATTCAAAACCAGAGCTCCTTTTTCCCTAGCAGATGGCAGCGAGCAAAGGTAGAATTAGCAAAAGCAAGATCTGCTGCACTATGGAAAATACAGCTGAAAAGCAAATGGCAGCAGCACTTTCCCTTACAAAATGTCTTTTGATCACATATCTCTCCATTCTTATATTTATGTTTCCTCTGTTTAATGTTGTCTTTTCCCTCTGATCATCATCCTTGTAAATGCTCTACATTCATGTAAACATGTCTCAGCCTTCACTCATGAGAATGTTACAGGTTCAGTTAACTGTGAATCCAGAATGTTCACTTTCCCAGAGACCGTTTACTTGTCAAAATGAATTTAAAAAATAACATGAGTCTGCAACCGACTTTCAGAACTGAAATGGGAAGTGAAAGGACAACACTGATCTGACAAGAGACACACAATGTTAGAACATGAAGTTCCATAATCAGAATTCAGGCTTCTAAGAGGTACTCGTTTCTGTCATTTCATTCAGCGTCAGTGAGGGTGATTCTGTGATCGTTAGGTTTCTATCATTTGCCTGGTTCTGCTGCTGAGGCTTCACAATTAAGCTGAATCTCTGCTTCCTTTTGTGATGAATAATCAGATAAGTACAGCTAAATTGAAGAAACTGCAGTGTGGGTTGCTTTAAAACCAATCTATACAGTCTGAAGAGGAAAGGAGGACAAAGGGGAAACATGATAGTACCGTTATAAATAACTTGAAGAAAATATTAACAAGGAGAAAGGAGGACAGGTGACATCTTATCTGAAAATGGCAAAGCAAGTAATGGCCTAAACTAACATTAGAAGATAATATGCTCCACTACGAGTAGAGTGATGTCATTCAGTGCAATGGTTAAGACCCAGTTAATACGTACTCGGATATGCCGGCTCAAATTGTGGGAAATATTAAGGAGCAGCACTTAATTTGGTCAATAAGAAACATAAAAAAATTGCTACTCTCTTGTGGTAGAAAAATTATTTGAAGACTACTGATTCCAGTTCAACCATTTCTCAAGTATGTTACCATAGACAAAAAATGTAATCTGTAAAATGGGAAGAATAAGATTTTCTTAACCTATTTTTTGGGAGGAGGTGATTATTGTGCAGATCAAGTGAGATAATGTATTGAATATCAGTTTGTGCACTTGGAGTGATGGATACCACACAGACAATGATGGATACCTCTGTGGGTTCCCTTGCCTTTTCTTCATGGTCATAAAACAGCTGCCATTTGTTCAGAATCACATCCATGCCCAACCAAATGAAAGACCAGAAATGCCGCCCTTTTCTCAGGAAAGCAAATGCTTTCCTGTAAGTCACCCAACAGACTTAGATATAATTGGCCCTCTTAAATGTTTTAAGACTGCAGATTTTATTATTACAGCAAGATTTTATGGACTGCTTGCTCTACTCATTTCTGCACATTACCAAAAAGCAAATGAAACACCACATGACTTTGAGAAGGGCTATCATAACTTCTCATGAGCTACGCATGGACAAATATTGTTTGAGTAATATTATTTAGTTAATTATAATTAACATATATCAGTTTCAGGTGTACAACATAATGATTCACTACTGTATACATTTCGAAATGATCACCACAATAAGTCTAGTTAATATCTATCACCTTACAGTCACAAATGTTTTTTTCTTACGATGAGAACTTTAAAGATATACTCTCTTAGTAAGTTTCAAAAATGAAGTAGATTATTATTAACTTTAGTTACCATGCTGTATATTAGATCCCCATAACTTATTTATTTTATACTGGAAGTTTGTATTTTTGGCCCCCTTCACCCGTTTTTCCCACTCCCCACCTACTGCCTCTGGCAACCACCAATCTACTCTCTATATCTATGAGCTCAGTTTTTTTGTGTGTGTTTTGTTTTTTAGATTCTACATATAAGTGAATATTATTTTGCAAATAACATGCGGTTATTGCACTGAAATTTGGCAAGTGATGTGGATGACTGAGCACAGTGGTTAAAAGCAAAACTTGGAGTGAAACTTTGATTCAAATTCTGGCTCTACCATTAACTAAATGTATAACTTTGGACAAAGTAGTCAACACTCCTGTTTCTTTCTATGTAAAATGGGGGTGATAAAAATGGGGTTCACCTCATAGAAATGTTTTAAAGATTAAATTGTAACACACGTATACTGCTTAAAAAAGTATTTGACACTTAGAGAGTGTACAACAAATGCTAGGTCTCATTAATTTTAGGCTAGGAAATATCAATTTGATCAATACTCATGATATGACTTAATGTGATGAGAAATTTATTGATTAGATCAATCTCTTAGGGTATAGAAACCTAGACGTTCCCCCATGGTTGCTATGGAACCCCATCTTTATTCTCTGTCTGGTCCACTCTGTCCCCACTCCTGTGTCTTTGTATGCCATCTCAGTTTAGCCACTCACTAGCTAGAATGCATGACTCAGCGTTCTCTGTTTTCTCACAGAAATCCAATCACACTTGTTATTTGGTAAAGTGGTAATTAAATAAAATGTTTGAGAGGTGACGTAGAATGACCACACTATGCACTGCTGTGGCCTTCCAGTAGTTCCAGCTCCACCTCTCATGCCCCTCAGTGTAGCCATGCCTCTACCCTGTCCCATCAGACAAGGTTGCCTTCCAAGCCATCCTTAGTCATCATGGGGAAAAACCAAAACAAACAAAAAACATTTATTACTCTTATATAACTCATACCTTGAGCAAATACATAAAAGTCAACATGAGACCATAGATAGCCATTAGGAAATATTAGTGACTCCCAATATATATGTAAGAACAACTACATTAAAAATGTTTTTGTTTCTAGATCTTATCTATGCTCAACCCTAGGACCTAAAGCAAAAAATAATATCCCTTTCCCTTGACCCCACCCCTGAAATGCTGTTTGAACTTTTATTGCATGTGTGTGTGTATATCACAGCAGTCATTAAATTTGCAGGTACCTCAATTTGGCTAGAACATGTATTCAACAGGTGCCATTGAACATCCTCAGAAGTGGGTTCTATGTAATAAGGAAATTTAACATATGTTCACGTTCTTAAGAAGCTTGCCAAGGAGTAGTGCAGAGAAATGATCACAGGCAATGAGCAGATGGATTGAGAAGCTTTAAAAGTCATAAATCTGAGGTTAAACCTATAATATATATTAGCAACTCAATTTTGTATTAAGTATAGCAAATCTTAAGATAGAGGACTGGAATTGGGGGATAGAATCACTTGTTGGACAATATCAGTAAATAGTACTCATTGGCATTTTCTGTGGAATATGAAGGGAGAGTTCCAAGTTGATATTGTCTAGAATCAAATGATAAAAGGCTTTGGATCCTGCATGGGAAGAGAGTTGGCTTCTTAAAGTGGCTTTTTTTGCTAGTTTCTGCTCCCTCCCCCCACCACACACCACCAAATGGTCAATAACTTGTCACCTTCTCATTCTCTTATGGAATATTAGGGACAGGAGCATGAGAATTCTGACATACTGTCTGATGGAAATAAACATTTAGGTATAAGGTTTATGTATAGCTATACATAAATATCTTTGCCAAACATCAGAAGAGGTGAAATATTAGGACTCATGCAAATATTTTCAAGTGTAACTCAGGTCTCCGATAAAATAATCTCCCGCAAAGCATCAATCCATCACTCTTTCAAAGAAGGTACCCTCCCCATCCAATTACACCATGCTGCCTATTGTGAAAATCTATAGGCTTGTCAATTACATTTCTCTGTCCCCAGAATGACTGATCAGGATCTGATCATGCTGTCTGGCATGAAATCTAATCGTCTTTGATTATCTGCTTTTCCAGATTTGTTTATAAACTGGAAAAATCTACAAATTGCAGACCATCGGTACATAACACTATGCTAATTAATGCAGGCATTCTGCAAATCCATAAACTCATTACCTCTAAGTAACTAGTTTCTTCAGGATGCCCCTAACTGGGATTATCCATGTAAACCAAATGAATAGAAACCAAATGAAGAATTGTTTCTCTGAGGGGTGAATGCTCCCAACAACCTTCTGGAATGTTAAACCTCTCTGTCAAAGAGATGACCTATTAGCAAGAGGTCATTTGGATCAATGCTACAAATGTTCCTTACCCTCCAGGTCATCAATGTATTGATCCCATTATGCTAATTTGAAAATTTGTATTGCTTTTGTTAAGAGCTTAATTAAGGCTTTCCAGTGTTGGCAAACTCAATTTCTAAACTCAGTACACATGCTTTATGATACTTGCAGAAAGAATACTGTACATAAGTTCAAAAGTTCTTTGATGCTTTCCCGTCGTTTCCATTAGAAAGCCTGGGGAATGGGCAATGTCATATACGCTATGAACCATAATATTCTAGGATGATGGGGGCATCAGATTTAATGAAAAGAAATTAACTTCTATTGGAGAGGAATTAACTTCAGGGAAGGACATTGACTTCTTCTCTGTGATAACATTTACTAGGATCCAGAAAGCTGGTGTCTTGTAGTATCTGTAGAGAAGCCAAAGTAAATCTACTTCTGGTTCATGGATATGTTATGTTTGGCTCTTACAATATATTTTGTAATATATGAGCCATCGTGTTAGAATCAAGAAATAGTATACTAAAATACACATCCTTGGCTTCTCGTGAAAGATGGAAGATCTATTTATACTGGTAGCAATCGTCTGAACCTGACTGGCGGCTGTACATTCGTGCAGGTTGTGTGATCTTCATTTCGTATAGTCGCCACCACTTCCCCATACATAGTGACACTGACGCTAAATACTCCATAAATTTGAAGACCATTGTGATATGTTGAAAGCAAAAGAAGTGTTTTGTTTTGTTTTTAGGAAAAATTAGTTCATTATTTTTTTCTATGTACTATCATTTTTTTTAAAAAATATTTGTGTCTCTATCTAAAGTGGGAAAACAAAAGGAGACGGAAAGTGGTAACATTTTTTTAAGAAAAATGAGAGTGAGCTCATTCCTTCATGGAAGTGAAGAACAGTTCCTTGTCTTTAATATGCAAGTAATGCACATGGATGTCTTGCACTCAGCACCACTTCAGTAATTTATGTTACCTCCCTGGCCCCCAGGACCATTTGAGTTTGCAACGGCTGGTGTAGGGAATGCTTTTTTCTATCTTATTTATTAAACTATTCTACATTAGGAGCACTTAGCTCATCAAAAATGTTTTTAAATTTCTCTAAGTGACAAAAGCATAAATCCAAGAGCAATTTGTCACTTTTATAAGCCCAGAAAATACCAAACTGACTTCCTCATAAAGATCCTGTCATCAGTTAAATGGATAAACTATTAGGTTATGAATAAAAAACAGCCCCACACTTAGGAGTCTACTAATGTGCTGACTGCTTATAGAAACCTAGACGTTCCCCCATGGTTGCTATGGAACCTCATCTTTACTCTCCTTGCCTGGTCCACTCTGTCCCCACCCCTGTGTCTTTTATGCCATCTCATTTTAGCCCCTCACTAGCTAGAATGCATACCTCAGCCTTCTCTGTTTTCTCACAGAAATCCAATCACGCTTGTTATTTGGATTGATAGACCTCAGTCATGACACCATAAGCACCAGCTATTCCACAATGTATGCATACCTATGACACCTCATTCATCCGATATCAATGTTTTTTACAACTATAACCTGGGAAGACCTAGCAGTAGACCATTGTATATGCCATAGTACACATGGGCAGGTAGTGGATAGATTGGATGGTTGGGTCAACTTATATGGTGGTTAAGGTGTGCACTGAACATCTCTACAGAGCATGATTGATAAAAGAGGGGAAGCCTGTGAATGATCTCCCCCACAGTTACACAAACAATGGTCCTGGATGTGGCCAAGCTTATATAACTTAGGACCCCTCACTTCTCTGGTTCCAATACCCTTTCTTCTGATTCAGTCATAAGATCTTTCTTTGTTAATCTGTTTTTCTTTTGAGTTTTATATAAACTTTGAGGAACCATTTTATGGCAAAACATAAATTTGAAAACCACTGATACATGATTTAGTAAAAGAGATATTTTTAAGATATTTTTTTTTTCAGATTACTAAATAGCTTTTCCTTGAGGTTGCCACAATTAACCAACAGGAAGAAAATAAGTTACCCTACTCTTCTCTTAAAACCTCTGTGAACATATTTCCTTCCGATCATTTTTCATTTTTTACAGCATATATATGTTTACTTGTGATTTCATTTTGTTTTATAAATTTATGATAACATTTAGCATATAATTTTGCATTTAGATCTTTCATGCATTATGAGCATTTTCTTTGTTTTCATTAGCACGAATTATGACTTTTAATGCTTATGTTATACTAAATCATATTGTTGAACCAGGATTTATTTAAACAAAGCTCAATTAATTGGAATATTGCTTTAGCATATTTTTTCTTTTTTTTTTTTTCAAGGAATATTTATTAGGCCCACACAGTTTCTATTTAATCAACTCTACCTACCTTTGTGGGTTCTTCTCTCTTATCTACTTTTGGGTCATTATCACTAGATATGATAAGAATTTCTGTTTTTATTTTTTTATTTTTTTAATTAGTTTCAGGTGTACAAAGCAATGTAATAGTTAGACATTTAAACCCCTCATAAAGTGATAACCCACCCACCCCCAAGCTACTACCCATCTGGCATCTTATATAGCTATTACAATACCATCGGCTATCTTCGCTATATTGTACTCCACATCCTGTGACTATATATAGCTATATATTTAGTTATAGTTGACATTCAATGTTATTCTACTTCAGCCCCAGGTGTATAATGCATTTGTCAGGCATCTACACAATCTATATTGTGATCCATCTGATAAAGCCAGTGCCCATCTGGCACCTTACATGATCTTTACAACATTGTTGATTATATTCCCCATACTGTATTAACTACCAATTTGTATTTCTTAATGCCTTCACCTTTTTCACCCTGACCCCAACCCCATTCCCAACTATCATCCTGATAGATCTAGTACCTATCTGGCATCATACCTAGTTATTACAATATTATTGACTATATTCCTTATGCTACACCCTACATCCCCAAGACTACTGTATAACACCCATTTTTTTCTTCTTAATCCCTTCCCATTTCACCCATCCTTAACAACCCCTCCCATATTAAACAAGTCCCTCTAAGAGTCCTTGTAGTACTGGTTTGGTGGTGATGAACTCCTTCAGCTTTTTCTTGTCTGGGAAGCTCCTTCTCCATCCTTCGATTCTAAATGACAGACTTGCTGGATAGAGCAATCTTGGTTGTATGTCCCTGCTTTCCATCACTTGGAATATTTCCTGCCACTCCCTTCTTGCCTGCAAAGATTGTGTTGAGAAATCAGCTGACAGTCTTCTCTGCACTATTCCAGCTTCTCACACAATGGGGGGATTCCTTAGAAGGCGGGCTTCTCCTCTGCTAACAGTTCGCCTGGGTCACAGGGCGCCACGTCCCTTTAGGTGAATTCAGTAGTGAGCTGCTTCGTCTTCCCTGTCTGCTGTGCAGGGAGTCCTTTGTGGAGTTATAGCTGGTTAATTTGTTATAAATTCCAGGGGAGATTTCCAGAGGCTCACCTCATGCCACCATTTTGATGACGTCTCAGCTGACAGTCTTATGGGGGCTCCCTTGTAGGTAACTAACTGCTTTGCTCTTGTTGCTTTTAAGATTCTCTCTTTGGAAAAAAAAATATATATATATTTCTTTGTAGTTGACCTTTGGCATTTTAATTATGATATGTCTCAGTGTCTGCCTCTTTGGGTTCATCTTGTTTGGGACTCTATGTGCTTCCTGGGCTTGTATGTCTATTTCCTTCACCAGGTTAGGTAAGTTTTCTGTCATTATTTCTTCAAAAAGGTTTTCAATTCCTTGTTTTCTCTCTTCTTCTTCTGGTACCCCTATGGTGTGAATGTTGGTACACTTGATATTGTCCCAGAGTCCCCTAAGCTCTCCTCAATTTTTTGGATTCTTTTTTTCTTTTTGCTGTTCTGGTTGGGTGTTTTCTACTATCTTATCTTCTACATCGCTGCTTGGATCCTCTGCTTCATCTGACCTACTGTTGATTCCCTGTAATATATTCTTCATTTCTATTATTGTATCCTTTATTTCTGACTCATTCTTTTTTATGGTTTTCATCTCCATTTTTATGCTTCCTATCTCTCTGTTGAAGTTCTCCCTGGGATCATTGAGCATTCTTATAACTAGTGTTTGGAACTCTGTGTCTGATAGATTGCTTATCTCCGTTTCACTTAGTTCTTTTTCTGGAACTTTGTTCTGTTCTTTTATTTGGGACATATTTCTTTGTCTCCCCATTTTAGCTGCTTCCCTGTGTTTGTTTCTATGTATTAGGTAGATCTGCTATGTCTTCCGGTCTTAGTACAATGGCCTTATGTAGTAGGTGTGCTGTGGAGTTCTGTGGCACAGTGTTTCTGAGCCACGCACTGCAGGTTCATCCCTTGTGTGGGTTGGGTGTGCTCTCCTCTTATAGTTGAGCCTTGGTTGATAACTGCACATCAGTGTGAGGGACTGACACTTGGGCTCACTGGTTGTGGACTGGCCTTAACTACAGTGGAAGTGCTGTAGTGCAGGAGCTGACCCTATGGCTCCAGGTTGTTTTGAAGATGGCCACTGGGGGCACCAGCCCCAGGACCACCTTGCAGGGAGATCCACTGTAGGCCTACTTCAGCCACAGCCCATGCCCCACCCATGGACACCCAGAGGGAGCCAGAAAGAAATCTGCAGATGGCTACCACCCATGCTGTGCTTGGAAGCACCTTGAGAGGCCAAGCTCTGACCCAGACCAGTTGCCACTTGTGCTGGCTTAGGGCTGCTCAGCCAGAGGCACAGGACACGCTCAAGCCAGATGATGCTTGTCTGGGTTCTGCAAACCTTTGAGAGTTTAGGAAAATCTGCAGCTTGAGCCAAGGCAGGTGGTCTGCATGAAAAAGCCTCTGGAAACAGCCTGGGTATGCCGGGAAGTTGGGTGTGGTGAACTAACAACAGAGACTCAGAAATGGCGACTGCCTGTGTTCACACACTGGGAAGGGGGAGGGCTCAACAAAGAAACAATGGCCTCCACCAGGTCCCCCCATCCAGGAGAAAGCTTTCTCTTCAGGCCCCATCCCAAGCCAGACAACTCAATTCCCCACCATTTGTCACTCCTACCTTTTCAGCTGCTGTCCCAGCACTGGAGCGCAGAGCAAGTGATTCTGTGGTGGGTAAGTCCACATGCTCCTTTAAGAGGAGCACCTGTGAGTGCAGCTGTACTGTCTCACTCAATCACAATCTCCCCTGGTTTTCACAGCCAGAAATTATGAGGACTTCTCTCCCTAGCACTGGAACCCTGGGCTGGAGTGGGGCTAGAATCTCTTGTCCTTCTAGGGAATGGTGAGGGACCCCCACAGCTGAAATAGCCCTCCTGATCTTTAATGGTCACATGTGGGTGTGGGACCAGGCCGTTCCACATCTCTGCCCTTCCTACCAGTCTGGAGGTGGCTTTTTCTGCACATCCTTAGTTGAAAGGCTTCAGTTCAGCTTGATTTTAGGCGATTCTCAATAAGGGTTATTTTGTAGATTAGTTGTAATTTTGATGTGGTTGTGAGAGAAGGTAAACACTGTTTTTACCTACTACTCCATCTTGGTTCCTCCTAGCATATGTTTTCTTATTTTCGCTTTTTCTTTTTTGTTTCTACCAAAAATAATTTATTGTGGTTAAATTTTTGTTTGTAGCTCTAATATTTTCCTTTGGTAAATTCCCGAGATAATTATAAGAACAAAAGCCATTATCTTTAAGACTGTCAGATGGAGTAAGTACTAGTGTCACCAGAGAGTGGGCACTTCTCGGCTCTGTCCAGGTTCTTGGCATCTCAAGCAAAGAATTGAATGAGAGAGAAGTAAAGTGGTGAAAGAGTAGTTTATTAAAAAACATAGTACACTCCAAAGAGTTTGGCGTGGACCCTGAGCAAAGGCAAGGATCAAAGGCCCACGGGTGGCATTATTAGGAGAAAAAGTATACTCCAAAGAGTTTGGAGTGGGCCAAGCAAAATAGGAGGTTCAAAGGCCCTGAATGGCGAGGACTTGGAATTTTTCTCCATTTTTCCTCTGCAAAGGGCTGTTCCTTTCCGGGCGTGGGACCACTTAATTGACACCTGTGATTGGCAAAAGGCTATTACCTTATCTTTTTGGACTGTGCATGTTCCTTCCCAGAATTCAGTCTGTTATAATGATATTAATGAATTTCCGGGCGTATGTATGATAGAATGAGGCCCAGGTGAAATGAAGGTCGTTGTGGCCTTTACTGCGCAGGTGTGAGTGACTGGTCTAATCCAGTCGGGTGTTTTGTACCCATTTGTTTCCTTATAAGGGAGATAATTACAGTGAGAAGGGGAAGTTGTGGGCAGAGAAGGGGGGGTCTTCTATGGGTGATGTTCCACGTGCAGGATGCAGAAACCCGATGCCTATCACTAAATGCCTGCCTTGTTTTCCTCTTGAGAGATGTGATCCCCATAAAATCTCTATGGGAAACTGAGGGACAGGAGGTCTTTTCTTCTTTATCTGCTTCCTGCTGGGCAGGGGCGTAGAGCTGTCCTTACCTATTGGGAGATTCACAGAACTTTCACCCTATCTGATCTCAGATGAGAGGAAGGGGTCTCGAGATCCACCTGGAAGACCATGTTAGCTTCTTTGGTTGCAACTGGCAATCTTAATGGGGTATCATCTGTATCCCCAAGTCCCCTGAATGAGGAAAAATAGATTTTAATTAATAAATCTGTTTGCTCTATAGAGCTTGTGGCCATTCAACCAGTCATTTAGGTGGCCTAGAGCTGGGCCCAGAAAGGGTTGGAAAGATCATTAGACTTTAATGATTACAATCAACAAGTATACTGGCCTGGGGGAATGTTGAAACTTATTTGGTCTCTGGGATGGAATTATCCAGTTAGGTTCAGAATGTCTTGGGGGATATTGGGAAGTCACGAGCTTTTAAATAGTTATCTGAAGCAGGGGTGAGAGACATTCTGTGATTCAGGCTCGGAGCAATCTTTAGTCTAGGATTCAGAAACAAATTAGAAGAGTAATCAAAGCCAGGGGCTAAAGAGCTAAGAAACTAGGGAAAAGAAGACTTAAAATTTCTGTAGTGAGGTGGCTCTCCCATATCACTAGTAAGAAAATTAAAGCAGGATGGGTGGAGTAAAGGGGACTTGCTGTACTAGAAGGTTGTTAGGCAAGACCTCTCTGAGGAGGTAATATTCGATCTGAGATCTAAATGAAAAAATGGGATTGATCCATGGAGACACCTGTGGGAAAGTCCTTCTGGGCAGCAGAATCAGCAGGTGTTGAGGCCCAGAGGTTGGAATTTGCTTTGAGCTTTCCAGAACAGGAAGGAATCCAGTAGGACTGGAGTGGAGAGAGCAGGGGGTACTCTGAGGATCAGAGGTAGAGAACTGATAGGGGTCTAGATCTCAGAAGAACTTTGTTAGAACAAAATTGCAAATACTTACCAAGGCTAAGTAGGATTTGAGGCTATTGAAGGATTTCAAGCTCGAAAGTGACATGATCTGATCTCTTTGTGGAGAATCAACTGTAGAGGCAACAATGGAAGCAGTAGACAGCCCAGTTAGTTAAGAGGCTATTGAGGAAAGGCAACAATGGTGGAGCAGTGATACAGGATACGTCCATTCTCTGCATTCTTGGCAAAAATGAAGCCAAACTACCTGCATATGTGTGTCTGTGTGTATAATTTTAATCGTTGCTATTTTGACAGGGAAAAATATATATTGTTTAACTTTTTATTAGTGGTGTAGAATATTCAATTGTTTAATTGCATGTGTTTTCCCTTTAATGAACTGTATACTTTATGGGATATTATCTAGGATGGGATTTTATTGTTAACTTAGATGAGATATACACACACACACACACACACACACACACACAATGATTTTTGAACTATTCAGATTATTATTTCTCAGATTATCATATTAACCTTTTATCTATCAAATAGGTGGCATTTCCTAGTTTGTTGGTCACTCAATTATGTGTATGATTTATTTTTAGATAAGTTTTTAATTTGAAGCCAAACGTCTGCCTGATGGTTGTGGCTTTAATTTCTTCTGGGCCAAGATTTGTAAAGGAAAGTTTTCTTTGATGTCCAGGTCCTAGGATTTCTGTGGTTTCTATCTCCAGGGGAACTGCCATCAGGGCTCTTTCTGGCCAGTGAACTCACCAGGAATAATTTAGTTATGGACCAGGGCCAAACTTTCTGGACTTCATGACCAGCTGTTTGTGGGGGGAGTGTGTGTGTGGTGGGGGAAGGCAGGAGATGACTGAGGTGGGGACATAAGGGAACAGCTTTCTAGGTGCTACAAATAGCACAAGTAGGAAATTAACAATCAGAGAGCCAGGCAATTTCTGATCTGAATTTCTGAGCCAGTAGGAAAATAGTGAAGGACAAAGCTCTTCAGACCTACTTTTAGAGACCAATTTGTTCTTTCCAGTGACACAGCAGTAATGGTGATTTTAAAAATCCAATCCTATTGGCTTTACAGTAAGTGTTTCATCCCAGATATTGGTGACAGTATTACTCCCAGCTTTTATTTTCAGGGGGTAATGTGCATTTAGTTGTTTATTTTCATCGTACCCATTAAATATAAAATCCATGAAAGAAGAAACTATGCTGGTTTTGTTTACTTAAAGAAAACCATGCTCGCTTTACCCAAGTCTCAGGATGAGCTCTGATGTTCAATATATATTTGAATACTTGTCAGATGAATAAATGAATGACTGAAATATGCAATATTAGTGGGGAAAGGGGGATATTTTGTCACAGACTGGTGGTCAGATGCGATTTAAAATTGGTTGCACTCTCCTACTTTGTTAAACAGACCGGTACTGTTGGGTTCTGGGTCATCAGCAGTCCCAGGCATCCAACTAGAACATGGTGATGCCAGCAGGGGCTGCCAGGATTGGTAGTCAGTGTGCTTCTTACCTGTCGTTGCTCTGTATCAATTGCTTTCTCAGCTCTTCTTGATGTTTTAAAGCAGTTCTCAGTTCTCTTTTTTTGGCTATTTGGTATCATTTTCTTTTCTAAAATTGACCTTGTCTAGGGTAGATTTGGGATGGTGATGATTTGTGGTACCCTAAACTCTCATTAATGGGGTGGTACTTGAGGTGAATATCATTATAAAGGATCATTATAGGTTTTCTTCTGGTAAGTAAATCCCTTTTTATAGAGGCCAGTAATTCCTTATAAACTAAATTGTTATGTAACAGATGCCACTTGTTTTTTTGGTGATAAATTAGAGTTCTTTAGATTTAAACATGAAACGAGGCATTTTATTGTAAAACCAACTTTCAATTATCTCTGCTAATGGTAGGCAGTGTATGATGGAAATGCCCCCCGATGCCTACGCTTCTGTGTGATGTCTCTTTGGTGTAGTCACTGCCCTTGCTTTCTGTGTTCAATTAGTTTTTTATGTGACTGTTAAATGACTGTGTGTAACATATGCTGATAAATAGAGTTAAATGGTTACTTTCAAATAAGAGATGTGTCTATAGCTACTATAACGGTGCGAGAGAGTGCACATGCCATTTAGATGTGGAAGCAGACGGCAAAATGAGGAAAGAAAGCAGTTAGTTCAGGGGAAGACTGGTCTGCTTGACGAGATAGGGGAGCTGAGGGTGGTGCACCCCGACTTGGGGGAGAATGAGGATCTAGGGAGCAGAAGGTTCTGTCTGTATCCTCTTCCGGTGTCTATAGAGAGAGAAGTTTGAACCAAAGATAAGATTAGAATGGAAGTGGAAAGAGTAAAAGAGATTCTCCAGGAGCAAGCTACAAAAAAACAAATCAGAGATGAAACCAGCCTATACTCAGAGGCTGTGAGAAATGAGCTCCTCCAGAACAAAGGATGGGCCTGAAATGTGTGGGGCATCTAGCCCAGCCTAAGTGTCCATTAAATCACTGAAAGAGTGACATAAATGATCACCAAGGAAACCTACACCCAAAACTAGGGAACATTGAGATTTGCCCAAATGTGTATTACATTAGCCTTTTTACATGGTCACACCTCTATTAAAATTTGTTTAAATGTAAATATACTGACTTCAAACCTTGTTTGACAACATAATATCTTCTCAGCACAAAATACAAGTTCTGCATAATGTGTCGATCTTCTGAGCTCCATTTTGCACTAGTTATTGAAACATCATCATCCGAGTTAAAATGAACTATAATGAAATGACCTAATTGCAGTCACCTCTTTTGTCTCTTCCACTGCATTTTTAGAAAATGGGTCAAAGTCAGTAGGATATTTATGTCCTTTTGCTGCCTCCAGTTTATTAACTTGAGTATTCATTTCCTGACTATACTAAGTTTACTAAATAAAAGGGAGGGAATATGGAGTAGAGAAAAAGGTCATTGCTATTGCTCTGTTCGGTACATCTCTCTCCCACACCAGAATTGCTCACCTTCTAATTCCACAAAGAATTTTTTGTTTTGTTTTTGTTTTCTAATGACTTGTAAAGTTCACATCCTTTTCTCCCTCTAGGTGGAATGGCTGAAGAATGAGGAGCCCATTGACTCTGAGCAGGATGAGAACATTGACACCAGGGCTGACCATAACCTGATCATTCGGCAGGCGCGGCTCTCGGACTCAGGGAATTACACCTGCATGGCAGCCAACATTGTGGCCAAGAGAAGGAGCCTGTCAGCCACGGTGGTGGTTTATGGTAAGACCAATCCTAAGGCCACGAATGGACAGGACAGGGAGGGCGGAAAGCAGAGTAGTAGAGGGATGTGTGTTTTATTAAAATTTTAACTTTTAGAGCTACACGGTCATTCGGAGGGGGAGGGGGTCCTCCACTCCAGTGCTCTCCCCTGCCTGTCCCATTTGGCAGGTGAGAACACCTTCCCATTGAAATGAATGTTTGCTCTCCCATCCAATTCTGCACTTCGATGAAGTAGTCAGTGACATTTCCCATCTCTCTCTTTTAAAAAATCATTTTAAGAGCTGTTTATTTTCTTCCATTGTGTTTATATTTGAAAAGAATTGAGGTGGGCAACTTCTGCTTCCCCCACACCCCCCTCCCACTCCACCCCCTCCCCCCGCCTCTGGCCCTACTGCCCACCCCCATTCTCCCCAGATCTGCTGTCAGCAGTTCCTCTCCTGGCATATGAAATCCACCAAAAACAAACACTACTTATTTGTTGAATATTTCAGGTATTGTACAAAAGATATTCCCAGCTATTTAAGTAAAGGCAGTCCCTTCCACAATAGAAAAGCCCTGGGATTTATTTTTGAAGCACTTAAAGTAATAGAAATGCAAATGCTGGTATTTTCAAGTGCTTTAGAGATATGTTGATGAGTTCTTTTTTTTTCGTAATTTCCCAGCAAAGAAAATTATCTGTGTCCCTCTTTATATCAGAAGAGTAGACTGAGGGGCAGAGATGAGGTAAGCCCCACTGTTGCCTCACAATGGAGCAGCCAGTGTGGGTTTGCACTGTCTCTTTGTCCCTGGATGCCCAACTCACAACACCTGGCACAATGGCTTGCACATAGTAGGCAATCAGTAAAAACCTTTCTCCTTTTTTCTCCCCTCCCCATTTTTCTCTCTCAGTGAATGGAGGCTGGTCTTCCTGGACAGAGTGGTCAGCCTGCAATGTTCGCTGTGGTAGAGGATGGCAGAAACGTTCCCGGACCTGCACCAACCCAGCTCCTCTCAATGGTGGGGCCTTTTGTGAGGGAATGTCAGTGCAGAAAATTACCTGCACTTCTCTTTGTCCTGGTGAGATATACGTAGATTCCCTTTTCCCTTCTGATACACCAACACTATTAAGCTGGTGTGAAGCATTCTGTATAACCTTCTTTCCCAAAGTTACCCTCTCCGAAATTCTTAGAATGGAGCCTTTGTCCAAAATGCTAATGTAGAACTCAATGTTATAAGCAAGAAGATGGGTGAAATAACTCTGTTTTGGGAAACACACATTTATACACACACACACACACACACACACACACTGCGGATGCCAAAAAAATGTACACATTTTAAGAGATGTTATCTATGTATTACTTTTCGAAGTTGAATTGAATTACAGTAGCAATGTGTAGTATGATGTTGGCTCAAAAGATGGTGTTAATCAAATGAATGCTATCATTCATTGTATTGCAATTTTAATACAGTTTTTTCCTTTCTTAAAATGTGTATACATATTTTTGGCACCCGCTGTATATTTAGATGACCCTGGACCCTCACCATCAATAAGCCAAATGCTTTGGAGTAGTATTGTACCACCAGTGTTTGGTTGGACTAAGCCATCCCCTTCTCTCCTTGGTTCTCCCATTTTGTGGCATTCATTTGTATAATAGCTAGCAGGGATTTAAGTGATTTGTCTGTGAGCACAAAACAGATACCAAAACTTAACACTTATCATCAATTACCAATCAACTAACCTTATCAATTTTAGCTTTGTATTTATTTAGAATACAATTGGCAGAGATTGTACAGTATTAGAGCAGTTTATTTTACATACGGTCTATGCTTGCCTTCCTTTCTGAATAGAGAGACTTCATTTGCCAAATAAGGTTTTTATAACTTCTTGTGTTCACTTACTGGCTCTGACCCAATGTATACAATGAGAAATAGATGAGCTGGAAGATGACTTTATGGAAGCATATCCTCCCACTGAGAAATAAATTGGTCTTGGGTCTCACATGCATTATAAAACATTAACTCCCAGGATACCGGACTAGAGCCTTGCATCTAAAATTTCAAATGTAGTTCCACGCAAAGCTAAGGTGACGCTCTCACCAGCAGCATATTCTTGGAGTTTCACTTTAAACTCATAGTCAATAAAAATTTATTGAGTGCTTACTATGTGCCAGGTACTGTGCAAGTAACTTTTATACATGTAATGTCATTGAATTCTGTGTTGTGGGTTTTATTCTCAGAAATAGTGCAGTAAGGCTAAATGCGTCTCTCAGGGTCGCTCCGCCAATAAATTGACAGAACCAACACCAGGGCTCAGACATGTCGCTTGAAGTTCAGTATCGGTTACCCTATTCCTGACACATCACTCTAGATTGAAAATTGCAATATCTTAACCCACATAAGCGTGGTTGGACTATTCCTAGGAGGTAATGGGACAATTGCCTCAAACAGCTGCTGTAATCTCTAGGGTTGATTTTTAGTGGAATTAAATTCAGTTTGTTCATTTCTACATGCAGCAGCAATCCATGACCCAAGAAATTCTAGTTATGTAAGTTGTGGTATCTTGGGGTTTGACCTGTTTTAGTACTACTACCAATATGTATGGATTTAACTTTTTGTTTAGGGGCTTAGAGATAGTCCATTCTGCTCTCTGTTCTAAACTGTCAACACCCAAGGAAGTGGTGATTACCAGTGGTTACTGCACATAGTTTATCTGTCCATCAAAGACACACTTGGACATGAAAGATGGGGAAAGAACAGATAATGGCATTATTAGCCACCCCAAGGGAACTAGCCACCCCAAGAGCACTGATATTTCAAATGCTTGCCTAAATTCAATAACTAGTTTCATCCTGAAATAGAAAATTACACCACTGCTTTTGTGAAGCTCTCTCTTTAGGAAAGAAACCATGGAGAGAAACGAATCTATTATTTTGTTTTTGTTGTGGTGGTGATTTCTTTAAAATCCAGCTCTAAGAAGTACAGCAGTCCTGGGGTGAGTCTCCTGATAGCTGCCGGATTCAGTCTAATGATGGTTCCTTTTGTTTTCCTTTGAAGTGGACGGGAGCTGGGAAGTGTGGAGCGAATGGTCAGTCTGCAGTCCAGAGTGTGAGCATTTGCGGATCCGGGAGTGCACAGCACCACCCCCAAGAAATGGGGGCAAATTCTGTGAAGGTCTAAGCCAGGAGTCCAGAAACTGCACCGATGGTCTCTGCATTCTAGGTAACACCTTCTGTTTAACATCTTCAGTGTTTGTCCATAATATGAAAAGAAACCTCATGATCATTCATTTGGTTACATAAGTTAGCAGAAAGCAAAATCTGCAAGAGCAAAATGAAAATGGGTAAAAAGTGTAGGAAAATAGACAAATACATTTTTAGTAGAGATGGGATAATTTTAAATATTTTATCACTAAGTTTCATAAATGTATACACTTATTAATTTAACCAGATGAGGTTTGAAGAAAACTTTTTCGACTTTTTAGCTCAGCACTTCTTTTCTTTTAGTAGCCACCATTTTTAAGTTTAAATTCTGATACTGATCACCATGTTTGTATTTTGCTCAAGAATTTAACAGCACGATAAAGTATTTAATAGTCTTAAGGTTTTGTAGCAAGGGACATGTGTTGTGATTGTTATCCTACAAAAGGGGGGAAACATATGATACCTGAGGAGGTGCGTGGCTTTGTATCAAATTGGTCTTCCAGAGCAAGAACTAGCATGTTCATTTCAAAATCCCCAAGCCTTTGCTTTATTCCTGAGATTACACTATTCCACCTCCAAGGGACACCACCTGGGGAAGAAAGTATGGGTGGATAAAATAGTCACATAAGACAAGTTTTAATTTTGTGCTCTCACTTAACTCCTCTGCCTGTAAGTACCCCAACTGGTACCTATTTTCAGTTAATCTCAAGACTAGTAAAAGAGTATACTTGAATATTTCATGACAGAGTAGGTGCTCAGTAAATATGACTCCCTTCTCCACCTGCCCACTCAGTTGAGCTAAGGTGCACTGATTTTGCTTAGGTCCTTAAAGAGCAAGAGATCCAGGACATCAGGGCGTAGAACTAGGTATCCTTGGAAAATATCCAGCAAAAAAAAAAAAAAAAATAACGTAGCTCAACACTAGTTTATCATCTTTTCCTGAATGTGTCACTTTTTATTTGGGAAGATGGCAGTATACAGAAAATACGTAAGTTGGATTTATTTTTTCTATATCAATACAACTGGGTATTCTTGAAAGCAAGCATCTTCAAACATGCTGTTGTCTTTTTTCAAAATAAGTGTATATGGTTAACACATTGGTTAAAATGATCACTATTTTTAACGAGCGCTAATAGCACAGAGTACCTTTTTTTGCTAGTACAAGTACTGAATCCATGAATGTGTCAGATGCAATACCCAGGACTGTAATAGAAGGCAACCTAGCCACCAGTCTCAATAATGAAAGGGCCATGTTCTCTATTCTCTATTAACAAAGACATTCCAACCCTTTGCCTTCTTCAGAATGCCTTCACCCTTCCAAATTGTAGGGAAACTTAACACAAATTCAATAGCATGAGGTTTAAGGAAATGTTTTTCTGACCACCCTGACTGCCACCAGATTTTTCTGAAATATACCTTTGACTATTCTTTAACATGTAGCCATATTTTTTAATTGATCCAGTTAGGACTATGACACTCACAAGTCTTTTAAAGTGGCACTGACAATATAACTATTTGGTTACCAACTAAATTTTTAAATAATCATAGTAATAACCTTATCTACAAACCACAGATTGGGCTTGCACTTGGGAAAAAAATAAACTATGGATATCAGGCTTCAACCTTAGTTGTCCAATACTTAGCGTTACTTTTGAAGATAGACAATGGTTAGCCCCTAAGGTAAGAAAGAATTGTTATCAAATACATGAATACTTATTTGCATTTTATTATGATATATCAGCATTTGTCCGTTGAGTATGAGTTCTGTTTATGTTTAAAAGGAATTACCAGGACTGAAAGTGTGCTGACCAGCTTATATCCTAACTCTGAAGTCATATATATAACTATAAATATTTGATATAGTCATATATAAATATATATATATATGGTTTTATATAGATATAGATATAGATATAGATATAGATATAGATATAGATATAGATATTACTACATGTATAGTTTTATATAGAGAAAGAGAGAGAGAGAGAGAGAGATGATATAGGAGAGGGATAGAGGAGATTTATTTAAGGACTAGGAATAGGCTCATGTGATTGTGGAGTCTGGCAAGTCCAAAATCTGTAGAGCCAATGTCCTATTTCAAGTCCAAAGGCTGGCAGGCTGCTGAAGAACCAGGAAGAGCCAATGTCCCAGCCTGCTGATTTAAATGTTGGTGTCCTCTGAAAATATTCTCACAGAATTTTTGGCAAAATATCTGGGCACCTGATCACTCAGTCTAATTGACACATAAAATTAATCATCACAGATACATATGTACTTGTGAATTTCTAAAGCTTAGTTCCTCCCTTGGAGCCAAGAAATAGAATGTTCTAGTACAAGTACTATGAACCAGCCATAGCTCAGGCAGTTGCTTTATACAATTCATTGGTTGACTGAATGAGCCCTTCCTATGGACATTGGCTGTGTATGGTTTTAGTCACACATGTGTAGTTTAATGGGTATTCCATTTCCACTTTCCCATAGTAGAAATAAAATTGCTAGGAAGACAATGAGGTTTGGAATATGTTCAGCATTGGAGGTGAGATCTCTGTTAAACCACCCCACAAAGAGTTTAAAATGCTATGTGAACCTGTTATTTCTAGTCAATTTACTCATTACTCTATTCCCTTTTCTATTTAAGCAATGTTTTTTCTAGCATCCCTTGTCTCTATAGTATGCATATTAATATGTCTGTCAAATGTGATCAGGGAATCTTGATGGCTACAGTGACTAAGATTTTTAAGGAAAAAGAGTGAAGCCTATGAAATAAGAGATGAGATAAATCTGAGGGTGCCAAAAACATGTATACACATGACTTGTATTCAACTTTTGATATCAGTATATATTATTACAATTTTAATACAGTTTTTTTCCTTTCTTAAAATGTGTATACATTTTTTTGGCACCCTCTGTATTTACATATCAGTGGGGAAGTGGTGTGTTTGCAAAAGCCCAACACCAGGACATATTCTGCCCTTTTAGACAGAGAGTAGCTACCAATGGCAACAAAAATGAATAACATTTTACTATCTCTGCAGGAAGCAATGAGCAGCATTCTAGTTAAATGATGCCAACATCACACTGAGCCTCTCGCTGGTACTGTGTTCCAGTGCTCCTGGTGAAACTAGCTATACTCTCAGACTAGAGATCCAATGAAGGCTGGGTTTGATTAAAATAGCATTTGGCAACAGCTTTATGGAAGCAGTAGCTTTGTGAAGGATCTAGGTCATGTTACAGTTTGGGAATTTCCTCTATGCCAAACAACACCCTAAAGCAATTCCTCAATTCCCAACTTCTCTTGGAGGTTTACAATGACATTGCTTGGCTTTTGGATGGCCTACAATCATTTGCTTTTTATTTAGCTTTCAACAAAGCATCTGGGTTTCCTTTGTTGTCCCAGAGGGCTGCATTTCTCCTAGAGGTGAAGCTGCCAGCTCTGAATGATCACTTTAATGTTTGGGTGTGATTGTTGCTTGGTCAGTTGTGACTGGAGCACAGAACCTTAGTGTTAAGCTATCACAGATGGCCACACACCTAAATGCTCTCAACAAGAAAATAAATGTCCTAAGACTGGTGATATAGTAAGATTAGGCTTTTTTTTTGCCAATAGCAGTTAGTGCAAGGATCCAAATTGCAAGCATAAGCTAAACATCCAATGACTTCATCCTAGAACATCTCTTTTCCAGAAAGATAATTATGCAATGTGATTGTCAAGGACTTTTGGATCCCTGTTTTCTAAGCTTAAACACCAGAATCAAGCAGTTTTCTGGTCCCTTTCCTTTTTGCTTGCTGAACTTAGCTGCTTCTATGCTCCAAGGATCACAGCCAGAGGTAAATAGCATGCACATGCCTCACTGACAGAAAGAGAAGGGTGAACAGGGTGGGGTGTTTAGTTTGATCCTAAGGAGTAAGAAAAGCCTGCTCTCTCTTCTTTTATTCCAGCAGATAGAAAACTAAGGGCTTTGGCTTGAGAAGATTAAATAGATCTGCTTCAGAGGGGATTAGTGCCCAGATAGTTTGTAGTAAGACTCAAGCCAGAGAAATGCCACAGGGTCTGAGAGAGGGGAAATCTTCAAGGCTAAGCTACCTGATAGTTAACCCATCCTTCTTGACAAGATGTTAAGATAGGACAGTTCAACACTGATAGCTCAAAAACTGAAATATCAGTTAAGTGCTGGTTTGTTTTCATTTCTGATGGCTACATTGATAAGAAAAGTTTGAATTGACAGTTTGGAAACCACAGCAAGGATAAAGACACCTATATAATAGCAAGTTCAAATAAACATCCCCAAGCTACGTTTAATAATCTGACCACATTTTCTATTGAATGATCTACTTAAATGACCTCAAGGTAGCACCTGAAAAGGTGAGCCTACAATCATACCAAATTAAAGGTTGCCTTGTAAGCATTTTCTCTAGGACCATTCTAAACCTCACTGTTATGCATTACAGTGATGACTTGGGTCCCTTCTCTGTCTCTCCTGGAGCACTCAGTGCATCTGAAACAACTCTTACTTTTTGCTTGTGGTTTGTGGAATGCCTACTTTGTATACAGGATTCTAACAGAAGGTTGTCCCTTTACTGAAACAAAACCCATCATTTCCTTTCTTAAAGCAAAGAGTCAGGAATCACACTTGACTCATTCTTAAACTTTTTGTGAAATAAGTTCATATTTCAGAACCAGCTGTACTACACAATTGCTGAATTATCGCATAGTGAAACCCTGTGTAGCAAGGACACCATGCTCGTACAGAGCTGTCACTCTGCTAGCACAATGCTGCCTGTTGTCATGAAGTTTCCTACTGCTTGCTAATTCTCTCAAGTAGTTTCAATATTAAAAACCCATTTCCATTTCATTTATAGTACATAGGAGGTGCTCCTTTTTACATAAAAAAACATTTCCTATAAATGCCCAATTGCTGCTTTCTGTATAACGATTGATTAATTCAGAGTTGCCTTCATGTATACTGCATAGCAAATGTGGATACAATATTGCAAACCCACAAGAGTAATAAGTATGTAGATTTGTACACATATGGTATCATTAGCAACAATCTCTCCCCCGTGCCCTGATAAACACTTCCCAATAAGAAGACCAGTGAGTAACAAGCTTTAATGAGATAGAGTAGAGTGGCTCACAACTAAAGTTTCCATTGTGCTTAATTAAAAAGGAAAATAAAGCAGAGATAGCACAATACTCATGTGTCTTAGTGAAAGTATTTTTAAAAATTATAGAAGGATAAAACTGTCATTTTTGTACCTTTTGATAAGACTTAAAGTCAAGTGCCACATCCTGAGTGGAATTCATCATAAAGAGGATGGAGAATTAACCATATACAACAAATAATCATAAAATATCCCACCTTTGTTTACTATCTGCTATAAAGTTTTCCACTTTGATGCCTTGTTAAAAAAAAAAAAAAAAAAGTAGACTTCCAGTCAAGATGGCACAGTAGGTAAACACTGTGCTGGCCTTTCCTACTACCACATCAAAATTACAACTAAATTATAGAACAACCATCACTGAGAACCACCTGAAGACTAGCTGAACAGAATTCCTACAAGGATATAGAGAAACCACGATGAGACTGGTTAGGAGGGGTGGAGATGCGGAATGGACCGCTCCCATACCCACTGGTGTGCTGACTAAGAATCGGGAGCGATAGCACAGCTGTGGAGGTTTCCCCTGAGGAGTGAGGGGTCCCAGCTCCACACCCCACATACCAGTCCAGAGCACCAATGCCTAGAAGAGGAGTTCCCTTAACATCTGCCTATGAAAACCAGCGGGGACTGCATCCACATGAGATAAAGTGCTGTTGGAATCCCAGACATTCTGAGGAGCCTTTGCACAGACACACACACATACTCACTCACTCACCCTCTCCATTGCAGGGGCAGCAGCCTGTGAAGAGCCAGGGATATATGGGAAGGAAATAAATTTGGCTTCAGGGTAAGGGCTGGAGGGTCAGGGCAGCTCACTCGGGGGACAGAAGTGCTGGCAGATGCCTTTGGTTCCTTTGTTGAGTCATCCCCAGCCAGAAGGCACAAGTGGGCAACAAATTAGAATGCTCCATTGACCTGGCTAAGACTATTCACCCTGTACTGGTGATTCCTGGAGACCCTGTCCCACCCAAATCATGCACCTAGCTGGAACAAATTCCAGTGGCTTTTCCACATAAGTGGCATGTATTGGTGCCTGCTGCAGACTTTCCTAAAACCGCTCAAAGGGCTGCAAACCCCAAACAAGCAGCAGATGTAACTCTTATTAAGCAGCCCCAAGCTGACACAAGCAATGACTGGTTTCAACATGCACTATAACTCCTATCAGGTGGCTCCAAGACTGTCATAAGCTGCAGTCAGTGTTGGCTTAGAATGTACCTTCAATTAAGTAGCCACAAGTGGCAGTTGGCTTCAGCTTACATCTTGGTGCCTCAACCAAAGTGTCCCAAGTCCAGCATTAGTGGCAGCCAGCCTCAGATGGCAGGGTAGCCTTTTGTAAGTGCCTCCAAGCCCAGTACAAGTGGCAACCAACTGAAGATCACTGTATACATTCCATTAGGTGGCCCCTTAGCTGGGCACAAATGGAGGCTGATCTTGGCCTACACAAGAGCCCCTCCCAAGAGTCTCTAGAACCAGCACACTTGGTAGCCAGCTTCAGACCATAACCCAACCAGCTCCAAAAATTACATATTTGAAGGTTGGATTTGGCTGTCATCAGAGCTCAACTAAGGTGACTCCCACTCCATGGGGTCAGCCCCCATCCAACAGCTCATTTGCTCTAGTTGCAGACAGCCAGGAAGCCTAGGGTCAGTCCTACCCACTGCCGTGCCAACACCATCAAGGCTCAACTATAACCTCATACAAGAGACACCCCCAGGAGCACCCAGCTCAGCTGACCAGGGAGACTACACCACTGAGCCTCACAGGACACCTACTATGTAAGGCAATTCTGCCAAGACTGGGAGATGTAGCAGATCTACTTAGTACCTAGAAACAAACACAAAGAGTCAGCCAAAATGAGACAAAGAAACAATTCCCAAATTAAGGAATTGGACAGCTCTAGAAAAGAAACTAAATGAAATGAGGACCAGCAATCTACCAGACACAGAGTTCCAAACAGTGATTCTAAGGATGCTCAATGAACTTAGGAGAATAATAGATGAACTCAGTGAGAACTTCGGCAAAGAGCTAGAAACCTAAAAAAAGGACCAGGCAGAAATGAGGAATACAATAACTGAAAGGAAGAATACATTCAAGGGAATCAACATTAGATTGGATGAAGCAAATGATTAAATCAGTGATGTGGAGGATGACATAGATAGTTTAAAACACCCAGTCGGAACAGCAGGAAAAAAAAAATTTAAAGGATAGTTTAATGGATCTCTGGGATAACATCAAGTGTACCAACATTTGCGTCATAGGGGTACAAGAAGGAGAAGAGAGCAAGGAATTGAAAACCTATTTGAAGAAATAATGACAGAAAACTTCCCTACCTGGCAAAGGATATAAACATACAAGCCCAGAAAGTACAGAATCCCAAACAAGATAAACCCAAAGATGCCCACACCAAGACATATTATAATTAAAATGGCAAAGGTTAAGGACAAAGAGAGACTCTTAAAAGCAGCACGAGAAAAGCAGTTAGTTACTGCTGCTTTTAAGAGTTTTTGGAACTCTGTGTCTGGTAGATTGCTTGTCCTCATTTCATTTCATTTCATTTACTACAAGGGAGCTCCCATAAGATTTCTCAACAGAAATTTGCAGACCAGAAATGATTGGCATGAACTATTCAAAGTGATGAAAAGAAAAAACCTACAATCAAGGTTATTCTGCCCAGCAAAGCTATCGTTTAGACTCGAAGAAGACATAGTTTCCCAGACAGGAGCAAACTAAAGGAGTTTATCACCACTAAACCAGTATAACAAAAAATGCTGAAATCTGACAATGAATGGTGAACACACAATGTGAAATATAGATAATGTATTACCGAATTGTACACCTGAAATCTATGTAATTTTACTAACAATTGTCACCCCAATAAATTTCAAACAAAAAAATGCTAAAGAGAATTCTTTGAGAAAAAAAAAATTATATATATATATATATATATATATATATATATATATATATATAATATATACACCCACACATATATATTATATATACATATATAAAATATGTTTTATATGTATATGTATTGTGTGTATATGTGTGTGTGTGTGTGTGTGTGTATATATATATACACACACACATATATGGAAATATAGCAAAGAAAAAAATTCTTACTGACAAAGACAAACAGAACAAAAGCAGTGAATCAATCAACTATGAAGCTAGTACAAAGGTTAAAAGGCAAAAGTACAAAGTTCATGTGTAATTACAACAATGAATTCAGGGATACACACAAAAGAAGTAAAAAATGACAAACATTCAGGAGGTGAGTAATTACTGCAGTGATTTTAGAATGTCTTTGCACTTAAGCAGCCATCAACTTAAAATAGACTGCTATAAACATAGTTTGGTATATAAGAAGCACACGGTAACCACAAACCAAAAATCTGCAAGAGATATTCAAGAAATAAAGCACAGGAATCTAAACAGCACTACAGAAAGTCATGAACATATAAGAATAAGCAAATAGGAAAGGAACAGAACTACAAAAACAATCATAAACAATAAAATGGCAACAACTACATACCTATCAATAATAATTACAAATATGAAAGGACTAAAGGCTCCAAACAAAACACAGGGAGACTGAATGGATAAGAAAAGAGGATACATACATATGCTGCCTAGAAGAGACCTACTTCAGATCAACAGACATGCACAAACTGAAAGTAAAGGGCTAGGAAAAATATTTAATGCAAATTGAAAACAAAATATAAGTTGATGTAGCAATACTTATATTAGACAAAATAGACTTTAAAACAACTGCTGTCATAAGAGACAAAGAATGGCATTTCATAGTGATAAAGGGATCAATCCAACAAGAGGACATAACTCTCATAAATATCTATAAACCCAATATAGAAGCACCTAAATATATAAAGCAAATATTGACAGACAGAAATGGAGAGAGCCACAGTAACACAATCATAATAGGGGACTATAACACTCCCTTGACATCAATGGATATATCATCCAGACAGAAAATCGACAAGGAAACAATGGCCTTAAATGACACGTTAGACCACATGGATTTAATTGATATTTTTAGAGTATTTCACCTAGAAGCAGCAGAATATACATTCTTCTCAAGTGCACATGGAACATTTTCCAGGATAGACCACATGTTAAGCCACAAAACAATTATCAGTATATTTAAGACGACTGTAATCATATCAAGCATCTTCTCTGATCATAATAGTATGAAACTAGAAATCAATTCCAAGAAGAAAACTGAAAACAAACAAAACACATGGTGGCTAAATAATATGCTATTAAACAATGAATGGTTTAACAATGAGATCAAAGAAGAAATCAAGAGATACCTTAAGACAAGTGAAAATACAATGATCCAAAATCTATGGGACACAGTCCCAGCAGTTCTAAGAGAGAAATTTGTAACAATATAAGTGTATCTCAAGAAACAAGGAAAATCTCAAATGACCAATTTATCATTATACCTAAACGAAACAGAAAAAGAACAAGTACAGCCCAAACTCAGTAAAAAGATGGAAATTAAGTCTTAAAAAGAAATAAAGGTCAACGAAACCAAGAGCTCATTCTTTGAAAATATAAACAAAATTGATAAACTTTTAGCCAGACTCATCAAGAAAAAGAAAATCCCAAATAAATAAAATCAGAAAGGAAGGAGAAATGACAACTGACACCACAGAATACAAATGATTATAAGGAAATACTATGAACAATTATATGCCAACAAATTGGACATCCTGTAAGAAATGGATAAATTCTTATAAATAGACAAACTTTCAATACTGAATCACAAATAAATATGAAATATGAATGTCTGATAAATAGTAATGAAATTGAATCAGTAATACAAAAAACTCCCAAAAAACAAAACTCCTGGACCACATGGCTTCACAGGTGAATTTCACCAAACATTCGAAGAAGAATGAATACCAATCCTTCTCAAAATATTCTAAAATATTGAAGAGGACAGAGGCTCCCAAGCTCATTGTACAAGGCCGGCATTACACTAATACCAACACCAGAGAAACACACTACATAAAATGAAAATTACAGGCCAATATTCCTGTAAACATAGATTTTTTAAAAATCCTCAACAAAATACTAACAAAGCAAATTCAGCAATACATTAAAAAGATCACACCTTATGATCAAGTTGGATTTATTCCTGGAATGCAAGTTTGGCTCAATATCCGCAATTCAATTAATTTGATACACCACATAAACAAAATGTAGGATAAAAAATAGCATGATCATATCAATAATGCAGAAAAAACATTTGACAATATCCGATATCAATGTATGATAAAAACTTTCAGCAAAGTGGGGTTAGAGGGAACATAACAACATAATAAAGACCATATATAGCAAATCATCAACTAGCATAATACTCAGTGGTGAAAAGCTGAAAGCTTTTTCTTTAAGATCGGGAACAAGACAAGGTTGTCCAGTTTTTCCACTTTTATTCAACACAGTAGGGGATGTCCCAGCCACAGAATTCAGACAAGAAAAAGAAAAGGCATCCAAATTAAAAAGAAAGAAGTAAAACTGGCATTATTTGCAGATGGCATGATACTATAGAGAACCCTAAAGAATCAGTCAAAACTATTAGAAGAAATGAATTCAGTACAATAGCAAGATACAAAATTAATATTCAGAAACTGGTCACATTTTTACACACACTAATAATAATCTATCAGAGGGAGAAATTAAGAAAACAATCCCAGTTACATTTGAAACAAAAAGAATAAAATGCCTAGGAATAAATTTAACCAAGATGAAAAACCTGTTCTCAGAAAACCATAACATGATATTGAAGAAAGAAATTGAAGAAGATACACATAAATGGAGAGATATGCAGCTCATGGACAGGAAGAATTAACATCATTAAAATGTCGATACTACCTAAAGCAATCTACATATTGAATGCAATCGTTATCAAAATAGCAATGGCATTTTTCACAGAACTCTAACAAAAAATCCTAAAATGTATATGGAACCACAGAAGACTCCAATAGCCAAAGCAATCTTGAGAAAAAGAACAAAGGTGGAGGTATCATGCTACCTGATATCAAACTATACTACAAGGCTATAGTAATCAAAACATCATGATACTGGTACAAAAATAGACACACACATCAATGGAACAGAATAGAAAGACCAGAAATAAACCCACGCCTATTTCGTCAATTAATCTATGACAAAGAAGGCAAAAATATATAGTGGAGTAAAGACAATATCTTCAATCAATGGCAGAAGTGGGCAGAGATATGCAACAAAATGAAACTACATTGCTTTCTTACACCATATACAGGAATAAACTCAAAATGATTTAAAGACTTAAACGTAAGTGCTGAAACCATAAAACTCCTAGAGGAAAACATAGGCGGTAAAGTCTATGACATCGCTCTTAGCAATATTTTATGGATATGTCTTCTCGGCAAGGGAAACAAAAGAAAAAAATAGAAAAGTGGGACTACATCAAAGTAAAGATTTGCACAGTGGAGGAAAACCATCAACAAACTGAAAAGAAAACCAATTTAATAGAAGATATTTGCGACTGACATATTTGATAAGGGGTACATATACGAAATCCATAAGAAACACACACAATTTATCATCAAAACAATCAAACAATCCAATTAAAAATATTGGCAGAGAACCCAAATAGATATTTCTATTCTAAGGAAGACATATAGATGGCCAATAGACATATGAAAAGATGCTCAACATCACTAATCATTAGGAAAGCACGTAATAAAACCACGAGATATCACCTCACCTCTGTCAGAATGGCTACCATCAATAAATCAACAAGTGTTGTTTTGGATGTGGAGAAAAGAGGACACTTGTGTGCTGTTGGTGGGATTATAAATTGGTGCAGCCACTATGGAAAACAGTATGGAGGTTCCTCAAAAAATTAAAACAGAACTACCATATGACCCAGCAATTCCACTTCTGGGTATTTATCTGAATAAATTGAAAACCCTACTTTGAAAAGATATATGTACCTTTATGTTCATTGAAACATTACTTACAATAATCACAATATGGAAGCCACCTAAGTGTCCATCGATAGATGACTGGATAAAGAAGAGGTGATACACATATACAATGGAATACTACTCAGCCATAAAAAATGAATGAAATCTTGTCATTTGCGATAAGATGGGGATATTATGCTAAGTGAAATAAGTCAGACAGAGGAAGACAGATACCATATGATTTCTCTCATGTGTGGAATCTAAAAATCAAAGTAAACAAACAAAACAAAACCCATGGATATTTAGAACAAATTGATGGTTGCCAGATAGGTGATTGAGTGACTGGGTAAAAAAGTGAAGGGATTATGAAGTACAAATTGGCAGTTATAAATAGTCACAGGGGTGTAAAGTACAGCATAGAGAATATAGTCCATAATACTCTAAAAACTATGTATGATGTCGGGGGGTACTAGACTTATTGGGGTGATCACTTTGTCAGTTATACAAATGTTGAATCACTATGTTGAACACCTTTAACTACTATAATGTTGTATGTTAACTGTAATTGAAAATTTTTAAATTGAAAAATATTTTTAAAAGATAAAGATATCTAATACATTTTTAACATCCACATAAGGATTCACCTTCATCCATTGGGCCATGATTGAAGTGTATTTCATAAACCATTAAAAATCTAGTCTTTCGTATCAGGCAGCTCTGAAACACTTTAAGATATCTGTTTTCATCCTCAAAATTTTCATTGTCACCATCTTCTCTTTATTTCCTCATAGACCTGAGCTACTTGTATATAGTCATGACAGGGTAACCTAGCTAAGAATTTCTTTCTCCGCTAATAGAAATCAAGGCAACTATTCTCTCTGTCTCTCTCTTATATCCACTTTTGTCTCTTCCTATCTGCTTTTCCCCGCAACATATATCATATGTACTTTTACACTAGGCTTACATTCTTTTGGTGGAATTGGACAGGAAATGTTATGCATGTCCTGCTTTAAAAACATGATTTCTGGAAGACTGTTTATCTCAGGGACATGTTGTTAACTTTGTCCATTTTATAAGAAGAACTGAAATAAAGCACCTCCACTATAAATAGGAAGTCCTTTAAAATTAAATTGGGACAGCTGGAGAGCAGGATGCATGACTTCCAGATCACATTACTTAGAGAGGAAAAAGACAAAAACAAAGCCAAATAAAACAAAAACCCGTGGAAACTAAACAGACAAATAAGAACGTATCCCCATAACAGTGTAAACTGGAGACAGAAAACTCATTAGAAAACTTAAAAACATTTCTTAAGGAAGTGAAATTTTAGCCTTAGAACCAGATAGTTGGAGGGAATGCAAATCCACTACAACGTTAAGAGAAATTTTGTAGATGGTATCCCAAAGAAGCCTAGGGAAGGCAGAGACTCTGAACCAGGCATTGTTAGAAGGTACAGAAGATCAACTTCCATGAGAGCTGACCCAAGACAGGCTTGTGTTGTTTTGGCATTCAGAGCAAAGAGTGAATGGCCTTTAACTATCCTCTGTGATTCTGAGTACATACTGGTTATTCTCTGAACAATTAGAAATGGACATGAACCTATAATTGGGAGAAATAATGAGATGGGCCCACAGGATTCAAACAATTATCCCATAGATAAGAACAGGTTGAAGACTCAGGGCTCTGGGGTCACATTGCTTGAGTTTGAATTTTGATTGCAATGCTATGAGCAAGTATCTTAATTAGTCTAAACCTAAGTTTATTCATCTGTAAAATACACATTATAATCGTGTCTATTAGAAAGGGTTATTTTTCAGGAGGAAATGAGCTAATCCATGCAAAGCATTTAGCATCCACAATAAGCACTCCATTTGTGTAAATAATAATAACTATTGTGTGTGTGTGCATGTGTGTGTATGGTCTAGTAAATGAGTTCTTGTGGCAGAAAAAGTATGTTTTTCATGTTCTGCAAAAGTATTCCCAGTGTGACACTTTAGATATTTGGTTAAAACATGTCTTAATGTATCTAACATAGTGTGTCTAAGGAAATAAAATGTTACTTGTCATTAAACCCTATAAGAGACATAAATCGTGTCATTTATACACAGCAGTTATGAGTGGTAATTTGAGACATCTGGTCAGTTCTAGGAAAACAGAGTTAGGAAGACCCTAACTATGTAATTGTGAGGATTCTTAAACACTGCGTCAAAATTTGACTATCCTTTACCAAAATTTCTTGTAAGTGACAGTTTACATTGCAGGTGGGATTTAGTCCTGAAAAGAAGACAGACCACATGATCTATGAGGTCCCAACCAATTCTAAAATTCCAAAATTCTAACCACTATTTAAAAATAACTCAAGGGGAAGGCCAAGGAGAGGGGGCTGGATGACTCCCAAGTGAGAAAATCAATCCTCACAATACTGACACTAGGATTTTTGGAATATACATGTTCTAACAACCTCATAAGAAAATAAATTTTTATAAAACAAATACTAACTTGTCAATAAAAATTCAAAAATCCTTTCTGATTTGGGGGAAAAAAACTAACATACACACTACTGGACTATACAATAATATGCAGATCCTGGACAACTCTCTGTTACCAATCATTCTGGGTCAATGATGTTTGTCCAGCACTTCCCATATTCTGTACTTCCACATCCCAAAAGTAGCAATTTTGCCATAGTTTTTCTGTATTTTTAAAAATATTTAACAGGTTTGGTTGTCAATTATGACTGATATCTAAGGTCCCTTCTAGTCAGGAAAGTTCTAAAATACAGGCCTTCTTTCATATAAAACAAACTACCCTTATTTCATTGGTTCTGTGAGTTCCAAATTTTGCATTTGCAGTGTATTTAATCAAGATTCAATAGTACAAAACCCTGGGTGAGGAATATTAGTTTGAACTAGAGAAAGATTTAATGTCTGAGATCATAGAGAATTCAGTGACAAAAAAGTGGCAAGAACCCAATCCAGCAAGAGATTTAAAACTGAGTAATCTACACCTGTAAAGAATTCAGTGGTCTTTGGGGTGTGCTGATCAAACTGACTTAACAGAGATAGAGGAAGCCTCTTTGTTTTGATTCTACCTTTTCTCCCTAAATTACAAATTAAATACATGCATCTCTTCAAGATCATTGAGAAAGGTGGTACATAAAAATGAAGATATTTACATCATCAATAGACATTATCATTAACCCTGGCCATCCCCTTTCTCCAGAAAAGTGTTAGTGTTATAATTAGAAGAGACCTGCTCTTATGTTTGGTAGAGGACATTGTCAGTGTTCAGTGGAATGGAAAATTGCCATGATCATTCAGAAAGAGCTCATGGGGTAGTAAAAAAGGTTCTGAACTAGAAATCAGGAATCCGGGGTTTTAGTTCAGTTTTTGTTTGTTTGTTTTCTTTTGTTTTTGTTACTTAACACTTGATCTTGAGCAAATCTCTCATGATCCTGTGCCTTGTGCCCATAGCTATAAAAAAGGAGGTTGGGCAAGATGATCTCCCAAGTCTCATCCCAGTACATAAATTAAAATCATTATTATATATATATATATATACACACACACACACATATATATATGTGTATATATATATATACACCCGTACATATTTTTTAAATAAAGTTTATTGTGGTAACAATTGTTAGTAGAGTTACATAGATTTCAGGTGTACAATTCTGTAATACATCATCTATAAATCACATCATGTGTTCACCACCCAGAGTCAGTTCTCTTTCCATCACCATAAATTTGATCCCTTTTACCCTTGTCTACCACCCTCCCCCCGCCCCGCCTTACCTTCTGGTAACCACTAAACTATTGTCTGTGTCTATGAGTTTTTGTTTCTTCATTTGTTTGCCCTGTTCTTTTGCTGTTTTGAGTTTTATATACCACATATCAGTAAAATCATATGGTTCTCGACTTTTTCTGACTTATTTTGCTTAGCATAGTAGCTTTCATATATTTGTGCGTATACATGTATATGTATTTCGTATTTTATACATGCGCAAATATTTTCTACATATTTTATACATGTATGCATATAAAATGGGAAAATAATACTATGGATATGTCAGGACTTGCAGATTTTTTTATTTTTAGCCAGTTTTGAGGAGAAATTCTAGTTCTGTTATGCCTAAAATTAACCATTTGGATGATTATTATACAGAATGAGGGGAAAACTTTTAGATATGAAACAAAGGTCACTCCACACCCTACCCCAACAAAGCAGGTTGCCAACCTCACCTAGGAACTGAATCGTCAAATTAGGCCTCTAGCATTCCACTCCAATCCCTTCAGTGAGAAGCCACAAAGTCCTAGGAATTCATACAGAACATAGGAAATATATGGATCTTGACATTGTAAAACTTGTATTGAAATTACATGCAAGTCTGAGCAGTATTCATTAATTCAAAAAATATTTATTAAGTACCTACTATATTCTGTTACTGCTCTTGGTATTGGGAATAGATGGAAAACACAACTGTAGACTCTACGTGCAAGGTACTTAGTCTGTAACGGTAGGTAAATGTGTTACTAACATGAGGACTGATGAAGCTTAAAATAAATTTACAAGTCAAGGGTTCTCAAGTCACAATTTCTCTTTAAGCGTTATTGTTTTTGTTTTGTTTTTTTTTAAGAGAGGACTGGTAGCCTCTGTATATCAGTTGCTAAGTATTTCTTCAGCAATTGATAATCATTATAAAAATGATCTTTCCCAATCTCATCTCTCCCCCAACACACACCCAATCCTTTCCCCACACAGGCCTCCCTGTGATCCAGCAACCCTGAGCACAGCAGGAAACCACCATGACACTATGTCAAGGCTGGCACTTATAGTGACTGTTTTTGTACTTAAGTAATTGTTAAGTAATTTGAACATCACTCCCTTAAGTTAAAGAAAGTGATCATTATGACATTAGCCAATAGATTACTCCCTTGAGCTTGAATTATAGACTCTGAACATTTCTGCTCAGTTTTCAGTGTGTGTGTGTGCGCGTGCGCGCGCACTATCTACACATAATATTTTCCTATTGTGGATGAAAGAGAGGGAATCACAGCAAAATAATTCATAGAATGGAAAAAGGATCTTAATATGTATCTTCCCTTGGAGCACAGTTGGAAACATTGCATTTTATCACTTTGAGGCCAATTTCTGATAAGAAAGTCTTTGTAAATACATACTTACAAGTGTTTTCAGTGACACAAAAGCCTATTTTACTCTGTATATTCATCACAAAAACAAAGACGTAGAACCAATGGCAATGGATAGAACTTCATAACAAAGGTCATATGAAATCTAGAAATTTAAATGATTTAGCTAAAAAATGAAATACACAAACGGTACTTGTGAGCATGGTCATTATGGACACTTATTTGTCTGAGTTTAGGAAATGCAAAGGACATTCCTATAAAGAGACTTCAAATTTGAAAGAAGAAAGAAAGAGCACTACATCTCTTAATGCACACTAATCGTGTGCTTTGGCTGAGGGGCAATTGTGGAAGGTCACTGTCATCAGAAGTGACATCCCTGAGCCATCTGCTGTGGTACCCATATGATTTCCCCTAATTAACATGATGGGATCGTGAACAGTTTTTAGGTAGAAAATGTCAATAGAGCTGTTTTAATTTACTAATGTTTATATCAAACCTTGTGAGTTTTTATTCAGGTGGTGGTTTAGCCATTCAGTCTTGGAACTTCTTTAATGATTTCTCTAACATTACCAACTGGAAAACCCTGGGAGGAATCTCTAAAAACATTATATTCTCTGTACTTGTCCTCTATGGATGTGCTCAGAGTGTATTTTAAAAGGTGCAATAGATTTTGTGATAGTCTGTACAGGCTGGGGGTAGGGAAGGGGAGGATGAGGAAACAAGAATTAAACTAAACTAGTTACACATGGGGTAAATATGGTCCCTGGAAAGTAATTTTTCAGCAGGATCTTTAAAAATGAAACAGAAAGAAAAATACAATGAGGAAATTAAAAACTAAAAATAACACCTACACATGGGCTATGATTTATGCTCTTTCGATTTTTCTGTTTTTGATCATTGGAAGAGTTTTAAGGCATATACAAGAGTTGGTCATGTTTCTGCATGTTCTACAGCCTAAGTAAATGTTCAACATCCAGAGGAGAATAGAATAGAATTCCCACTTGTCATCTTCAGTTTCTGCCTGACATATTCAATCGCACTGGTGTTGCCAATGCAAAGCAGACTTCGTGTTTATCTAATTATCTGCCGGTACTAATACAGGAAGACTTGCCAGGTCCTGGGATTTCCTGAAGCCTTGGATAGCATTCAGAGGCTGAACACCGGTTCTTAATTACTTCTAGTTATGGGGAAGAGGGAAAGCATGAAGAAATGAAATACATTCATAATCAATAACTTCTTTTCTACCAGTCAGTAAGTAATCAAGCAAATGGCTCTTAATTTCATCCCTCCCTATTTTTCTTGCTGTGATTCTCTGGTTGCAGTGCCAATTATTCATGAGCTAATTATTTAAGTATGATTTACATGTTAGGGACCGATGATGAACAGTGATTACAAAAGTATAATATAAATCAAATGAACACTTATGAAGTAGTATATTTTTTTTAAAAATGCCCAAATTGTATTTTAGTGTCTATAAGATAAACTATCTAGAAAAGGGAGAGATCCCTGCAAACAGAGTAATCACCAAGGAATTAATGAAGGAATCAGAAATTGATTGACTTCCAGTCAATGTGGCTTAGTAAACGCTGTGCTTACCTCCTCCTGTGACCACATCAAAATTACAACTAAATTATAAAACACCCATCATTGAAAACCACCTGAAGACTAGCTGAACAGAAATCCTGTAACTAAGGCTATAAAGAGGAAGCCATATTGAGACTGGTAGGAGGGTGGAAATGGGGAACAGGCAGGTCCCACACCTCACAGTGTGGCAATTAAGGATCGGGAGAGATATCTTAGCTATGGCAATATCCCCTGAGGAGTGAAGCATCCCAGCCCCACACTGAGCTCCCCAACCTGGGGCATCAGTGCCATGAAGAGGAGTTCTTATAACATCTGGCTGTGAAAACCAGCAAGGACTGTGTCAGAGAAAAACAAAGGGCTGCTAGAGACTGTGGTGCTACAGATGTTAAAGAACCAGTATACAAACTCATTTGCTCACAAACTTCCTCACTTGCTGTAAGCTCTAGCACAGAGGCAGCAGGTCAAAAAGCACCAGGGACATACACAGAGGAACTAAATTGACTAACCTCATGGTAAGAACTACAGGGACAGGAGCCAGGATAACTCTCTTCAGGGATGGAAGCTCTCACAGGTGCCTTCGCTCCTTTGTTGAAATCTCCTCCAAACTATCCAATGAGGCACAACAGGCACCAAATCTGTGCCCTCCGTTAACCTGGCTAACACAGTTTGCCCTGCCTTGATAATTCCTCGAGACCCAGCCTCACCCAACTTGCCTGCCTGGTGTGCCTCTTTCAACAGTTCTTCCACACAAGCAGCCTATCTTGACTACTGCAGCAGACTTTCCGAAAATCTCTCAAAGTTCAACAAAACCCCCAAAAGCAGCAGCTGGCCTTGGTGTGCCTTGTAGCTCTTGGCTAAGCAATCCCAAGCCCAGCAGAAGCAGCAATCAGAGTCACTGTGCATTACAACTCCTAACAAGTGCCCCCAAGCCTGGCCTAAGCAGCAACCAGTCTTGGCCTAGAATGTAACATCAACTAAGTGGCCACAAGTCCAGCACAGGTGGCAGCTGGACTCAACTCACATTGTAGTGCCCAAACAAAGGGTTCCAAGCATGCCACAAGTAGCAGCAGGCCTCACTTCTCAGTGTAGCCTCTCCCAAGTGCCTACAAGCCCTGTACAAGTGGCAAGTAACTGCAGATTACATTGTAGTTCCTACGAAGCTGTGCCAAGCCAGGCACAAGTGGTGACTGACTTTGGCCTGCACCACAGCTCCTCCCAGGAGGATTCAGACCTAATGCAGCTGGTGGCCCAGAGAACCACCCAAAGAGCTATACAAATTACACATCCGAAACAGGGACTTGGCTGGTACCAGAGCCCTGATAAGTGACTCCTGCTGTGTGGGGTAAGCCCCTACACAACATTTCATTCTTTGTAGTCATGATCAGTCCTACAGCGCATCATCCTGAGGGACAATCCCACCCATGGACACACCAACAGAACTTGAGTCTCAACTAGAATAAGAGGGCACACACACCCCACACAGGGGATACCCCTGGAATACGCACTCAAGTTGCCAGGGAGACGGTGCCACTGTGTCCGAAAGGACACTTTTCACATAAGGCCACTCTATCACAAAGAGGAGACCTAGCAGATCTACCTACTACAAAGAAACAAACTCAGGGAATCAGCAAAAATGAGGAGACAAAGAAGCATGTCCCCAAAGAGCAGGACAAAACTCCAGAAAAAGAACTAAACA